>NC_071284.1:31011046-31376046 GCF_001660625.3 Ictalurus punctatus
ATTAAGCATGCAGTGTGCACTAGAGATGAGCACCAGGGATCACGGGACACAGCAGCATGGTCGTGGGGTTTTAAAAGTGATTAGTGTAGGTCTTAGCATGATGATGTATGGTTGCTGACTGATCATCAGCAGGTGCCTCTGCAGTGAGAAGAGGAAGAGGAGGAAGTGGTGGCGGAGGCGGTGGAGGTGGTGGTGGTGGTGGTGGAAATCAGCGCGGCCGGGGCCGGTATAACATGCGCAGAGACGGACCAATGAAGTTCGAGAAGGACTTTGACTTTGAGAGCGCCAACGCCCAGTTCAACAAGGAGGAGATCGACCGCGAGTTCCAGAGCAAGCTCAAAATCAAAGGTGTCATTTGAGTTTCTTCATTTACTCCACTGTTTATCTGAAAGCGTGTTATAAAGGATAAAAAAAATAAATAATAAAAACCGGGTAATTTTGGCTGTGGTATAGAAAACCTTTCTTATGTAGTGTTTAAAACGTGTTCAGTAGTGCTTTAGGTTCCGTCTGTATGCTTATGAAGAGTTTTAATCGCACAACAAATCAGTTATTGATGGGTGTGGAAATGTTTTGACGTAACCGTAGCAACAGTCGTATGCTGCTATTGTAAATCAGTAGCTTATTGATGTAGCTAAATATCATCGCTTCTTTCAGGTTCACTTGAGCAAAATCTCCGAAGATAACCAACCCCTCCCCCAAAGGCCTGCCGTGTAGGCGTGGCCGGAGCACCCGTATAACCGAGTTCAGATTGAGCCTGTCTTAAATCAGTACTAGAGGAGCAGCCTTATTGATCATTTTTAGGTTTAGTGTTTGTCAGATGATTGATATTTGCGCTTCATTTAAATAAATGCGTTCCAAGAAAAGTGCGTCAGTGAGATTAGTCGCACAGTTAAAACCTAGATCTTGGGAGGTTATAGTTTATTGAAAAAACAGAGCTTGTTGCGGTTCGATTGTGATTTAATAGTGTAGCACTAAAGGCAAGTATTGCACCGGGGATCTGCAGATGAGAAGGCGGTGAACGGGGAAGACAAGGGCGACTCGGGCGTGGAGACGCAAAACAGCGAGGGCAACGTGGACGAGGAGGACCCACTGGGACCCAAATGCTACTACGACAAGTCCAAGTCCTTCTTCGACAACATCTCCTGTGACGACTCCAGGTAGAACACGAAGACTAAGAAGTAGACGTTCTCAGACTTTTGTAGAAATATTAATCACGCTAACATGTGACGACTTTGCCTTCTTTACAGAAGAGAGAAACCTGGAGGGGGCAGGTACGTTACCGGTTTATACCATTTTTATTATTTCTTTGTACCGACACGTTTTGATTTTGACGAGGATTATTTCCGTCTACTGTATGTATGAATGTATATACAGTGCCCTCCACTAATATTGGCACCCTTATATGGTAGATATGAGCAAAGAAGGCTGTGAAAGGTTGTCTATATTGTTTAAACTTTTGTTTAAAACAATTGCAAATGCATGGGGTTTATCAAAAAGAAAAATATATATATATATTAGTGGAGGGCTCTGTAGCCTGAATATTATAGTGTGATATGTTTAAGCGGTGTGTGTGTGTTTGTGCATGTAGAGAGCGGAGGCAGACCTGGGCTGAGGAAAGGAGGATGAACGCCGAGACGTTCGGCCTCCCGTTGCGCCGAGGCCGTGGGGGTTTCCGGGGCAGAGGGGGCCCTATGGGTTTCCGTGGCGGTCGCGGGCGTTCATCCGGACGTGGCTTTTTTGCCCCGCCCCGCGGTGGACCCGGATTCAGAGGGGGGTTCCGCTCAGGACGGGGAGGACGAGGAGACTTCTCTGAATTTGAGTACCGGGTCAGCTACTATCCAATAATAAATCTAGTATACGTTCTCGCTAGTGATTCACCGGAAGGAAGATTCTGAACCGAAACTCAAAATTCAGGATGTATTTGATGTAAAATTTTACAAAAACACTATTGATTTTTTTTTTTTTTTTTTTTTTTTTAAACTGCCGAACAATGTGCGTAGGCGTGATGTGGTATAGACACAGCAGTCACGCACTGCATGTTTTCATTTATAACCCAGCGTCCTACACACTGTATCTCCTAGCGGGCAGGATATACCTCTGAACATACGAGCTGTGGGACCGGATTATTACACACGGCATCCATCTTTGCACCTCTGCAGCTCCGCCTTTAAAAACACAGTGGGCGGGGCTTAGGAGGGATTCAAATCCTCCCCGCTGTGATTTGTTTTTGCGGGGAATAATAGCAAATGTGATAGACATGCTAGGGTAATAAGGGGTCCGGGTCGTCAGCAGGTCTGGCTCGACGTAAACGTCGTCAAGAAATATTTTGGGTAAAAACAAACCACAAAAACATACGTTACACAGTAAACACGTCTTGTTTGGTTAGGATTGGTTACTTTTAGTGTCGGGTAGGGGGAAATGTATACCAGTGAAGGTTAAACATATTTGTTTTGTGTGTGTTCTGGAATGATTGGTAATTATTTATTCTTTCATGTGTATTTGATTCATTTCAGAAGGACAACAAGGTGTCGGCGTAGTTCAGAAGAGGATCGACTGCAGCGTGTCCTACAGGCTGGAGTTCTCCTCCCCTCCTCTCTCCCTCCTCCCCTATAGACACTCTGTCCGTCTGTCCTAAATCTACATCCAGTGGGGGTCGGCCTACCCCAGCTGGACTCGTTCCTCCTTTCTGCTTCCCTCCTCTTTTTTCTTTTTTTTTTTCTTTTTTTTTTTTATTTGTTTGTTTTTTTTTTAGAAAAGAAAAGAAAACAAAAAAAGTAAATCTTCAGATCTTTCTTTGATACAGACACGGAGGGGGGAAAAAAAAGCGTGAGACTTTAGTGAAATTACTTTTCAGTATTTTTGCATCAGCGTTTTAGTTCCTTTCTTACGGAAGAATAATAATAATAATAATGGGGATTGAAATGCATTTGGTGATATTCCTCTTCGGTGTACACACACGCACATGTACGCGCGCACACGTGCGCACGCCGGCGCCCGCTGATACTGTGAGCTCCCATCAGTTATAATAGCTTTTTATTTTTTCCTTTCGGTTCCCGTCTTATAGAAGCACCAAATCCGTCTGTGTGTCCTGTGTGGTCACGATGGAGAGCGTCACCCTCACAGCCTGAACCACTTCTCGGTTAGACACGTGACTCCACTGCGAGTAGCTACAGCATGTTCTCTTTCTCTGTTGCGTTCCTCCTAGTCCCCCCCCCCCCCCCCCCCCCCTCCTGACGATTCGTCCCCCTATTTCTCCACCCGAATGGTCTGATCCGGCCGTTTCCTAAATTCTCATCAACTCCGATCTCAAATGTTGGCTAATGAATAAGAAAGGACAACTGTATGTTGAATGTAATAATGCTGGTGTGAAGTTAGCGAGCACTCAATGGGATTTTAGAAATATTATTATATATATATATTTTTTTTCTGGTTTAAGGAATTATTCCTGTATGTCTTTTCGGTGCCATTGTAGACAGGAAGTGTTCCCTGCTGGAAGAGACTGCTTGCTTTCTTTCTTTCTTTCTTTCTTTTGGGTGGAAAAAGAAATCACACACTCGCTTAGAATTGATTAAAGTTGAGATCCGCGCGCCAGTGGGTATCGCCTTTCACCGATTACGCAGATGTCTTTTTTGTCAGGCTCTTTGATACGCCGACGTGTTTCAATTCTGTTACATTTGCCGCACAACTAAGCGCGTTGTCTGTCGAGTTCTTCAGGGATTGTCCAGCGCACTCTTTAACAGTACGATCAGATCCCCTCAAAGAAAACAAAATCATTTGCACTTTAGAGACGAATAACGCCATGATACACAAACTGGGTTTTTGTTTGTTTGTTTCTGCGCCATGTTCTCTTTACTTTGGCTTTAAATATGAGTAGCTCTGTGTTTTGTTTTTTTTGTTTTGTTTTGTTTTTTTTTCTTTAAAGTCTTATTAAACTTCGAATCCGAGAGAGAGGGGGGATGTATGAAGTGAAGAACAACGTGTTATCGTGAATCTAGCTCTTGTGTAATGAGGTTTGAATTCTGTTTGAGAACCTGGTAGCGTTACAACCAATCCAGGTCATGAGTTTAGAGACTGGCCCGACGCTCTGGTGCACCGCCGCTCTGGTCTCATCTTAAAATAAAATTTAAAAAAAATCAACTTTTTAGGGTCTATAAAAAGGTTTCTGCTTGGAGTGGGGATTCAGATTGTTTGAAATCAAATCAGGACGTTTTGGCGAAGCTTTTGAAGCGTCCCCAAGCTCATGCGCGAATGATCCCCCCCCCCCCCCCCCCCCCCCTTTTTAAAGAAAAATAAATAAATAAATAAATAAATAAAGAGAAGTGCTGAGCAAGCCCGTCAGACCATGACATTACCACTAACTCTTCACTTTTTTCAGCTTGAGGTTCAACACAATATAATGATATACATTGCACTAAGATAAAAATGCCTGATGTGTGTGTGTATACACACACACACACACACACACGAAAAAATGTGACAGTTTGATGGTGAACCTGGTCGCTGGCTTGAATTATACAACAAAATCGTTTACTTTTAATATCTGTTACATCGCAAGCTGTGTAATTTAAGGCTGCAGTATTTTCTCCAAAGCAGTACCATTAAGCTGGAGAAGTGGAATAGCAGAAGGGATAGCGGTGATGTCATGGTCACATGGCGGTGTGATTAGCCGATCGGATGATCTCGTGCTTTTCGGATGCGTCAGTGACGAACTGTGTGTGTGTGTGTGTGTGTGCGGAGGGTTGATTGTGTAGGACCGCTGATCCAGGGTCTGTGTTGAGTTTAATTCAGGATTCCTCCGCTGTGCTCATGGACGAATTCCAGCTCTTGAGATGCTTTATCGCGTGGTATTTAATTCGTCTTTTTTTTTTTTCCCCTCCCCCTGAATGTCAACGGAGCACTTCTCCGCTTCTCTACCAGCATTTGGGAGTTTGTATGCATTCTACGTTTTTTTTTTTTTTGTTGTTGTTGTTGTTTCGTTCGTTTCTTCTTTTCCTGCTCGTGCAAGGTTTATGATGAAAGACTCGTTCGTGCTTCGTTCTTTCGTCTCGTATCAATAAGACTCGGTAAGGTTCGTGTTCTTGTCGTGGCTTGAGGTTACCTTTGTGGCTCTTGTGTACTTCCTGTAGGCGCTACGCGATGAACCTTAGCTACATGTGGCTTATTATTATTATAATATTGGTCTATTGGTAGGCAGCTAGTATAAAGCCCTGCAGTTCAGGATGAGCCGTCTGATTGGACGATTTGGTCGTGGCTTGGAGGATGGCATGAAGGGAAATGCCTTAATGAGCCAGAGAAGTTGTGTGTCGTAAGTATTTGGGTTGTACCGAGCGCTCTCTTGCTCGTGTAGTGCAGTGCTGAGGACGTGTAAATCCTCTGGTGTGTCAAATTTGGGATTTTGCCCTAGCAAGAGAGAGAGAGTGTGTGTGTGTGTGTGTGTGTGTGTGTGTGTGAGAGAGAGAGAGAGAGAGAGAGAAGTGAGCGAGTCCTGGACTGATGCAATAATCACATTAACGCCACACACTGCCCCGGTCCTCCTCCTCCTGCTCATATGAGATGTCAGACTGTACATACAGAGTTTCATTTTGTAAAGGTGAAACAGGATTCTTTTCTCTCTTCTAAAAGAATTTGATTGGCTAACGTGGTTTTTTTTTCTTTTTTTTTTGGTTTTGTTTGTATTTCCTGAATAAAGCAATTGTACAGCATGGTGTACTTTCAGTGACCAGCTTGAGGTTTTTATTCAGAAATGAGAAATAAATAGTTGTTCAAAATCCTTGTCCTTGAATTTTTTTTTTTATTTTATTATTCTTCTCTCGTCAGTACTCCTTTTCTCCGTTCTCCTGTTTGTTTGTTTTTTTTCTTTCTTCTTTCTTTCTCTCTCGCATTTTAGACTTCGGTTCTACCTTCATCGGTGGCAACTCGCGGTTGTTGCACAGTAATTCCTGTCTGTTAAAGTCCATCGCAACCTAGCGACAGCTTCCAGAACCGCCCATGAGAATGACCTTGATACGTCCTTCCGTGGTCAAAATACTACAATCCCAATTCTGAAAAAGTTGCGACCGTATGGAAAATAGAAAAAGCTCAGTGGTTACTGATCGGAAGGTCGTCAGGTCAAACCCCAGCACCACTAAGCTGCCGCTGTTGAGCCCTTGAGCAAGGCCCTTAATGAATAAATGAAATAAATGTAAGTCAGTCTGGATAAACTCCTCCACCACATGCCGCGATGTAAATATTGAGATGTTTATCGGGTGGGACGCGGTGCAGGACGACACTCGTTAAGGAGCTCGTAAAAAATACACATGGTTCAAGTTAGCCTTGCGAGAATGTTGTGGTGCCTTTAGAAACCTCTCCAGTATCGGCAGTTCAGGCGGAAATGGGAGGAGCGCCAGTGGATATTCGCAGACTTAAGTTACGTTGGTATGTTGGACCTCTTTAAAAGGACGCATCCAGCTGAAGATGGTGGGAGAATAAGTCGAATGATATTTTTTGGATGGACAGTACAGAAAGGCTGAGGGTACAGGACTGGCGAGAATAGATGCAAGTCCTACGGTGGTGATTCCTACAATACCGCCGTGGTTATTTCCAATGCCGATAGTAGACCGCCAACTTGGGAAGAAATGGATAACAAAAAGATAAATGTTCCTAAGAGAGATTTACAGATGGATTGAAAGACCCTGGCACATGACGGAAAGCGGCTTCTGATGGCGCTGCATTGGGTGGAGGAAATTCAGCCATTCAGAACAGTCACTGGCTCGGACTCGTATTCTCCTTCGACCAAGTTTATTAAGTGGCAAGTCTACATCTAGACAAGACGTATTATATGATATTCTACAAAGCATGTTCAAAATGAGCATATTTAATAGATCGAGCAGATTATTCTTATGGGTACCAGCACGTGTTGGGATAGAAGGAAATAAGTAAGCTGGTCAAATGGCTAAGAAGGCACTGAAAAACACCAACATGGATACAAAAATAACACAAAGTAAAGCAGAAATGAAAGGAGTAATTAGAGGGGCTATGATTAAGAAAAGAAACGAGGAGGTAAAAGGTCATCATCTATCATCTACCAACATTCAAAAACAAGTTGGAAATGGAAGGAAAAACTTTGGAAGCAGGACATGATAATATCTAGACTCCGTATTTGGTCACACAGCTCTCGATCAGACGCTAGCTATTATTGCAAACATGACTCGGGTCATTGCAATAAATGTGGACTACCAGAGGCCGTTGAACATGTACTATTAAAGTGTGTAGCTTATGAAAGGGAACGACTCAGGCTAATAGAAGAATTACGTTTGTTGAACGTTGAAAATGGAACTCTTAAAACAATATTAAAGAATGCATCAGTACAGTATAAAGTCTATTATGTAATTATAAAATATATTAAAGCAATAGGTGTAATAAATAGGATTTAAGGTCCTAGAAATTTTTTTTTATATATATATAAAGATGCACCGATCTATGATAAGGACTAGAGATGATACCGATTATCGGCCGATAGTTTAAAAACATCTGATGATCAGGGCTGATTATATCCTGTCAATCAAAAGAGGGCGGGAAAACACATTGATTTCATGCTGTGTGTAAAGAAGATGTCTATGGTGTGGAATGAAGACAAAAGTGCAGTTTGTAATCTCAGTGATCTCTGCACTGATAACATTAAACACCGCAAGTGAGCAGCAGTGAAGCGGGAGTTTCAGGAGTCTTTTTTTTTTTTTTTTTAAATTAAAGCTCCAGTACACTGTTGAAAGACTTAAATGAAGACGAGTTGACAAAAAAAGTATATATTGCACAGAAAAATATATTTGTAGTGTATTTCATATCCAGTTAATGTTAATATATATATGTGTATATATATATATATATATATATATATATATATATATATATATATATATATATATAAAAAAGTTGATATTATATATTACCGGTTTGATGTTAATAATGAAGTAGAAATGCTTTTGTTTGTGGTGAGTGAATGTGAGACTAACAGTTTTTTTTTGCAATTCAGTCAATGTTAATATGAATTAATATCATTCAATAAGTTAATAATCTTACTTTAATCTTCAGAATTGAGTTCATGTGTTCATGTTAATCAGAGTAATGTGTTTTCTGTTGATGAGACCAGTTACTGTCAAACAACGTGTTGAAATGGAGAGAATAAAGTTTTTATTTGCATTTCTTTCAGAATTGTGGAATTAATTATTATTCATTTAAAAGAAGGTATAAAAGAGAACTATCGGTATCGGCTGAGAAATTTAGTTTCGGTGCATCTCTAATATATAAATATATATGTGTACGTTTTGTTTTGTCACTAATATCCGTCATGCTTCACACTCCAGCCCAGTAGGTGGCGGAATTGCACTTTGAATCGAACCGCCATTAAAAGGAAAGAAGAAGGCTCTTAACGTGAAGCGAATCATTCGTTCGAGAATGAAGGATCACTACTGCGTATGCGCAGTGGAAACCAGCAGCGAAAAAGCACTGCGCATGCGCAGCTCACAGGGCACTGGGTAGCGTCGAGCGGTTGTAAACATGTCTGTTGTTTTTGTGCCAAAGAGACAACGTGGGAAAGCGCAAATTAACCAAGAAACCATTCAGAGAGTAAGTAATTGTAACTGAGCAAAAAAAGCAAAAAAGCGTGTGAAAGTTGAATTAACTAGTTACACGACCAACTATGTTAACTAGCTAGCATAAACAGCTAGGCTAGTTTCGTTTCAGGTAGTAATGTTTTATTTTTTAACAGCGTTTAACATTTAAAAAATAAAGTCTTGGGTGTAATTCGGCACTCTGAAATCTTAGAAAAACGCGTAAACTACGTTTCTCAAAAGGAGGCGTTCTTCTTCGGTGGTCCAAACGCTGCTAGGTCATGCCACACGTTAACTTGTCCGCCATATTGGAAGGGGCTACATTAACTCATAAAGCAGTATAAATCTATGGAGAGTTGCATGTCTCCCCTGCATAAATCGATTCTAACTCATTCTAACAAATTTCCACAAAGTTAGTTTTCTCAGACAAGTCATCAATGCGTATTATAGACCTGATAATGTGCTTTAGAACTAAATAAAAATAAAACACTGTGTTTGTCTGGTGTGCTTTATTACAGCTGCTGAATGAAAACGACCAGCTCGTGAGATGTATAGCGGAGTACATGCAGAAGGGCAGAGCCACTGAATGTGTACAGTAAGCACTGAGCTCATACACACTCATACTTTATTACATCTAATAAATCCATGCATCTCTCTTCCTTTTCTTTTTAAGCTGACATGACCGATTCAGAGTCTCGTAGATGGCGTGTTTTCATTTGCAGAAATGCAATTCTAAATGCTGTGTAAACATCCTCCCGCTGATTAAAGTTCGCTTCGGTTCTCTACATGTTTAGGAGTGTGTTTTGTGAAAGTCCTACAGGAGAACCGGACTCGTTGGAAGTGATGTTTAGACTCGTGGCACTAAATGGCTGATTAAAGGAACCATTTTAACGACCAATCTTTGGCCTTTGCTGGTTTAATATGCAGACATGACTTCTTATTTATGTGCAGGTATCAACAGATCCTCCACAGAAACATAGTTTATCTAGGAACGTTAGCAGATGCCAGTCCTGATGTGTCTGTAAGTCCATCACAACCTGCACAACTCTCACACACTCACACCTTGTGTTGCATAATCTTAAATTGTAATGACCCCGCTTGTCTTTCAGGCTCCTTGTGAAGGCGCAACTCTCACTGGAACGAAGGACGTCTCTAAAACCTGATATAGAGCCGCATCTGCAGTCTGACTGAACCTTGCAATATGTACGGTGTTTGTTTTTTTGTTTTGTTTTTTCTTTTCTTTAGGGCTAGTTACACCTGAGCGCTGTTCCATCCTTCATTCTGATTGGCCAGGTAGTGTTGATTTAACCTTGCGTAACAGCGGCTTAGACAGAGGACGGGTTTTTGATCGTCGTTTCTATCGGAAGGTGGACAATAACGTTAAAGGGATTCAAAGACAAGTGGTTAACATTTGTGGAAGGAGTCTCCAGTGTCAGCGTTTCGTAATGGTCAGTTTATCACCGTGGCAACGTCTTCAGAACGCAGGACTAATGTCGAGAGATGTTAAAACGGAATGATTGTTTAGAGCTGCTGTAATACAAGCGAGAACTCGTTTCGTGGACGTTCCAGAACAACTATAAATGGATAAAAAGTACACATTTTGTTTCTTTAGTTCCTTGTTAAGTGTGTAAGAGAAATAAATCACTTCAGGATGTGCCTGGTCATGGCCTCAGAGCCACTTTTGGTAAAAAAATAAACTGCTAATTAAATTGTGTGTGTGTGTGTGGTTTTAAATGAGAGCGTATGACTCGTTCTGTATTATGTTTATTTATTTTTTTTGCATTGCTGGTACACTTGTAAAGATTCAGACGCCAGCTCTAGTGAATAAGCAACGTAAGCCAAGCGCTCCCTCTTCACGTCATCGTATCATATCGTCCCGGGCTTTGTGTTATTCGTGAAGCCACTAGTAAACCGTTTCTGACACAGCCCAGTAATGCTAACGTTTACAGTCCAAGGTCTTCAAATATGTCTTTTTAAACCAAAAAAAAAAAAAAAAAAAGGGTGCAACAGTTTTGGGAGAGAACACAGACCAAGCAACAACCCCTATGTTTTGATTGTGCAAAGCACAGAACTATAAAAAGATATATATTTTTATATACAGCAAATGATTCTCTGTAAACATGTTAAGTATGTTAGTTTCAGGAAGGAGGGAAAAAAAACAAAAAAAAACATGGTCATATCATAAATACAGGCAACATCGGCATCCACAAACTTCAGAAAAAGAAAAGATCCTGGTCAGTTTAAAATGCGATGAAGGGCGGGGAGGGGGGAAAGAAAACAATCCAGACCACCCCAATCTAATATCGGGCTTTAGTGTTTGTGATTTTAATTGTATTTGGTGACGTTTTTATAGATAAGTTCAACTCTGTAGGAAAAATAATAATAGTAATAATAAGGAAATGTGCTTTTCACATCTTGGGGAAGAAAAAAAATAATGTTTTACTTAATAAGCCTATATTATGTTAACATATACAGTAATGGTATAACATAAGAAAATACAAAAATAAGATTAATACTGTCAATATCTTTAACAAGAAATATATCGTATCTCAAAGGAACAGATGTAATGAGAAGTCGTTTTTTTGTTTGTGTAGTGTTTAAGTGTTGCGCCAATAGCCAATCGAGAACAGAAAGTGAGCGGACGATGATGAACAGAACGGGGCGTCTCTCGCTTCTTTTCATTACAGGTTACTAGACTCCATCTGCTTCCATCAAGCACCTTTCACTGACTGAACAACAACAACAATAACAACAACAACAACAACAACAACAACAACAACGCTTTGGTTGGAGAAAAAGAAAGAAGGGGGGGGATTATGCAAGTGCTATTAATATCAACACATGGCACATAGTTTACTTACTGCGAACGTTTTCTTTTATTCTGTTTTAAACTTTGTCAGATGTTGAAAAAGTAGTGTATTTTCTTTTCAAATTACACATCTGCTATGATTTATTATATTTCTGCCGAGCCTGCTCAAAGCTTCTTCTTCATAAAAAGAATTATTCGTTATTTTTCTTCCGAGTCATTTACACGCTATGGAAGAGTAGCTTATGGGAGCTGTAGTCTAAGTGATCCGACACGAGATTTTGGCAGTTAGAGCTTTTTTTTGTTTGTTTTTAACTCCCTCCCCGTCCCTCGCCGATACGGTAACGGCGACCGGTTGTGTCCCGTTAGGCTCTGACGCGCGCCATGAGATCCGCTCTCTACGAGTCCACGGCAGCCTGGAAATAAACTGGAGAATTCCCGCTGAGAGCTGTTTTATGATCTTGGCAGATTTATTTATTTATTTATTTATTTTGGGGGGGGGGGTTTCTAGACTCGAGCATTTTTTGGCGCGGAAGGAAGCTCAAGCGACAACTTCACTAGCTGCTGGAAGCGGGAGTCATGCACTAATTCGGCGCGAATGGCAGTTTGGAAAACCGGGGACTCGTATGGATCTGACAAATACAAAAAGAAAATATATATATATGCCACAATGTTCAATATAAATTCGCCTATAAAAACACACTCGTCTAAAGGACTATCAAAATTGGGATATCGGAGTTCGGTCCAGAGTAAAGTGTCGGCTACGGGGGTGTAACTAAGCACATGAGTAAGGGTGTGATGGTGTCGCCATCCACCTGACCTCATATGTTAGTCCTTTCCGACCTCCTGACCCCCCCCCGCCCCAAATTTACATGGCGTGATGGTGTGAGCTGTAGCATCTCGTCTTTACACCAGCACCGACTCCAACCGTGGCATAACCATGGCAAAACCCTTAACCGCTGGTCTAGGACCAGTCTACAGCTTACCCAGGGACCTAAACGTCATGATTACGCTCCCTGGTCTCAGAACAGCGATTAAGAGGAAGCCGGGGCGAGGCGAGGCAGTGGAGAAGCGCGGGGTCAGTACTGGTGCAGGTACGAGGGCCGGTGCTCAGGTTTCAGAGGGAAGTTTTTGAAGCCTTTACTCAGAGCTTTATGCTGCGAGACCTGCTGCTGCGAGACCTGCTGCTGCTGAGTGAACGGGAAGCCGGACGAGAGGCCGCTGGAAGGAGAGCACTCATTGGCTGTTGACCAAACCGGAGACTGCAGCATTTGCATGGAGTCACCCCATTGGCTGGAAGGTATCGTCATTTGATAGAGGGAAGAGCTGGGATTGGGCATGGTGTTGGAGTGGGTGGAGTGCTGCCACGGCGCCTTCGGAGGCCATGTTTTAGTTTTGCTGTCCTGCGAAAACAAAAGGAAGAAGAAAAGAAAAAAAAACACGTACGGTTAACGAGACTCGCTGAAGTGCTTTATTTTTGTCTGGAGCGTTATTCCAATTTCCAACGATTATAACGTCGTTTACTAACGACCGACGCGTCACACTTTTTAACGGTTTATACACACGGGGTCTTCATGGACACTTTTCAACAAAATGTCTTCCCACGTTTTTCATACTTAGTTTATATATTTATTTATATATACACACATTAAAAAAAAAATTCCAGATAATTTTTAAGAACGCCTTTGACAAAAGAAGGACGTATTGAAATTGTCGGGAAGCTGTCGCGAGGTGGTGACGGACTTTAACAGGAAACACGGTGGGCGCTTCACGCTGTTGCCGAACCCATCAACAAACCAGAAGGACCTCAATAATCAGTATTGACCTGGGACAAGTCTTACCTGGTTATTGTCATCACTGGCGTGGTGGAGAGGAGGTGAGGGCAGCGTACACACTTCCTGCTCACCACAGCTGTGTTTCCTACACACACACACACACACACACACACACACACACACACAGCATTCAGATACTCTATTAAGTATTACAGCTAATATGTCAGTGACTGATAATATGCATTCATAGCTAATACCAAAATGTTCACTTAATGATCACACTGTTTTATTGAGGAAGCCAAAATAAAAACAAGTTACAGTAGCAATAGTCAATTTTTTAAAACAAAAATTCTTACTTGTACAAATAACCTGCAAAATATGTGGATGTACATTTTATAGCCACACTATTCTGTAGATCCTGGGGCAGAGCTTTGTGAACATGGGTGGGAATTCGGTGGGGATCGAACCCACGTACTGAACCGTTAAAGAGCTGATCTTAAAAAAGAGACTAATCTTATCTAATGCACCTTTAAAGCTCAAGGGCATGTTAAAGCTAAATGTTTCCACTGAAGTTCCTGAACCTTCTGAGGAACCGTTCCCTGGGGGGGATGGGGTTGTCTGTGTGTGTTGGGGGGGGTTAGAAGAGTTATTCATTTTGTGAATCACAGATGTTATGTTCAGCAAGCCCCACCCTAATAGTTCCTTTTCAACAGAATCTGGTGCAGGAGCTAAAACGGTTCCTGGAACTGCGGCCTGTGAAACTAAAACTGAACCAGGTTTCTGTGGTGGAAATGCGTTTAAATTCCTGTGGTGGAAATCCACCTATAAGGACAGTATAGGGTCTGGTGAGCGTGGTTTGTGTGTGTTTTTTTTTTTTGTACCTTCTTGGCTTGACTGCAGCTACCAGATCAGGACCAGAGAACATGGAGAACAGGCTGTCCCCGTTGGCTGAGGAGGTTTCGTCACTCGAGCTGGCAGAGTCACCCTGATTGGCTGACCAGGTACTGTTCACTGCTTCCCTGCTCACAGAAAAACACTCTGTCAGTAAACTCTACTTTTCAGAGTATAAAGACACACTCCTTAAATAAAAATCAATCCTACACATCACTATGTTTGATAACTCGCATTCAGGTATTAGCCTTTTGTTAGTGTTTTTCTGAACACGGTCATGGCACTTAGCTCGTTTGTTATGCCAGTGTTTGCAGTATATACCATTATATTACTTTTATTTTATTGAAAACTTTTATTTACAGCTTCTAAACCTGCACTATAGAGAGCCACAGTTTTTTTCGGTCTGGATATCCAGTGCCGTGCTATTTCCGGAACGCGTCTGTCCATCTGTCCAACGGACAAGTTATTACACATCGATGCCTAATGCCGAGACCTCATAATACACTCGGTAGATTTTATTTGTCCAATCATTGCCTCTATGATGATTCCTGAGTTTCAGCGCCATGCTGAAACTGGCTTGTAGTATGAAGCTGTCGAAAATGCAGAACCTGTGATCTAAAAAACACATTCATGCAAATTATGCCAAATATGAGAACAAGGATATGATCATAACATCACAGAGATGGTGTGTGTGTGTGTGTAAAACCTACTGTAGATACAACAAAGCTACTTACCCCTCGCTATAGTATTCTGGGTGGGACCAGGTCCTGTGCTGGTCGTCTGGGAGGGGCCAGTTGCTACGGGGGTTGCTGGGACGACGCACATGCTGTGCTTGCCTCTTCTGCTGCATCGCCTGGTTGACCCCAGCGACATAACGCGCAAACTCTGGATCTGAGCCGACTGAGAGACAGATAGATAGAGAGAGAGAGAGAGAGAGAGAGAGAGAAGAGAAGGAGAGAGAGAGAAAGAAAGAGAGCAAAACAAAACATGAGCTGTAGTATCATTGATGGACAGACAGGGGGCATCAGTGAGTAAAAAGGAAGGGAAGGAGAGAGAGCTTGGTGCGGGTGGAGGGACTGGATTCAGCATGCTCAGCTCTTTTGCCCCAGTGTGTTCAGTCTCTTTATCCAGAGTTGTCCAGCACAGCACAAACACACAAAGGAGCCATCAAAATCTGGCTCTGTGATAATGTGACCGTTCCTAATGCGCTATGAAAAACACCACATACACACACACCTACTTCAGCCAGTGAAAACATTAAACACACATACCTTATACCAACAGTTCCAGGAGGGTCCCCAGAATAGTCAGAGGATCCATGATTTAAACAAAACTGTTACAGTGGAGGAAATTACAATCCTCATCATTAAAGTTGGGTTTAGGGGTCCAAGCAGCAAAGTGTTCAAACCTAATGTGTTCTCTATGGCTCCAACTATATTTTTATTTATATATAAATATAAAATATAAAATATATATATATATATATATATATATATATATATATATATATATATATATATATATATATATATATATATATATACACATACACATACATGTACACACACACACACATACATATATACATATATATATATATATATATATATATATATATATATATATATATATATATATATATATATACATATATATATATACATATATATACACACACATACATACACACACACGTTTTATATATATATATATATATATATATATATATATATATATATATATATATATGTATATATATATATATATATATATATATATACACATTTGGAAATCAAGGTTCCAGAGTCTGGAGGAAGAATATATATATATATATATATATATATATATATATATATACACACACATACATACACACACACACACACACACATTATATATATATATATATATATATATATATATATATATATATATATATATATATATATATATATATATATATATATATATATATATATATATATATATATATATATATATATTCTTCCTCCAGACTCTGGAACCTTGATTTCCAAATGAAATGCAAAATACACTTCCATCTTCTCCGTGATTGTGGTTGTGTACTGAACGAGAGAGATTAAAGCCTCAGGAAACCTTCACAGGTGTTTTGAGTTAATTATCTGATTAGAGTTCTTCTCAGGTCGACATTTCTGTATTGTAAATTCTTTATTCTGATGTACTGGATTTTTGACTTGACCATGAGCTGTAAGCCGTAATCATCGAGATTAAAACAAACAAACAAAAAAGGCTTGAAATATTTCACTTTATGTGTAATGAATCTAGAATATATGAACATTATACGTTTTGAATTGAATTAGGGAATTTTAACGGAATATGTTTAGTCTATTTTGGGATCCATTCAGGGTTGTTTTAACAACTTTCGCACTCCTATTAGGATAATTTAAGTGCGATTATTTGCAGAACGTGTCAGGATTTTAAATCGCCTACGAGGGGAGGGAAGGCAATGCACTTATCGAGCATTCATTGCTACGAATTTGCCCAAATTAGAAGAGGCCGTGAAGCGGGTGAGGCGATATCCTGTGTAGGAAAGTTTTATTTAAAAAAAAAAATAAAAAAAAAAAGAAGAAGGAAAAAACAGACGAGAGCGTGCATTGCCGGCTGTGTGATGCTCTTCTGAAATATAAGAACAAGAATTCTGGAAATACCTTCAATTTTGTAACCCTGGAGAGATCCGATGGTTCTGAATTTTTTTTACATACAAAATAATACAAGCTGTGTTTCTTTGCTGCTACAATAACACACACATACACACACACACTGTTCTGTCAGATCCTGACACCAACCGACAGCACACAATGGACCATTTATCTTTTTCCACCTCACAGTCACTGATAATCTGTCGAGTTAGACGTCAGAGAGGAGGTTCAAGCACGTTCACACGTTCATGCTCATCCTTCAGCATTCTGATCTTTATCTACTGCACCTGACAGATCAGACATTCAACGTCAATCACATTTTCATCACTGCAGTCGACACTCAAAGATTTGGCAGGAAGTCAAGAAGTAAAGGGCGGCGAACGAGCCGAGACACGCCAAGACTTATCATCTTAATCAACTTGGCAGTGAAAAAATAAATAAATAAATGAACAAATCTCAGGAACCATGTAAGTGCCAACATGATAAACTGCATTCCTTACATGAATGTTACACACACACAGTAAAATTTTTTAAAACCTTACCTGCAGGGTCAAAGGGCATGGTGTCACCCAGCACCCCGAACACGCCTTGCTCGCTCTGCTCACGATTAGGCCAGGTGTTGTTGCGTGGCCCTGGCGGCGCCTTGTGACCCAACACCTCTGACATTACGCTGTCCATGTACGTGCTGACCAACCCCAGGCTGTACAGGTCAGAGCTCAGGTCAGGCAAAGTCCACTGAGTCATGTGCCCGATGGGTGAGAGCCCGCCCGGGGGAGCCTGGGTCCACTTTCCGGGAGCCCTCTGCTGCGGCGGGAGAGTCTGGGGCTGCTGTGAGGGGAGTTGTGGTGAGACGGGTGAGGGCTGCTGGGATTGCTGCAGGAGGTGCTGGTAGTACAGGGTCTGTGGGGAAGGTGAAGGCTGCGCTGGGGCTTGTGGTTGTGGAGGGACTGTGGTCTGTTGCTGCTGTTTGGGTGTAGTTGGGAGCTGTGGAGGCTGTTGCTGCTGCTGCTGCTGCTGTTGTTGTTGAGGCAGATTTTGAACCAATGGGATTGCAGCATGCAGAACCGGAGCTTGCGAAGTGGGCGGGGCCACAGAGCTAGGTGGTTTCAGGTCGGCGGCATTGCTGGAGGCGACCGAGTTCCTCCTCTTGACCAATGGCGAAGCCTGCTGCGACTTGCCCATGTTGAAGCCGGACAGAAAGTCAATCACATCCTGCATTTCCTGGTCCGTAGGCAGATTCATACCCTGCTCGTCCGGAGTCGAACCGTTAGCCGCGTGCTGGCCGGAGTCACCGGTACCCGACACGGTCATTTGGAGAATTTGGGACGACGCTTTGGGCTTGTCGTCGACGCCACTGGTGCTTCGAGACGGCGTGCTGGGGATGGAGAAGCTTCCGCCGCTTCCGGAGCTGGACGAAGCCTTTTTGGTGAACTTGGAGGTGAGTTTGGAAATGGTCTTGGGCAGGCCGCTAGAGGACTTGCTGCTGTTGCCTTGGTGGAGGTCGGCAGGGACGGTGTAATCAGCGCTGTCCCTCTGAAGCTGGATCTGAATGGTGGGAAGGGCTTGTTCCCTGACGACACACACCACCCATATTACATTACAGCAAGGCTAAACAAACCGCAATCTATATGAAAAGATAACGCACGCATCCAAGCTCAAACGTGAAGGGAAAATTTGATTTCGTTTTATTTAGAATAGATTATTACAGACACCCAACCCTAATTACACCACACTAATTACATCACAATTCAAAAGGAGGTGTAATGTTGACACGTTTTTTTCTCCAAGATGGTTGGGAAACTGAAGGATTCTGGGATATAGGGCAAGAACGGTGACCTCAGACAGACACGTAAATCGGCTTCCTTTCTGGCCTGGTTTCTAAACTCGGTTGAAAGTGCAGAGGCAGCAGATTGCTGTGCGTTTTGGAGGGAGGGAGGATGATTACGCTTTTCAGAAGTGGTGGAAAGAAATCATATTAAAATGAGAAGAGAGCTCGGCGGACATGTCAAAGCCTATTTAAAAAAAAAAAAAAAAAAAATTATTATTTTTTTAAAGAGTTAAACTGATTTGTCTCGCTGCTTGTGTTGAAAAGTTTTAAATCTGAAATTCAAAATGCAGTTTCCAAAAATAGGAGACAGAAATGAGAAACAGGGACATCAGGATAAATGTGAGCGTTTTTATGTACGTAAAGCCAAACGAGCTAAATTTGTACGGGACACAGAAGACGCATGCAACTGCTGTGCAGTTCCCCAGCTAACTTCACCTTTTTTCTCTCTCCCTAGAGCAGTCCTTATTACTACAATTTTGCACGTTTCTAGACATCTACGTACAGTTATGTGAAAAAATAAGTACACCCCATGGAAATTTGATCTTTTATGCACATTTGGACAAGGAAACATTTGATCCTCTTTGAAACGGTGCCTATTAATAAAGGTCATACACTATCAAATGATAGATTAAATTGACATTTTGTAGTAATTTTCACAATTTAAATTAACCCAAAAAAAAACAAATCATTCACATGGAACAACTAAGTACATCCCTACATTTAGCACACCTCCGAATCACGTGTTCAAGATTGGGTGCTAGTGATGAGAACATGCTTAGGGAGTGCAGGTGGAACCGGACTTAATTATACCCCTCATATATCTAGTGTCTATATGAGCATATAGGCAAAGACCAGGCCTTTCGGAATAATGTGCTCTGGACAGTCGAATGAAAAGATAGCGTTGTTTGGCCACAGTAACAGCAGACATGTTTGGCGCAGACCAAAGTCGGCTTTGTCAGCACCACATACCAACTGTGGTGGTGGAAATGTTATGGTTTGGGGTTGCTTCGCTGCCTCATGGACTGGATAGATTGCATTCGTGGATTCAACTATTGATTCCGCATCATATCAAAGAGTGCTTGAAGACAATGTGAGATCATCGGTCTGAAAGTTGAACTGAAAGTGGACTTTTCAACAGGATAATGATCCTAATCACACGAGCAAATCCACCAAGGAACGGCTCAACAAGAAGAAATGGAGGGTTATGGAATGGCCTAGTCAAAGCCCGGATTTGAATCCCATTGAAATGTTGTGGGGGGATTTGAAACGGGCAGTACGTGCAACTGAAAGAATATTGCATGGAAGAGCGGTCAAATCTTCCAGCAGACTGTCAAGAGACTGGTGGACAATTATGCAAAACACCTACAAGAAGTTATTTCTGCTAAAGGGGGAAATACTAGCTTCTGATGCCAAGGGTGTACTTACTTTTCCCACAGAAGACGATCACATCCATTGATATTCCTGTTGAGTAAATGATTGAAAAAACTAACTTTCCTTGTGTTTTTTTTCCCCCAAGTATATCGACAATATTAATAGGTGCTGTTTCAAAGAGGATCAAACTATCTCCATGGGGTGTACTTATCTTTTCACACGACTGCATGTTTACGCCTTATACCTTCCTGTCTCACATGTCCAATAACAATATAACTTAAACACAATAAATCAATCGATCGCTTTAATTAAGGGCTGGATATTTAGAAAAGGCATAATAATTCAATTCCAAAGCAGCCCTTTATGATGATTATTATTAGTTTTGAAGCAGATACAGTGTGTCGCAGGGCACAGAGAGAATAACGCTCCAGTAACGGGAGAAAGCAAAGGATCCTACTCACTTGCGCTCTTTCCAGCGGTTGAGGTCGAACACGGTGGTGTAGAGGACGTCGACCAGGCCGAGCGTTTTCTCCGGGTCCAGACTGCGCTGCAGCAAAGACATGGTGGCCGGGTCCTCCTTCAGACACCTGCAGAATTGAAACCACATCCATGCAGCTGACTAACACAGCCTGAAAAGGCTACTCAGCCTTGAGCTGGAGAACAACACAGTTACGAGCCGGTTCCAGATCAAAACTCGCATGTGGCTTTAATCAAGGACAGGATTTCCAGACAGGCTTGGACATGCTGCTGATTTACAGTCGCAGATAAAATCTGTTCGACCACAACACCACGACCGCATATTAGACGCTTCCCAAAAAGGGTATTTCGATTCGATTTGTATAGCGCGTCTAACGATGGACATTTTCACAAAGCAGCTTTACGGAAATATGAAAACTCGGGATATCAATTTTAAACGTATAAAACGATCCCTAAACGAGCAAGCCAGAGGCGACGGCGGCGGCAAGGAAAAACGTGACGTGCTCGCAGGCCTCGATTTACTGCCACTGAGAACAGATAGAACAAAAGAAGGCTTGAGACTCGAGTTTTCTGCTCTCGGAGCCTCTCCGATCACGCCGATGGATGACGTAAGCAGAATGTACTAATCTGCTTTAATTGCGGGTCTACCGTTCGAGGATCTTTTTATCACCTTATCTATCGCACGGCCTGGTAGAGTATTTTATTTATTTCATCTCACACTGTACAAAGTCATCCACCTAAATTCATTCAATCGCCCTTCACATAACTGGTCCATGTGTTTACGTTTCATTCAAAATGAGTTAAAAATGAATACAAATAAGTATCACAATAAGCTGCAAATACAAATAGTGATTAATAAGTCTTTAATAACACTCTTTTTGTTGTTGTTGTTATTTTTGTTTGTGCTTTTCTTACCCAATTCCCCCTCATTCACGTTCCTCCGCTCCCCGCTCTTTTTCGGTCACCTATTCTAATTTTTTCCAGTCTAACAGCTAAACAATAGCAGTGTTTGTTTATTTTTTTTTTTCTTTTCCGGCTGTTCACGTGAGTGCGTATGTTCTCACTCTGCGGTCCTACTTCAATGATGTCACCTGCATGTACGTTCATGCCCGGCTGGATATTCCTGCTCGGAATATCCAAGTGACATAATATATCTATTTAAGGGTGTACGGTTTCTTCTAAGAACCGACTACCTGTGAAACTGTGCCAAATAAAAACTTTTTTTCCCCCTTTAAAAGTAAGACAAAAATTGCGCAGTATTCAAGAGCGCACGTGCTTTCTTAAAAGCTGCATTTCGATTCGATTTCTCGGCGTTTCTACGCATTTGTAACATCCGTTCTTTATTATTTACGGATCTAGTGATTTTGTCGAATATTTCCGGCACAAAACTCGCGTCGCGTGAAGTGAATCGTATCTGAACTGACTCTTATGAAACATATGTGCTAATCAGAAGGCTAAGAAAAGAAAAAAAAAAACTGGTTCAGATAAAGGAAAAACATTTGCACGGAGCTTTGAAGGATGTCCAAACATAGACATTTTCCATAATTATGACCAGTTGTACTCACCATGTGGAAGGAACCTGCACCACAACCCTGGATCCCTCTAAAGTAATCTGTGGCGCGTACGCCTCCTTGTTCTCGATCTGAGCCGTGTCTACTACGACCTGCACGCAGAACACCAACACACAGGAGGGGGGAAAAAAAAAAAGTTATATACACACACACGCACACACACTGTTTAAACAGTATACATCATTGTTGTGTGTGTGTGAAATTTGCTGCTAATGGGAAACACATGTATATCATACACTATAATTATATTCCTAGCTCTAAGAACTAGAATATAGTGTATATTATTTAGATTCTTGCATTCCTGTGGATCAGTTCACGGTGACCTGCTCTGTGTATTGTAGACATTTTACTTTTTTTCTTACTTGCAGTAAGCATTAGGTACGCTAGGGATCAGACCAGCAGTAAATATCAGGGCATAAATAGGAATAATAGAAGGCACACAAATAAATATCGACCTCTCTATGGAGAAACGTTAGAAAAACTAATCCGGGTTGAATTGGCCTCTACGATCATAGAGGAAAGTTTTTAAACCGCTATTTAACCCCTATTTCAATTCTTTCTCAAACTAAACTAAACACAGACGCACGTCGATCGAAGAAATACGACGAAGACGCTTTCAGACGAAGAAGAAATGCCTCCGTGACCCAAAACGGCTTCGGCTTACGCTTAAACGTAGACCTTTTCTACTAGACGCGCTTTCCTGAACTGAAAGAGGTCTCATGTAAAGTTGTAGCATTTTAAAAAGTGAAAAAAGGAGAATAATAAATAAATAAATAAATAAATAAATAAGATGCACTGCGGTTCCACTGAACGACGCCTCGCTAATCCGTACATTTATAATCTAATCTCTTTAAGGAAAAAAGCATTACTGTACGTCCATCCAGTAAGTTTTTTCTTTTCTTTTCATGTTATATACATACCTACAGTAAATTCTGTTTTGATTGTTATTTAAAAATGTTTATATATGTTTGCTGTAAATTTCTATACAAATCCGAATGAATATCTTACTTTCGAACACTGGTCTGCGTTTTTCCCCTGAAAGCTCACCTGGCCAGTCATGCTAAATATATCTCACTGATGCTAAAGCTTGTGTGTGCAAAAACCTGGGCAAGTCAATACTCTGTTTAAATGCGACATCCGTAACGCCGAACGGTTTCAATCCTGCAATGCTGCGCTCCGCCCGCAGAAAGCCACGATACACGACTAAGCGCTCCGCTAAGAGCACTTAGACAAATCAAATCAATGCAACATGCAAGTAACAAATGCTGACACAGGTCTTTAATCCTAACTGTACGTCATTATCCAATCAACAACAGTCAAACAGTTTTGACTTTGATGCTTTGTTTACATCGTGACCCGATAAAAGGAGCTCGTTTTCCCTTTGAGGACATCAAACAGAGAAACCCGAGCGCTACTATAATGACGTTTCGGTCAAAACTAATCTTAACTCGACTAGGTATCTAACAAAGCCAATGATCGAGTCCAGAGTTCACTGACGTACGCCGAAACGCGGCCCGTTCTCTAACACACGCAATTAAACCGAGTTCTTTGAAAGAGACAGTGGTTTTCCTTACAGAGTTCTGCGTGAGGGAGGGGGCTGCGTTTCCTGCTGGACAGGAAGTGCTCTATTGTTATTTATAGAGCAGGTGTATCCTCACAACCCACATGACCCTGACTATCTGAAGCAAAGGAGTGCCCACTAACACACACACACACACACAGTTTGCGGGCTAGCGGGAAATCTGTTTCGAGATTAGAGTTTTTAGAAAGGATGAACCATTATAGCTATTTAATATACTTATTTTTAATAAAAAATAAAAGCCTGGGAGAGGGAAACACACACAATGGGCCAGATTTTGTAAATATAGGAGTAACAGTAATAAATTTATAAATAACTTTATCTTTAAAACTCCTTTCACATGGCACCTCAGAGTTGCTCTACAATCAAGCAGGGAAAGTTAAATACTAAAAGTAATGCAATAAAGTACGCAGGGACAAAATAAAAGCAGGTTAAAATAAAACACTCGGATATCGAGTAAAATATACAAACGAGAATGAAATTAATTCAAAGAACTTTAAAAATGTCAAAAGAAAATAATAATAAAATCTACTGTAAATGGAGGAAGTATTTTCTTCTTCGATCCACGTGCGCTGAACGCGAGTACAGCTAAAAAGGGCTCGTTTACCGACAAGCATCGCTGCGAAAGGCCGTGCCAAACTACTGCTACATTTCTAAATAGTAATACACTAGCAATAAAAAAAGAGCTCTGTGCGTGTGCGTGTGTGTGTCTTTAGTATCGGACATTAGTGTTCTACATAAACACTACAGCATGTTCAATCTCCGTAGCTCTCTCGTAAATACTGCGATCAGCGCACGGCTCCAAATCCAATAAATCTTTACACTCGTAGTGTTTTCCAGCCCCGGCTCCTGTACTTCACTGGATAATTTATTGGATTTGAGAACGTAACAGAAGGTAAGCTGTGAGTTATGTATGAACTCCTAATGGAAGCGTGGTTGTATGCATCTCGATATAATTGTATAAGGGGCAGTGATGGCTCAGTGGACTGCCAAAGATGCACTTAAGCCATTAACCTTCATCTGCTCAGCTGTAGGTTTGGACTTCATCAGTATGAATGAATGAATGAATGAATGAATGAATGAATGAATAAATAAATGTGGTGGAAGAAGCGGTAGAGGTCTCACCAGCCCGGCCTGTCCGAACAGCAGCTGCACAGCCGTTTTGCACGCCCCCCTCCAGGTGGAGGGACACACCAGGTTCAGCACCTCAGTCACGGGCGAGTCATCACGTGCAGACACGCCATTCTGCCCCGACGCCTCCTTAATGAGCTGTAACATGGTGTGCTAAAGAGCAGAAGAAAATCCCCTTCAAATACAGATACAACTCCAAAACCGAGCTTTTTATACACCTCTTTAACATTACCATACAATTCAGCTCAAGACTCCAAAGTGTACGATGAGCATAGGAATAGTTCGGCAAAACCATAAGACAGTTTATTTAGCTGCACGGCTGAAAGTTAGGAAGAATATCCTCAAGTTTAGCATCACATGCTCCTCTTCCTTTATCCAAAGACACTCTCGTTCTCTAAAGTTGTGTCTGAATCTGTTCGCAGGCCGAACCAAACTAAAATTTACTCACAAAGCATTCTGTAGCGCTGATCGTTATTTGAATAAATGGTAATCTGCCTACAAACGACGTCGCGGCTGACTTGCGTTCGGCGACGCCCACAAAACTCCTTAAAAGGCCAAGCTCATACAGAGCTGAAAACAAACAACGAAATGACGACTAAACGGCGAAAAAAAACAGCGCGTCAGCTGCAATAAACACGTACTAACTCTTCATCCTCTTTTAAAGTGCCTTTACTTTTTTTCCTTAACTGAACGGCTAGTGTGTTAAATTACGAGTTTTCGTCATTCAACTGCTTTCTTTCAAGTCGTTGATGTGAAACGAGCGGTTTTGGCGAACTTTTAATTAAATTTGTGCGCGTAATTGAAATAAATAAGCAATTCACGCTTGACGGCGTAAAACGTTAAAAAAAAAAAAAGATTACACTGTCGAGGTTCATCGTTGAGTCTCGTTATATAGAAATCTGCACAAACTCAGTAATAACTTAAGTTGTACAGGACAATTATTCAGAATTCAGGTCTGTTTTTAACCGTGACATCTCTTTGAACTCAATTTGACAGAAGAAGTGTGTAAGGATTTAAACATGCAGTCTGCACTATGCTAATCTGGAGCATTATAATATAGCTCACTTTATTTAACTGCCGCGCAAGGGAAGGGGAAGAAAAAAAAAAAGCCAAGTTCAGACACTGATCATATTTTGGCTGAAGTAAAAAGTGAAAAAGTACTGCAGTGGAACATAAACTCAAACTTCCCAGGACAAGGCAAGACAGGAAGAAAGGAAAGTCTGTGCCCCAGGGGACGTCTGTGTCGCAGGGAAACATTTGTAGGATTTTGTAACGGCAGAGCCGAGACAGGACCGGAACGCAGAGCGGTTGCTCGGGTTGAGACCGAGTGTCGATCCTGGAACAAACGATCAGGACTTGAGAAACGAGTAGAGAGAGTGCGTTGTGAAGTGCGTGTACCGTTTTGAGTTTGAGGTTGTCGGCAGCCGACTCGTTGAAGGAGACTCCTTTGAGGAAGTGAGAGCCGATCTGCAGGGGGATTGTGGGTAACTCGCATTGGAGCGGCTGAGATGTGGTCTGCATACGGCCTGCCTGCTGAGCCTCAGCCTCACTACAGCAACCCTACACGCACATACGCACACACTTATAAATATATAATATATATAAATCTGAACAATTAAAGAAAGCGTTAGCACGCTCATATACATCTCTAATAAATACATTGGCAATAAAAAAATAAATAAAAAAAATCGACAAAAAACAACATCTATACACACACTTCGCCGGCTCGGATCATACAACGGTTGACTCAGCAGCCCGTACCTGTAACACTGCTTCTATAGCTTTGGGTTTCAGGTGAAAGCCTCCTTTGAGAGCGTACTCACAGTGACCCAGAGAGTCCAGCGCGGATCTGTATGCCTGCACACAACATACGCAACACAATATAAAGCATCTTTGTGTATTTTTTTTTTTTTTTAGTAAAACTGAAATTAAAAAACAAATCGGATCCAATCAAAACCCCTGAATAATCGGATGATTCTGCGCTGCTGTGAGTCACCATGACATCCCGGTAGTAGTAAATCACACTATATCAGTATACATCTGTACGTACACATCATGAACCAGCTCCGATACGTTGACTACAGGCGTGAAAAAAGGCCGATGACAAAGTGGCAGGCAGGAGCCATCAGCCAATCAGGGTCGAGGAAGTATAAGTGTGTGAGATAATATCAAACAGGAATCAGAGTGATGCTGTAAGATATATTATATAGTGAATGACGTCATTCACTGTGGAATTTGCATCATTACCCAGTTGTGAACTTATTCAGCTAGAGAACTCATGTGTTGTCGAGCTTCTCTGCGTTTTTCTACGTCAGGCTCATTTACATTACTTCATATAGAGTCACCTGGTTATCCATTCACCCCGGTGTGTGTTTCCTGCTTCGTGTTTTAGCTAGCATGCTAACACTCTCCTGCTTTTAAGATTTAAGATTCAAGGCAGAAAATACAAATCAGGTAATTAAAAAAAAACAAAAACAAAACAAACAAAAAAAAAAAAAACAGTTTTCTTCTCCATGCTGTATTATTATTATTATTATCTCTCAGCGTTGGTGATGCATGGAGCTATCTCCAACACAGAAGCTCCATGACCGTACTGTGAGGTGATCGTGGAGCAAACAGAGGTTTTGCTCTTTTACCTGGTGCTTAAAGAAAGTGTCCTAAAACGGGCGCGCCGATTACCTGGGTAAGGTGCATCGCTTGCTGTAAAAGTGTATATATGCGGACTGTCTCTTATGCGTTGCTGTGTTTATAACCATCAAAACATCTCGTCTTTCAGTGTTTTATTACAAAAGGCAATCTAGTCGTCAGAGGTCTGACCTGCAGAGCGCTGTTTATCTTCAGGTTGAGCTCTTTGAGCTGTTGGTCGGGGAGAGAGGGGCTGTGGGAGCAGAAGAGCTGCTGCACCTGAAAACCAGCCAGACAGCCGTCACGCCCTCGCTCTCGGAGACGCGCCGTCGCCTGAAGAACGAACGCACACGCACACACAATCACAATCCACTAAAATGGAATAATGACAAATGTGGGCCAATTAGCAGCATCTCGTTTACTTCTACCACCGGACCATTCATCAGCAGGGAAGTTCACATTTTTAGTTAGTGAGGACACGTGTACATGGCCACGCCCCCTCCGAAACCACAAGTGACTGCGTACCTCTGCAGCCCCTTTCCACGAGCGTGCCGCCTCGTCCAGCTCGCCGAGAGCACCGGCCTGACTGCGAACCCCTGCGCAGCGCTCCTGCACCTGCGCCAGCGCCTCGGCCAGGCACGACTGCGCCACCGGCTGCACCTTCTGCAGAGCCTGAGACAGGAACTGGAAATGAACTTGCATCACGGTCAGAAAACAGCGGCCCAGTACCTGAGGGGAAGAAAGAAAAAGAAAAAAAAACAGCTCAGTGTTTAACGTTCTCAATTACAAGGGTGTGAGATCAAATCCCAGGAGGACAGGAGAGTCACTGTAGCTGCGTAGCACCGCTATTTATGGATCAGATCCCGAACGAAATAAAACCACCTTCCAAAATGAAACGTCTTGGTATTACTTCTAAGGTGTGTATTGAGTGTGTAAAATGAATAACGGTGTTAAGCGTCGAATGATTCTCTCAAGGCAAGGACCAGATAAAGTAGAAAAGTTAGCGTAGGTGTATAATCATCGCAACAATTCCCGTTCGATAAAGCAAAAATGTGGAACGCTTGGGGTACTCCATTCTCGAGTAAGCCTTAATAATATATAATATAAACACCATCAGATTATGGAAAGGCTGGGAATTACACACTGATTTCTGCAGATGTAGAAGTTTATAGTGGATCTCCACTGAGGTGAAACAAAACGACGTACCGATATCGTATCGGCGCTTCATCACACGCTTGACACTTGGGTCAATTCGGCCAAGAATAAAATCTGTACAGTGTGTGAACTCCTTTAACACTGTTTAAAAATCATCTCGGGGAAATTCCTCAAGAAATCGCTCGAGAAAACGCCAAGAATACATTTCTAGGTGAAACGCGCGTCTACTTTAAAGATGAGGAAATATTCGATTATTTTGGATTTTTTAATCACAACGTAGTTCCATTTGTGCTACTCTAGAGTTTTGATGACTTTATTATTACAAAATATGGGAAAACATAACAATAATAAAAAAGAACGAGTGTGTGTAAACTTTTGAGCGGTAGTGTTCGTAAGCAGACAAAATGTCTTAAGGTGCAGAAAGTGTATCAGACGGGACTTCGAGCGAACACTAATAAGTGTTATATGAGCCGTTATATATTTTGTGTTACAGGTAATCGTACTCCTGCCGCAATTCATTTGTCCTCCATTATGAAAAATTGTGCTTCCTTTACACACACACACACACACACTCCAGCTTGTGGCTCACTACCCGCTCTATCAAATCAGACGAGTTAATCAGACACACGCTCAGCTCTGCTTCATTTCAACGTGTCGTAATTTAGGCATAGACATCCGATAGCTCTAGTGGGAAAATCGAACGAACAACCACAAAAATCACAACCAAGGTCTCCGTCTTAGATTTTTACATCTCGCTCGTTACCAACGTCCAATCAGGCGTTTATCGAAGTCTCTCCCGTCACACCTGAAATCTAACCTTTTCGCGATCTCGAGAACTTTCGCACGCTTCCTACTGAGAAATGAGGCATTATCAGGCAGAAATGTACCATGCATCCTGAGAAGCTGTTGCTCCTGAACTACACTCTGAATGTTAACGGTGCTCCGGTTCCTTACGGAGATCCTCAGGATCTTCTGCCTTAATAGGGAATCTCTCGCTCCCTGCCGTTCACCGTAACGTGAAGGCCAAGGCCAGAGCGGAAAACACGAACACACGAAGTTTTTGAGGTGAGCCTCACAACAGCTCCATGTGTTGTGGATCGCATCGCATCGCTTCCGAACGTCTCCGATTTCCTCTGTAACTGACTCGCGTTCCACTGCCGTGCGACACACACTACAAGTGACGTGTGGAGAAGTCAATGCCGAGTGATTCCGAAGTATAAATAAAGAGAGAGAGAGAGAGAGAGAGAGAGAGAGACACACACAAAAACACGCCGACATCCCGTCTTCACCGAGGGAGGCCGGGGTGTTTTTTCACAGGTGCATGCTGAAAATACCTGCAGGCTAAGCTGTAAAAAGCAGAAATATGTGCCCCCCCCCGCCACCCCCTCGTAGCAGAAGACAAGAAAAACAAGGCTGCGCTAGTTTCAGTCACACACAGAGCATGGGACAACCCTGACCACAAGAATGGAGCTGAAATAATGAAACCAGACTGGCTTAGCTTAGTCTCATTCCAAGCCCGGAAAAATCGAGCGAGTTTCAGAGGAAAGGTCAATAATGAACTCTCAGAGACTGAACTGCCAACGACGAGCGCAAACAAACCATTCTAAACCAAAGGAAGAAAGCCATGCCACTGGATGAGACTGATATTTGTACCAAAAGCTTGTAAACCTTTCACTTTTAGTTGACTAGATAATAATAAACAGTACACTATAAAATCGAAGAGGCAGGAAAAGACTGTAGAGCAGACGGAGGCCACGCCTCCGTCACCGAAGCCGACGACCAGAGGCCACGCCTCTGTCACTGAAGCCGACGGCCAGAGGCCACGCCTCAGTCACTGAAGCCGAAGGCCAGAGGCCACGCCTCCGTCACTGAAGCCGAAGGCCAGAGGCCACGCCTCCGTCACTGAAGCCGACTGCCAGAGGCCACGCCTCCGTCACTGAAACCGACAGCCGGAGGCCACGCCTCCGTCACTGAAACCGACAGCCAGAGGCCACGCCTCCGTCTCGGAAGCCGACGGCCAGAGGCCACGCCTCCGTCACTGAAACCGACGGCCAGAGGCCACGCCTCCGTCACTGAAGCCGACGGCCAGAGGCCACGCCTCCGTCACTGAAGCCGACGGCCAGAGGCCACGCCTCCTTCACTGAAACCGACGCCTAAAGGCCACATCTGAGATGTTTTACACAATGCCCATCAACATGGGAAAGTGTTTAAGGAGGGAAAAACCCAGCTAGAAGAAGATACCCTATGCCCAGGCAAGCTGGGTGTTATATACACTTCCAATTTGTTCTTCCCCGCAGATAATAGCAGTGTTTAATTTAGACAAAAGCAGTATCAGGTATCGCAGGGGATGGTGGGGAAAACCCGGCATCAGATCCTGCCAAGAGCTCGGCGGCTTTAGTGCAACCCGACACCTCCATCCCTACAGAGCGCAGGCTTCCCTCGAACAAAAACAACTAAAACAAGACACTCAGAAATGCCACACCTTGTACAGTCCATGTGTGCGTGTGTGTGTGTGTGTGTGTGTGTGTGTGTGTGTGTGTGTTTGTGCCTGTCCGGAGTTCTGTTTCCTGTAGTTAGCTCCTGAGCACAGTAGACAGCAGACTAATAAACTGACATTTTCATGCATACTTTGTAGCTGAGTCGCACAGAGCAGACAGGGAGCAGTACTCAGATTTTTTTTTTTTTTTTTTAAAAAGAGGGAAAAAAAAAAAAGAAAGAAAAAAAAAAGACGCCATTTGTTTTCCATGAATCCTGAACTTCCCGGCCAAAACTGGAGAATCAAGGACACTCGCACTGCATTTTTTTTTCTCCTGAACACAGAATCACAGATTAACAAAATCAACAGTGAAATAAAATTACTTTAATGGAGAAAATGCGGATCTTCAGTTTATTTAAAAAGAGGTTTCAGGGACGCAAAACCTCACCTGACTTCTCCAACATGAACGTTCAGGGTACGTTTACTTCGGCAAACGATCTGCGAAACGATCTAGGACTCGTCAACGGTCCACGTTAAAAGTCTCTGCAGGAAGACTGCGTGGAAAACAGCGCTATCTATCTTTTTTGGGATGATCTGAAGTGATGAGTAAGAAATAAAACACCTCAGGAGTGTTCAAGTGTTTTATTCCGCTTATACCACATCAACGTACCAACACTGACAATCTTTAATTAATTAAAGAACGAGACGTCCCACTTTTTATCCCGCTAGAGCTGGGCGATACGACAAATTCAACACGATTCGATGATAAACGATACGCATCACTACACACACACGTACGTTTCCTAACAAACTGCCAGCGGGACTGCGGTGTTCATTTTACCTTAAAATATTTGCTTGTACAAAAATAAATGAACCCAGAAAAACTTCAGAACAGGTAATTATCTTTTTTTTTTTTTTTTATGATAAACATATTATATGCTTTATACAATCGTTCCCTCACCAGCCCCCCCCCCCCCCCCCCCCTTTCTCTCTCAGGCGTGATGTCACATGTGACATCACAACACGCATCCAGCCAAAGCCCGAACACGAGCACAGCTAAACGGTCTCCCTTACCAACAAACGTCGCCGTCGAAAGACAATCACGTGCGATTGCGATTTCGCCAATTCAAGCAGTTTCCCGCCAAAAAAAAAGAGAAGGTAATAAAATAAATCACAATGACATTCCGTGAAATCCTGTACAGACTGCTAGATGAGCTGTTGCTATAGAAACAATAACGAATCAGAATGAGCGCATTAATATACACCTGTTATGCAAAAATAATACTCGGCTTCTGACCAATCAGAATCGACCGCGCTGTGTCTCCGTTAATATGATGGTATAAGAATAATTCACACACACACACACACTGCTCTAATATTCGTGTTGAGTAAATTACATGATACACTCTAACAGCAGATACAGGAAGGAGAGCATACATTGCACAAAGCAACTTTAACATTAACGACCTGAAAATAGAAATGCACGTCTACTCGGTTTGATTACACAATATATTTTAGACACAAGTTCCTAAACTCGCATGTTTCTAGTCTCGAAATCAACATTTAAAGAAAAAGTGCTGGTGCAGGTCTGCGGTCTTGCTGGCTCTGAGGCGACTCTCGCTCCTCACCACAAGATGACCTGCTTTACGGATTGTGGCATGCGGCCTTCCTGCTCTGGGCACAACCACATCCCCATCCACATCCACATCCACCAGGGCACGGTCCTCCTCCACTCATAAAAGAGCGTTTAAAACTCATTTAAGCTGACGAGCTAAACTTCACTCTATCCGGCTCTGGGAAAACACCAGCAGGGCTAACCTCAGGAACGACCGGCAAGACCAAGGAGAGACTACTGTTGTCCGAAAGAGGGAAAAAATAACCGTGAGCCACTGAAATATTTTAAATCGAGCGAGAGGAAGAATTCCTTTGTAAGGAGCTCGACTGGACTTCCACTAAATTAGAGAGAAGCTTCTTTAGGAAACTCTCAAGGACTGAGCAAGACCTTACACACTCGTGCGACTCGGGAATCTACGTCTGAACTAACGCTCAAACTGATTAAAGAAAAAATTATATAATAGGAATATATAATCTCTATAACAGGAAAAAAAAAAAAAGACTAAAATCCACATCAAATTCTTCCTAAAGCTTTTGACCCCCAACCCATCGCAAGCGCGCTTTCTAACGAAACGCTCAACGTGATTTCAAGTCGAAATCTACAAAGACGTCGTGCGTTTGCGCGACTTGACGTTCCGTAGAAAAGTCTCGGAAAGATAGCGATACTCCTGGATAACCAAAAGAAAGATGAATAAAAAGATAGTTGTTCACATTTCTACGGTCTCAGCAAACGATTTCTACTTTGAGAAAAGCTTTCAATAGCTAACAGTCGGTACGTTTACACGGACGACAATGATCCGATATGATCCCGATTAAGACGATACTCTGATTAAGAAACTAGCATGTAAACAGAGATTATCGATGACCTTAATCCGATTAAAGTCGTACTCGAAGTAAACACTATATAGTAGGAAGTGAAATACATGTATCTCGGCTACTATATAGTAGGCAAGTACGCGGTTTGGGACGCAACCCACGGCTTCAAGCAGTCGTCTATCTGCATGACGAATCATTAACTGCACTTGAAGCTTTTGTAAAAATTAAAAATGAAACACCCAGAACTGTATACGGTTCCATAACGAAGACCAACTGCATGTCGATACGTGAAATTCTGGAGGGAACGTCGGACGGCGTGGCGTGGGGACGTAATGACGTGTGCCGTCAATCGATCTATGTTCTATAACACGTAAAACAGGAACATGAAAGGAGTATTCTAAAAGCGACTCATGTAAACACCTTAATCAGAATATTGTCTTATTCAGAATAAGGTCGATAATTAGATTACTGCTGTCCGTGTGAACGTAGTCACTCTTAAGGTCCTTACAGATGATGTCAGCATGGGTTTCCTCCGATTTCGTTCCGTTTTACACAACGAAAAAGGCCAAGCACCCCTCGTGGCAGGATTAAAAAAATACATAAATAAATAAATTTTAAAAAAAAGGTCGGTGAGGTGGGGTCAGACCCTGATGTAGCTCATCCTACCTGGGCGGAGTTGAACCAAAACTCCTCCAGTGGGTGGAGACTATACGTGTTTCACTCTGGATAAGTGTGTTTAACGTGTTCTACAGAGCTGTATGGGTTAAAGTTAGGGGCTAGGCTTACAGGAGGAGTCGGATCAGATCAGATCCGGATCCACCCACTGGACTTTTGGCTCTGTAGCGAGGGGCGTCTCCAAAATGCCAGTAGTTTCATTGGATCGGAGACTCGAAATTGTGTGTATCCTATCCAGGGTTTCTTTTCCTGGAACAAGCTCCGGATCAACGAAGACCCTGACCGGGATGAAGCTCTTACTGAAGAAGAATGAACGAAGGAACATGTTTCCGTTTCTTTTTCTACACAATCTGGTTATCTGGTCTGTAGTAGAGATGTGAGGAATGATGGCTATGTGCAAAGGAGGGGGGGGGGCATTACAGTTCACCTTAAACGACCCACTACTTGTTCTCCCTCTATAGAAGTAGAAGAACGCATTAAACTATATACACTAACAGTACAGAAAACAGATTATTGCCATATTTATTCACCAGATTGTGATTTTGAAGAGACGTGCTTTAACTTCTGCTGCCATTATGCATTATTAATGACTGTTCATCAGTTTTGTGCTATCATTCATTTCTCTACTGTATCGTCATATCAAATGCTGTAACATCAGCACTGAAAGTATTTCATGTTAGGAGAAAGATAGAAGAAGAAAAAAAAAGAAAAAAAAAAAAAAAGGAATGATCACGGTAATAAAAGGGAACAGCTCTCCAACACATTTCTCAGAAACATGATGGGGTTTGATATTATTGCACATAAATGGAAATAACTTACAAAGTGATGAGCAGAACTTATTTCCCTGTTCTCTCCGGTCAGTGTGTTTACTCAGCAAATAATGGAAAAACTTTTCTTTTCTTTTTTTTTAAAAAAAAGCTATAGTTTCGAGAAGCGGCCAAATCGACACGTCAAAAAAAAAAAAAAGATTCATCTTTTCTACCAGTGAAGATTAAATTGCTAGATTTAAGTATATTTAAGTGAACCTGTAATGCTAATCCAGAAGAGTTCCTGGAGACGTGTAGAATCTGAAGCGGTTCTTTGTGACCGGACACGTGACTAACGTTACTACTGTATGTCGAATTTGACTCATTTCGTCAGCGTAATAAGCGATGTCGATTCCCTGCATCGTACCTCTACGTCCTGAAGGCTGAAGTCGTTCTGGTCTTTGAAGTTGGCGGCACCGGCGCTGAGCTCCATCAGCATCTTGGCGATCTCGGGCTTTATGGCTGCTGTGAGGCGGCCGGCCGCCTCCATCACGTGCTCCTGCACGTCCTTGAGCTGCATGGCAGCTTTGGAGTAGCGCGAGTTGCGAAACACGCTGCCGAAGAGGTCCGTCAAGAAGGCGCTGGCGCGGCAGAAGACGTTCAGAGCGTCCAGGTACTTCGAGATCCCTTGCTGGATGTCGGCGACGGCGGTCGTGGCGTTGCCCGTGCCTGAAACATCGTGGCAAGCTGAAAGGGTGGGGCCTACAGGTGCCATCGGGGTCGGGGTGGAGCAGGAGGTCCCGAGCGGTGCGCTAAGGGCTCGGCTCAGCTCGGGCAGCGAGTATTGCTGGTGCTGGTGCTGCTGCTGCGCTTTCTGCTTGGACCCGCCAAGCAAGAAGCGTCGCTTGTAGTCCATTTTACTTTCTTGCGCGCTGCAACAATACATAAGTAGTGGACGCGGCCAGGAAGTGCCCTTTTCCCACCACGGGCTTGGCAAAGACTTTCTCGGTTTGCCTTTATTTTGATTTAGAAATCGCTAATGATTTCTGCCCCGATGTACGGCCGCGGAAACTTCGTTTTTTCCTCAAGTAAACTGGTAGCTTAAATGCTCCATGAGCCAGAGAGTCATGTCAGTATTCCTTATCGTGGCAGAGAAGTGATGAGAGAGAGACACACACAAACACGGTCACGTGTGAACGTCCGAAGGAGACGCGCAGCACTGCTGTAGCTCACAACGTGTGGGGGGGAAGGGGGGGGGGACCAACAATAACAAACAAACAAACAAACAAAAAATATATACACAGGATCAATGTGTAGCTATATTATATATTTTTTTGTAATCGAGTTAAAGATCAAATCTTTTTATCTTCACACCACAAGTAACCGTAAATCCTGAAAATAAATCCCAAAAGTGCATAATATATCCTTCAAACGGAACTGGGGGGGAAAAAAAGAAAGAAAAATCCTTATAACGTTGTATTGTAATCCCGTTTGTGTGTGTATATAGACCTCTAATAAAAAATAGAAAACTTTTAAAAAGGTGTCCGAAGAAAAAACAAAAACAATCCCACAGTATGATTATGAGAATAGTAACGGTCCACTGGTCAACAGTAAGGAAAGTGAAAAAAGTGAAATGTCCAGCTACAGGACGACGGCGCCTTGGCACAGACTGAACACTAGCAGGCTGACAGATCCAGTCCGTCAGAGAGATAACACACCACTGCCGCTGCTGCTGGGAAACTCATCCAGATCCTGTCTAGAGTTCCTCCCTAATGCCCCAGAGGTAGTTAATCTTCATAGGAAGCGTGTGTGTTAGCAGATTTCGGATTCTCCGTGAAAGCGACACAAAGCGCAGCGTGTCCGTAAGGCCTCGCGGTCACTTCCTGCGAAAAACAGAGAGAACGGGGTCAGAATGATATCACAGGAAGTGTGCTTTTTAAAATTCACACCGGTTTATATATAGAAAAGGGTATACGGTAAGATATACTATTATATATGGTTTAATAAAGCAATGCTTTATTCATGCATTCGAACCGTCGAAACCCGATTAAAAAGAAAGACTCGGGTCAAAGGGTCATTTCAAAATTTTGCAATGACTAAGACTTGAGAAACCATAGAAACATGAGGTCATATCCCGGCGCAGGCTGTGCTAGATGCAGCCCAGTGTTTCAGAAACCCACATATGACACACGACATGTCGAAACACGGAGCCACTCGGAGACCGGGCCAAAGTGTCCCATTGTTCAGAGACACTGGAGATCTGTACGCAGAGAATCAATACCGCCATTCAAACCATCTCCACCCCTGCCACTCTAACATCGCCGGCACCGAGCGAGGCCCCAGATTTTGCATACATGGAAATGAAAAGGTGACGTTTACATCGATTCTTGTGGGAGACACTTTTATCTACGATGGAGACGGGAAATGATTCAAGCGCACAGCGGAGTTCATGAGGTGAAAGGTCCGGCGGTGGGTCTCACGACGCCGAGATTCCGCTCTTGAGGTCTTCGTGAAATCTAATCTAATATATACAAAAGTACCAGAAATTCTGGCACCAGAAGGCTGGAAATGTGCTTTCTTCATTGGCCAGCAGTCCAGCACAAAATGTTCCAGCTGTACACGTCTCCCTTATCTCCAGAAAGGTTCAAGTATAATATCTCAAAAGCACAAACCATCATTTTTATAGCTCTCACATAGCACAGTTTTCTAAACCCATGAGACAACAAGCTTTAGGTCTGGGCTTTCTTTTGTATACACTGTCACGCCTTTCATTTATTTTTTTTAATACACGCGTCATCCTTTAAATCCTTTTAATTTTGGTAAAGTGAAAACTAGGCCTGGGTGATGTGATGAATTATTTCACAATACACATTTCTGAGATAAGCACGCTTGGTTTCCAGCTTCCTGTCCAAAGCATTTGGGCGTGGCCTAATACTCTAATAAGCACACTGGACTGCAATCTTCCTGTCCAAAGTGTTCGGGCGTGGCCTAATATTCTAATAAGCACACTGGACTGCAATCTTCCTGTCCAAAGTATTTGGGCGTGGCCTAATATTCTAATAAGCACACTGGACTGCAATCTTCCTGTCCAAAGTGTTTGGGCGTGGCCTAATATTCTAATAAGCACACTGGACTGCAATCTTCCTGTCCAAAGTGTTTGGGCGTGGCCTAATATTCTAATAAGCACACTGGACTGCAATCTTCCTGTCCAAAGTGTTTGGGCGTGGCCTAATATTCTAATAAGCACACTGGACTGCAATCTTCCTGTCCAAAGTATTTGGGCGTGGCCTAACATTCTAATAAGCACACTGGACTGCAATCTTCCTGTCCAAAGTATTTGGGCGTGGCCTAATATTCTAATAAGCACACTGGACTGCAATCTTCCTGTCCAAAGTGTTTGGGCGTGGCCTAAAAGTCTAAGAAGCACACTGGATTGCAATACAAACCTATATTATACTATAAAGCACCAAACCTCAGGACAGGATATAATGGATATAACTCCCCAGCAGTAGAACGATCACAGACGACTAACTAGGTTAGCTTTGTCTTGCTAGTCAATCGGTTTGAGCCTGTTCAAGAGCGAACACAGTTCTGAAGAAAGCCTAATCAGCAGGACAGCCTCGTAACTGGTTAACGCTTACGCCAGGATACGACCAAACATTTTACATAGAACTCGGGGAAACAAACACTAAAAAGTCAGCAGTTATTAATACACCTACGGCGCATTGTTCCCACAGAACGAACAGTACCCTCAGTGGAAAAACAAAACGATTCATTACTGCTACTGCTAGGGAAATATGGACACCCAACCCCTGCTTGGAAAACTCACTGCCGGGTGTGTTATGATGTGATACACATGGCTACTGCTGGCTGAAGATGAAGCTGGACAGAGAAACCGAAGGGGGAAAAAAATAATCCACTCTTTTCCTGAGGATGTGTCTGGTTGACTTCGCCCCTCCGGCTCATCCTCGTTACACCGCGCTAACATTCCTGTGCGCCACATAGTTTGTTCCACTGATTTCCAAACCTCGCTTCCTTTGACAAAAAGTGTGTACGTGTGAACGTGTAACAAATAGAACGAGAGACACAAAGTCGTATTAAATAAACACTGAAGGGTTTCATCATGTGCTGGAGGTCCCATGGGTTTCCACAGCTTGTCTCCGTGTGTGTGTGTGTGTGTGTGTGTGATTAGGGTGGAGGTGACGACAAAGAGCAATCTCCCTTCCAACCCCAGCGCAAACAGATTCATGTGTTTACCCGGCCTGGCCATTGTGTCACCTCAGCTACAGCGTGTCGAGAGGCTCTTTGGTGAACTCCTCTCCCTCCTCAAAAGCAAACGTCCCCACCACCTCACCGCGTTCAAAAGGCGAAGAGAGAAAATGAGTGATGGGGGTCGATTTGAAGGCTTTTAAACAAAAGTTCCTGGTTGTAAATCTGACGGATTAACAGCCAACCCGATCGTGCCAGCAGGCCCAGCGAAAGAGGCCTAGAAAGCTTCTTTATGAAGACCTGAACTGACAGGAGCAACTCGGATTCTTCTGAAGAAAAAGATCCGATTGAGAAACTCAGAAGCGCATCTGGAAAAATAAGGACGTCTCGTGATGATCGCTTATGTGTGCCGAAGGGCTCGGGTTTAAAAACGATCGACGTGCTGTAATCGATTGCGAAAAAGGCGACAGAATTAAAGAGAACCAGGATGCGTGTGAATTACACAGCCAAGTAAGGGTCCGGGGCGGCAATGTGCATCGCAAAACAGCGGCTTGTATACGTCAAAGCACTGAATATGTACTGAAATATAAATAAATAAATAAATAAATAAATAAATAAATAAATAACACCAAAACACAACTAATGACTAACGTGTGACGGTGTGCATCGTGGAAACGTGCTATTAATGATGCATGTAATGCAGCCGCACGGTTCGTACGCCGGACGTGCCACAAGTACAAATATATAGAGCGCACGCTGGTCACGCTCTTTCGGGGACGTTATACGGTTACATGAGCACATTACTGGTTCAAAAAGAGCTCTTCGTTAGCTTATAAAACACCAAACTCTGCAGAATCCGGGCACTTTAACCGACTTTGGAGCTCCGTTTCTGCTACAGAGTTCATTACAGTTCACTTGACCTTTTTCCTCAGGTCAGATTCTTTGTTTCTTCAATCAAATTTTGGGGAGAATTCATAAAACTTCTCATTGTTTACGATTCAGTCTGTTCAGTCATCACTTTTCATCGAATTTTGTTCCAAATATTCTGAGGATTGAAACTGAACTGAATCGTGAGTCGAATCGTGACCGGAGTGACACCCCTACTGATTAATTATACATCTGACGTCGGATTACGAGATATCTATGACAAAACTGGCCATTGTGTGTAAACACTTCACTTGTGTGTGTGTGTGTGTGTGTGTGTGTGTGTGTGTGTGTGTAAACCCTGTCACTGGAGTAGGTATGGTTACACGAGCTGGCGTATTTAAAGGACAATAGTGCAATCAATATTGATGCGACTGGCTGCACTTTCATTGTCGCGGTGCAGAGAGAATTAGTGCCAGCACCCAAACAAACTGCTCCGAGAGAGCCAGAGAGAGAGAGAGAGAGAGAGAGAAAGAGGGGAAGCAAGACATTAGGTGCGTTCCCTTTATAAATCTTAAGCAGTTTTCTCAGCAAAAGGACATATGAATCATTGTGCATTTTTCCACCAACTTCTGCTGAGTCGGCTAAAAAGGAACATGATGATGTGATCAAAACGGCACGAGCTAAACGCTGTAAAACCTCCCTCACTACCTACTTATTTACTTACTCAAAAACAACTATTAACAGACTACGCTGAGGAGCACCGAGGGGAAATAGTCGCTCGTACAATGCATCAGAAGACGCGTGAAGATTCTGCACCGGTGGAAGAAACGCGAGAACTGATCGTTAAAACACAAATCATATCGACTTTCTAAAGAAGACGGAGGGAGAAAGGGAGAGAGGAAAAGACAGAGGGGAGAGAGTGAGGAAAAGAATAAAAGAAGGCGATCAGTAGAGAGGAAGAGAGAGAGAGAATAGAGAGGGGGGAAAAAAGAGAGATGCAGAGAAGGAGAGAGGAAAAGAATGAAAGGCGAAGGAGAGAAGGAGATCAGTAGAGAGGGAGTGAGGAAAAGACTGAGAGAAGGAGTGAGGAAAAGAATAAAAGAAGGAGGGACGGAGATCAGTAGAGAATAGAAAGGGAGAAGAGGAGAGAATGGGAGAGGAAAAGGATAAAATACGGAGGGATGGAGATCAGTAGAGAATAGAAAGGGAGAAGAGGAGAGAATGAGAGAGGGAGAGAATGAAAGAGGAAAAGATTGAGAGAAGGAGTGAGGAAAAGAATAGAAGAAGGAGAGAAGGAGATCAGCAGAGAATAGAGAGGGAGAGAATGAGAGAGGGAGAGAATGAGAGAGGGAGTGAGGAGAAGAATAAAAGAAGGAGAGAAGGAGATCAGCAGAGAATAGAGAGGGAGAGAATGAGAGAGGGAGAGAATGAGTGAGGAGAAGAATAAAAGGAGAGAATGAGAGAAGGAGAGATGTCCTCTACGAAGTTAAGTAGTAAGGAACGTTCGCAGCGAGAAGTCGAAGCAGCGGTTTCTTTTCTAAGTGTTGACAGTTGGGAACACTTTGGGTTTTACGAGGCTGAGGATAAAGAAAAGAGAAATAAACAACACTCGACAAGACATTTGTCATTTGCACGCCCTGTTACAGTCCGAGTAAACACCATGACATCACCCCGAGCCAACAGCGGGAAAAACCGTTCTGTCGAACACGCGTCCGACTCGGACACGCCGAAAAAACACAAAGACGTTAACCTGAACTAAATTAATCAGAATAATTACTGCCGTGGATCTGCATCTTCTCTTACACGCCTTCAGACACACGCCCATACTGCCGCTCCATGGACCTCGAGCACTGAACACTCACTGATTGTGTACACTATAGTATTTGCGACGCGCGAATTAACGCGATTTGACGTGTTAAATCTGCAGTGTTTCATCAGGCGTAAACGATTCCTCGTTTACGTTAGCGCATCATTCGATCAAGTTTGACCCCGACTTCTCCCCGTTATCGCAGCGCAGTTAGTTACCTAGCTTTCCACGGCTAACTCGAGTATTGAGGAGACGGCGTCCCGCGCTGCTGAACGGCAAGCTTCCAGACGGACGTTAAACCGACGTTGTGTGCACTTATGAACTGTCCTTCCACCGAAGAGAGACGAGTCTAAAGTACCATCTCGTCAAAGGTCCTGATGTCAGCAAAGATGCTAGTGCTGAGACGGCGTCAACGAGCCGGGCTCGTCAAACGAGACTGGTGGAGTGCAGCAGGGGCAAGCCACAGACTGCAGGCCCATCAACATAGTTCAGGACCGGGGGCTTCAAGACATCATTCAGATCGCCCGAACGAGGCGACCCATCATACACGCTACCTTCGAGGGGAACTACCGTTACGAGAACACGTTACGAAAGTGAGGCAGTTGCTGAAGGATTGAAAACCTGCACCACAGACCTCTGGAGAAAAAGTGGAGCCAGAGCCTCCAAAGAAGAAGATGGGATCAGCCAACTGATGGGATCAGCGCCGGAGTCTGATGATGAGGTTCTAGCCACAGGTAAATCTCTAGAGAGGACGTCGCAGGCAGGTGCATACGGTAAGCTGGCCCATATTGCAAAAAAGGTCTACACCTGCCTCGACGGTTCCATGTGAGAGACTGTTCTCTTTGGCGGGCCACATTCTGCAGAAGAAGACGTCAGCTCTACCATCTGAAAATGTGAACAAGCTAGTCTGCCTGAGCAACTGGTTGAAAGAAGAGTAGACTGGTATGATCGGTTGACAGGAGGCATGTTGCACAGATGCACACTGTCTGAAGTAATTATCTTTAACCCAGAATGTCGAGACTGTTCGCTCGGTCTCTTCACAGACATTACGGCATTCCATTTCTAAAACAGGCCTACTTATTGTTGCATTGACGTTACTACGCAAAAATCTTTCACAGGTAAGCTATTTCCGAATTTGTCGCAGACGTTACTCTGTAACGGTTGTTGGTTTCTGCCAAACAAGCCTGCGGGTCATATGGATGCCGGACAAATTTAGAGATTGCTATTGAACACTCGTTAAATAAACACCAATAGTTGATATAACAAATCTGAAGAACCTGTTTCCTTAAACCGGTTTGTCGTGCGTTTATTTATTTACTTACTTATTTGCTTATTAACACTGCATGGAAAGGGACGGTGTGGGTGCAGGTGCCACACCTGTTTAATCAGTTGATCTTGGCTTTCAAAGACTTTCGTAGAGGTGTGGCTTCTGATTGGTTGGAATGAAACCCTGCACCCACACCGACCCTTCCCGGATACGATCGGACACCCCTGGGTTAGACGTATATATAAAACACGGCAATCGCGCTCGGTTCGCTTGTGGTGAGAAAGCAATCCCGATGCACCGACGAACCTGCATAGCAACGCGTGACGGGAACTGCGTACTTCGCTGATGGCTCGCGACATAAGTCGCGGTTTAACTCGGACCAAAGACGACGTACGACGCCTCGCTGAGATTTTAATGTCTGAACAACTTTCACTTAAACCACCAAGGCGTAGAAAGTGTTTACCGAGCACTCTCAATGAGATGGCCTTGAATCGCTCTGTGGAGCATATGAATTTGATCAATTATAGTAACTACAGCTAAAAAGAAAGCCACGATAAGCTCGTGGAGCTGCTGTCTCTCCATCTTGATGGATGACCGCTATGGGCAGAACCCCAGAACATCAACTCACGCACTCTGACCAATGAGAGGACAGTTTACTCACCTTGTGAAAGCGAACCGAGCCAAGGAGAAAATACAACAATATTGTGACAGTTTAAGTTCCCGTTTCCGAACAAAGCACAGATCTACAGGTCTGAAAGCACCCTGAGACTGAGACAAAGGCAGAGACAGAAGACTTGGCCTTGGGCCAGTTTAGCTTAGGGAGCTCTCTAACTAATGTTATCTCCCGGCTGTTCCTTCAGAGAGAAAACCGGCTCGGGTTTCTTCAAGCGTCCTCACTGTTGCCGGTTACAAATAACTCATCGACGCGGTATGTCCGCCAACAGAACTGCCATTTGCTGGGTGTTTTTTGTTTTTTCGCACCATCCTGTATAAACTCTAGAGACTGTTCTGGGTGAAAACACTCGAACCAACCCACCTGCCACCAATCATACCACTGTAAAAGTCACAAGCTCACATTCCGATGTTCGATATGAAAAATGGCGGACGTATAACTGACGCTGCTCTCTTGCCCGTTCTCGCTGCTGCTACATGATTGGCTGATCGGAAAATTGCACGCAAGTTGGGGCGTTCCTAATGAAATCTATATAGACAGGATGTAGGAATACTTTAGCAAAAACATCCTATAGACTCGTGTTACTCTTGTCCAAAGCTGAGAAAGTAAACACTAGACACTTTGGGCGTCGTGTCCGATCGTCTACGTTCGGTGTTTAAACGCGTAAATTAGTTTCGTTTCAATCCTTAAATGCAAATCTACAGAATACGCTTTGATCCGGGGGGTCGGGGGGAGGAGATAAAAAATATCCTCAGAGAAGATGATTGCAAATGAAGTGCTAGAAAAAAAAGCTGCTCACAAGCTAGAACACAATCACTACAGAAGTGTTTCTAACTATTCATTCACTTTTAATAACTGTTTTATTATTCCCGATACTTTTACAGAGAGGGAGAGAGAGAGGGAGGGAGAGAGAGAGAGAGGGAGGGAGAGAGAGAGAGAGAGAGAGAGAGAGCGCTCTGAGCTGCTTTGGCTCTCACAGCCGTCCTGGACATCTGGTGCCAATGAAGCAGAGGAATGTTTTACCTCACAGCCCGTCTGGGAGTCTAGCACAGCTCGCAGAGTTACAGCTAAAACCTGACGGATAGAGCTTAGGGTCGTGCTTCTTTTACACAGTGTAAGACATCATGTTACAAATGTTTTGCACAGCTAACTCCAAGTCACTGAGAGTGCATTTTAATGTGGTCCTATTTAAACAACATTTATACACAAATCTACTGTTTAAAAAAAAAAAACAAAAAAAAAAAAACACTCGATTAAGTCAGTTTAGGCCACGAAAAACGTAAACGTGGAAGAAAACGTAAACTGTTGTGCTATAGCGTGACCATCAGGACGACTGGGCCCGTCTCGCTTGCCTGGGTTCGGTCACAGAGACCAAAGTTGCAGCCCAAATCGCATACTTGTGCGCTATTCTACGCCATTTCGTAGTACAAATATTGCGCCCTTTAGCAGAAATAATTTCTCGTAGGCGTTTTGCATAATTATCCACCAGTCTCTGATATCGGCTTGCTGGGATTTTTGACCACTCTTCCATGTAATATTCTTTCAGTTGGGTTTTTCTTGCGTGTACTGCCTGGTTCAAAACCCAATGCAACATTTCAATGGGATTCATATCCGGGCTTTTACTAGGCCATTCTTTAACTCTCCGTTTCTGCTTTCTGACCAATCGCCTGGTGGATTTGCTAGTGCGCTTGAAAAGGTCCACTTTCGTTCAACTTCAGCTTTTGGACAGACGATCTCACGTTATCTTCAAGCACTCTTCGATATGATGCAGAATTCAGAGTTGAATCAATGAATGCAAGCTGTCCAGTCCCTGGGACAGTGAAGCAACCTTAAACCATAACATTTCCACCACCACGGTTGGTATGAGGTGCTTCTCCTGAAAAGCGGTCTTTGGTCTGCTCCAAACATGTCTGCTGTTACTCTGGCCAAACAACTCCATCTTTGATTCGTCTGTCCAGAGCACATTATTCTAAAAGGCTTGGTCTTTGACTATATGCTCCTTGGAGCTCATCGTAGTCTTGCAAAGGCTTCTTCCTGGCACGCCTCCCGTGCAGGTCAAATTTGTGCAATCTCTTGCTGATTGTAGACGCGTGCACTTTGACACCAACAGTTGCGAGACTTACTAGCACACCCCTTGATGAAATTCTTGGAGCCTTGAGATGGGCTGTTCTTGGGCTGAACTTGCTGGGATGGTCAGTCCTGGACGAATCGGCAGTCGTTTTAAATCCGCGCCATTTGTAGACGATTTTCTGTACGGTGGAATGATGTATTTCAAATAATTTAGAGATCTTATTACATCCCTTGCCAGACTCATAGGCATCTACAACCTTTTTTCCTGAAGGCCTTACAAATCTGCTTGTCTACCGATTTGTTCACTCCTACAGAAATACACAGAAATGCCGACGTCCTGAATTTCCTATTTACCGTCAACATTACCCGTGCTGAATAATACAGGAGAGAAAAAATAAACCCACACAAACCTGGCCTGCTCCGTCGCCACATACTTCGGTAATTAGATTTTGTTTGAACACACCTGCGATATAAGTAACCAGGAACGCTGATAAGATCTGACTAACAGACAATACATGTTCGGCTGAATTCCACACGGTTTTCAATCTGATCTGAGATTATTAAGCAGGCAGACAGACCGCGTATCCCCGGTGCGACTGTAAAATTAACCGAAATGGGCTTCACGCTGATTTTACAAACAGCGTAATGAGTCAACGTGTCGTTTATGAAGCAGCGTTTAAAAAGGCGTCTGAAACAGAAGCAGAAACGAGCTGAGAACTAAAAACCAGACCTGTTGGACAAAGTGTGTGTGTGTGTGTGAGAGAGAGCGCAGTTGTTCAGCTCCGTGTGAGTATTTATGGACATTCCTAATGTGGCGAGGGCAGAGGTCACGCTCAGCAGTCGCTCAAGTGGCAGTAAGCAACTGTGTCGTCTACTGGAGTGGAGAATGGCACGCACACACACACACACACTTTGTTAACACACGAGTGGCAGCTGATACGACTGAACGTAAGAGAAGTGGTTCACTTCAGAAATAAAAGACAACACAAAGCGTAAAACTTCATGAGCCGCACGTTTCATGATCACGGACCTTCAATAATCCTGATCTGAATTTACCTCGGCGAGGCTGCGTCTCGGCAGCGGGCCCAAAGTGAACGTGGCTCATGTTTCAGACTCGCACGCCGTGTTATAGGTCTGTGAGGGAACGCCGCTCCGACTCCTGCGGTCAAACAACTCGACTGGTGTTTAACAGAGACAGAAGACAATATTACCCCTTCTGTTCCACACACACACACACACACACACACACACAGGTACGAGAACAGTACCCGAATCATAATAAGTACAAGAGATTGGATTCATGAGCTGAAGCCTCAACACTGCACTTTCCACTAGTTTCTGTAACAAAAAAAAGATTCAGTTCACAGGAGCTATTCGCTCACTTCCTCTAATCACATGACAGGATATTTAAGATTGGTTGGTTTGTTTGTTTGTTTTAATCTTGATATTGTAAGCTTGATTTATTAATCTTGACTTCACAAGTATTGTGAATGTTTTTTTTTTTTTTTTTAAGCAGCCGATTTGATCATACTTTGGTACTGAACATTTAAAATATAAATTTATTTGATTCATTTATCAGTAGAATGTTTTGCAAATATTATTAGAATTTATTGAAATTATCCGAATACATTTATTTATTTATTTTAAACTTTTTCCCGTTTGTGATTTACTTTTATAGACATCATGTTTTTTTTCTTCCGTGGCAGTTTGTTCTAGCAAACACCGGCACCGAAATCTTGCACATCAAGTAAACACCACCATTCCCACGGTGAAACTTGGTGGTGGCAGCATGGTGATGGTGGCAGAATGGGGGTGAAACATGGTGGGGGTGAAGCATGGTGGTGGTGGCAGAATGGGGGTGAAACTTGGTGGTGGCAGCATGGTGATGGTGGCAGAATGGGGGTGAAACATGGTGGGGGTGAAGCATGGTGGTGGTGGCAGAATGGGGGTGAAACATGGTGGTGGAAGCATGGCGGTGGTGGCAGAATGGGGGTGAAACATGGTGGTGGCAGCATGGTGGTGGTGGCAGAATGGGGGTGAAACACGGTGGGGGTGAAGCATGGTGGTGGTGGAAGCATGGTGGTGGTGGCAGAATGGGGTGAAACATGGTGGTGGCAGCATGGTGATGGTGGCAGCATGGGGGTGAAACACGGTGGGGGTGAAGCATGGTGGTGGTGGAAGCATGGGGGTGAAACACGGTGGGGGTGAAGCATGGTGGTGGTGGAAGCATGGTGGTGGTGGTGAAGCCTGGTGGTCGTGGCAGCATGGTGGTGGCAGCATAGGGGTGGTGGTGAAGCATGGTGGTCGTGGCAGCATGATGGTGGTGAAGCATGGTGGCGACAGCATCATGCTTAAGAGCTGCTTTTCTTCAACCAGAACCAGGTATTTTATCAAGGTGGAGGGAATCATGAACAGCTACAGATACCAGTCGATTTCAGTCCAAACCCTTACGGTGTCTGAAGACTTTTCAGCACGACACTGACCCAAAGCAGACGTCCACATCAACAAAAGGAACACAGCTTAACCAAAAGATCATCAAGAAAGACGGGGATAATACTGCCAAGTCAAGACGTGCCACGCCGACCCGAAAAGCCCGAGTGGTGTAACAACATCTACACGTGCTTCCACAAAGTATTAGTTTACACGTGTGCACAACTATGCAATTCAATTATTTTCCCCCCTCGGTTTCTTATTTATTTATTTATTTCAGTCCTATACTTTGTAGTTGCACATTAAAAGGTGGGTAAAGATCTGACATGATGAATTTGTTGCATCGCTCACCCCTGATTCCTTCCTCACGCCTTTCCCGGGTGCACACGTTGGTGCTTTCTATTTTAAAGTCAGTATTTAAAACGCTATGCAGACGTCGGTTAATTTCATTTCCTCAAAAGAGCGATTCTTCACAAGTCTGGTCTCCTCTAGGGATGTCGCCGTTAGCCGTGGTTACTGATCAATACTTGCCCTCACGCTGGCTTTTACAAAACCGCGATTAAAATGAATCTCACTTTTTTTTTTACTTTTCGCTCAACATGCAAGTTTTCCTCTTAATCACTCTCTCTCTCTCGCCCGGTCTCTTTCAGCTAATAACCAGAACGTGATAAATACTGACAGTGTAACGGATCTTTAAGTCTTTCTAAGAAAGAACAACCACCAGGGTATCTGATTTATTGTTAAATCCTGTGGTATTTGGATGTGGAAAAATAACAGACGTTCGTACTGTAAGAACCTGTACTATAGTTTTTCATTATTTATTTATTTTTTTAACCACCAGCTTGTGCATTTTAATTTAAATTTTATTTTTACGACATGATCATACTGTGAAATCTTGGTAGAATTTCCACCATTTACTTCCTAGGTTTAAACAGCTTTTCTCACGTAGCGCTGCATCTATAAACCAGCCGCCGTAGCTTACGTGCTTCGTCCTACCATCTACGTACTTAATAAACAGTCGGCAAATCTGTACGACTGCGAGCCTGGAAGTTGCTTCGTCCGAACACGCCGTGCACCGACGTCCGCACGCCTGACGCCGAATGCGCACGCTTCAGACCGACAACACGACTTCGCCAAATGGCTAAACTTCCAAGATTTCCGCAAGTCAGCAATACAACTGTCTGAGCTTCTCTAGGGAAATTTCACATGCAAACAGAGCAGGCGAGCAGACAGGCGGAGGACACGTTACCTTGGAAACCGAATAAGAAAAAGCGCTGCCCTCTCTACTTTAAACACACACACACACACACACACACACACACAGAGAGCAGCCTAACCACGGGATCCCGTAATCCGGCTATGAGAACACATTTCTTCTGACTGGAGTAAAAAGAAACAACAACTTAAAATAAATAAACAAACAAACAAACAAACAAACACAAGTTTCCATAGTTCCTGCCAATTACAAAACTCCCGTCTGATTCACGTCGGAAAACGGTTCCCTTTCCGTGTCTTTGGTGGCCTCGCAAGCATGAGTAACACACCGCACGTTACGGACTCCACATGAACTCGCTGATGCTCTACGACACAGTATAAACCTGCGTGAGAGTTCAATTACGAATAAACGTTAACAGCACGTTTGCCGACAGGAACCAGGCCTCCGTGTTGCGATACGGTTAGCGCACAGATTTCCATTCTTCTCATCTCAAATCTGATTGGTTTACAGTAGCCTACCGCTCCTTATAGAAACGTTATCGTTTCTATAGTAACGGCTAATTCACAGGGACGCTCTACACAACTCGAGACGGCATTTAATGACGGAAAACGTATCATCGGTGAGATGGTGAAGTCTGACGTAAGGACACGTTTGTGAAAGTTTTTTTTGTTTTTTGTTAAAAGGGAGGAATCTCCAGTGTCGGCGCTTTGTAACAGGAAGTCATCAGGACTTGGTTAAATGGTTAAGAAAGCACAATGAAACATTCTTTAATAAAAGTAGAAATTGTAAATGTAGTCGTTGTACTCTTCAGAGAGCCCTGTTGAGTATAATGGATATGTTTAAATGAAGAACTGGTACGATGATGATGATGATGATGATAATAATAATAATAATAGAGCTATTTATAGAAAGATCAGAAAGCTACTCTCTTTTAGAAGTTAAAAACGTCATATTTGCATAGCACATGCAGTTTTCTGACTGAAATGACGAGAGACTGAACAAGCACCCGAGTGTCCTGCATGAATGGAAATGGACGAATCGTTCTGATGTTGTCATGGAGAAGTCGACATGAGCGTGTCAGATTAGCAATGTAAGAGGAAAAGGACAGTTGACTGTCTATGGTCACCCCAAGGTTGCATGCAGTAACCGAAGGTGGGATCAGAGAGTTGTCCAGGGAGATCACAAGATCCTGACATGGTGATGAATCACCTGGGATGACCAGCAGTTGGGATTACGTTTCAGCTGATGAGCTGAAATCAATGATGAGATGTCTGTCATACATGCTGAGATCTGAGTAGAAACGAGAGGATCTGAGGGAGGGAAGGAGAGGATGAGTTGAGCGTCATCTGTATAGCAGTGGTATGAGACCCCATGTGAGGATATGACCTCACCAAGAGATCGGGTATATAGGGAGAACAGAAGAGGACCACGTACTGAGCCTTGAGGGATACCAGTGGAGAATCTGTAGGGAGCAGATGTGGAGAAGCAAACCACTACCATGCTGCACCACAAATTCCAAGACTCATGAGGGTGGGCAAGAGAGTCTTGTGGTTGACCATGTCAGACGCTGCTGAAGGTCAAGGAGGATGAGGACTGATAACAGTTTGACTGATTTAGCAGCATGTATCTTCTCCTTGGCAACCAAACGGGCGGTCTCTGTGGAATGTGCCGCTTTGAAGCCGGACTGGTTAGTATCTTGGAGGTTGTTCTGTGAGAGGTATAGAGACAGTTGATTGGAGACAGTGCATTCAAGGGTTTTTAGAAAGAAAAGATGATATCGGTCGGTAGTTGCCGATGTCAGAATGATCCAGAGTGGGTTCTTCAGGATAGGAATAACCCTTGCTCTCTTGAATGTAGTTGGTACATGACCAGAGGTTATGGAGCCATTGTTAGTCATGATGAAGGGGAGGAGGTCATGTGAGATGGTCTGGAGCATTGTGGAAGGGATTGGAACCAATGGGCAGGTGGTAGGATTGCAGAACAAGATGACCTGCAGGATCTCTTCTGTTGCTAGATTAGAAAAATGAGCCAGTGAAGGAGAAGAGGAATCCTCAGTGGGTAGTGTCGGAGTCGGGGTAGAAGTGAAAGTCTTCGGCAGTCAGGAAGGACGGAGCAGGAGGAGTCGGTGGGTTGAGTAGTGCAGAAAAGTTGAAGAGCTTGCGAGGGTCTTGTGCAGAAGTTTCCAGCATTTCCTTGTAGAAGGCGGTCTTAGCAGAAGTCACTTTAGATGAGAACTTGGACAGGAGAGCACAGTAAGAGGCGAGATCCGTGTCGAGTTTTTCTCTGATGTTCTTAGTTCTCTCCGATCGCTGCCTAACAAATCCGACAGCCAAGGAAAGGGGTAAGAAATCTTCCTGGGCTTAGAGGATAGAGGGCAGAGGAGGTCCATGGATGAGGAAAGTGAGGAGAGGAACGTGTCTGTTGTTAGAGAAGATTAGATCTACTCTGAGCAGATGAAATAAAGACTGGTGCAACCCTGCTGATGAGGAGGTAGTCTGTCTTCACTGGAGCTTTGGAGGCAGAAAATCAAGAGAATACGTGCTGCTTGTGAGACTTTACACTCTCTCTGTCTCTCTCTTTTTCCCCAAGCCATGTGACCAGCAATATCGCGAGCGGGGAAACTCACTGAACGTTCCTCGTGGAAATCAGTGACAAGAAGTGTGTGTGGTCCAAAACATCCCTGTAAACACGTCCTGGAGCTGAACATATCATCATCAAATACAACTTCATCATGCAACACACACACACACACACACACACACACACACACACACACACACACAAAGACAAAACCGTGTTACAGTGAAGAATCACAACACATGGAGTGGTGCTGCTGCTGATGTTTAAATCCACATCACGATGCGACTCTCAGGGGCTTCACGATCGGCTGCTTCTGTGCACAAGATGACCGTTGTCTCTTCAGCTGTTCGTGAGCGCGAGTGTGTATTTCTCTCAAATCTGAGCATTCACACAATGCACGTTATGCCCGGTATATAATCCTTCACTGAGCAAAACTATCAGCAGATGCTGCTGAACAACAGATAAAAAGATCCAAATAAGCCTCTAACAAATTACACGGATCATTATGACAATGACGATGATGAATATTATTATTATTATTATTATTATTATTATTATTACACGGCTCAAACTGCAGCCACTGTGGTCGCATGTGCTCCCGAAATTCAATCCGTGCATGTGTGCGGGTGAAAATAATTGTTGTGGTGCGAGCGGTTTTCATTTCTCTACAAAGCGTTTGCTAATTACTGCACAGTATGTTCCTGCTGTGAGCTGATACAGTGACGGGATCTTTCTGTCAGCGGTGGGCAGGACCAGCCGGCATGACTGTAGCATCAAATATGATTGGCGGTCATTTTTTTAGAAATCAGCTCTGATTGGCTGGCTGCCACTGTAGTGAAACTTAGTGACGTTACCTGGTCTTACACGAGAGACACGATGTCATCCCCGGACCCTCTGCGTACGAGGCATTTATTTTTCCATTTCCTGATAAGTGTTTTGGCACGGGTTTACCTCCATACAGAGGTTGCAGGTATCACTGTGTTTGGCACGGAATCCACACGTTTTAAGCACGAGTGGTGTTTTGAAATAAAAGAAATATATAAATAAAAGAAGTATATAGAAATAAATTGCAGCTGTGGTGCTCCTTTATCGTCGGTGTGTGTTCCTGACTTTTTCAAAGTTACTACCAAGTAAAAAAAAAGTTCATTTCAAGCCTTGTTATTAATATTTAGAGATGGCATGATAATTTCCAACAATAAAATGCAAACGGTATTTTTTTTCCCCCTTTAAAAGTTACTGAGCTGTAAAATGAGATTTTTCACTTTTTTTGGGGGGGGGGGGGGGGGGGGGCAAATGGACTTCAGAAAAATACAGAAAAAATGCATTACAGGATCGGACTAAACTTATTTTATCCCCCAATAGACAATTATTATTATCATTATAATTATTATTGCTATTTATCGTTTTGTTACTCGGTATTGAGGACATGGGTCACGTGTGTGTTTGTCTTCGGCTGAAACAGATCCGAGAGCGACCCGAGGCGACGGTGTTCTCTTATGTAAGAGACATAAGCACATTTGCAAAAGGTGAAGCTTTATCCTGAGGGAAAGAAGGATCCAATCCCATAACACCTGCTCCACAATGACATCAGACTGAGAGAGAGAGAGAGAAAGAGAGACAGACAAAGAGAGAGAGACAGACAGAGAGAGAGAGACACAGAAAGACAGAGAGAAAGAGAAAGAGACAGAGAGAGAGAGAGACAGACAGAGAGACAGGGAGAGAGAGAGACAGACAGAGAGAGACACAGAAAGACAGAGAGAAACAGAAAGAGACAGAGAGAGAGAGAGAGACAGAGAAAGAGAGCGCGAGAGATGGGATTATAAACAATATCAGTGGTGTTTATTAACATCGTGCATTAATCCACGTCCACTAACATCGTCCTCGCTCATCTGAGCTCTGGACCATGTAGTGTACGTTTCTGACAGCGCTCGACTTGCTCCAGCTTTCACCAAACACAAGACAAACCTCGTCCACGTTGTACCAACAAACGGTCCCAACTTCTCCGCTAAGGAAATAATCCTAAGCATCCAGACCGCGAGAGGCTTTTACCGCATCTCTCGCGTAGACGCACTCGGTATCAGCCGAGTGATAACGGTACCACTTCCTTCGTATTTAAAGAGTCCGATAACACCGCTTCATCCTTTATTTTCAGTTTCTGTCAACACGTTCCCTCTTCACTTTTAGCTAGACCTAAAAAAAAGCGCGCGCCGGTCGTGTTGTTCGGACGGGTCTGGGGTTCCCGGCGCTACTAGAAACGCTTCAGGGCCAGACATGCGCAGTAGCACTGTAACTGGTTCGTTATCGTTTATGCCCGTGAAATGGTCTGTACACTGCCGAAAGTGGTCCATCTTTCAGCACCTAAACATGGCGACACGAGCGGTGTGAGAAAGTTCTGAGAAAGCGGTGTGAGAAAGGTCTCAACTGTTCGGTCGGAAATAAAAAAGGTCAGACAAAATCACGCTACAGTACAAGGGAATTTTTCCAACCAGTCCATCAGCGCGACGGATAATGATTTACTGTAACGCGAACCTCCGCTTAACACGCCCGCTACACTCGCAGCTTACGAGCTCCGAGTGGGACTCGTACGATCGAGTCAGAAACTCAAGCTCTCCCAAAGACTCCCGTGAGGAGAAAAGGTCGCTCGGGTTGTTGGGAGGAGGAAATCATTTCACATCGGAACAAATCCCAAAGAATGTGGAGGCCTCCTGCACCAACCACAAACACACAAACAGGTACAAACTCGGGTAATAAGATGACTCATATACTCCACTTCAAAGGCGGGAAGAAGAAACAAAACAAAACAAAGGAAACATGAAACAAGAGACAGCGCAGCTTTACTAATCGGGCTTGTTACAACATACCACTACACTTTGATAAAGAGAGAGAGAGAGACAGAGAGAGAGACAGAGAGAGAGAGAGAGAGAGAGAGAGAGAGAGAGAGAGAGGGAGACAGAGAGAGAGACAGAGAGAGAGACAGAGAGAGAGAGACAGAGAGAGAGAGACAGAGAGAGAGAGAGAGGGAGACAGACAGAGAGAGAGAGAGACAGAGAGAGAGAGACAGAGAGAGAGAGAGAGAGAGAGACAAAGGGAGACAGCGAGAGAGAGAAAAAGATAGAGAGAGTGAGTGAGAGAGACACAGAGAGAGAGCGAGAGAGACACAGAGACAGAGGGAGACAGAAAGAGCTAGAGAAAGAGAGACACAGACACAGAGCGAGAGAGACACACACAGAGACAGAGGGAGACAGAGAGAGACAGAAAGAGCTAGAGAAAGAGACACAGAGCGAGAGAGAGAGACACAGAGACAGAGGGAGACAGAGAGAGACAGAAAGAGCTAGAGAAAGAGACACAGAGCGAGAGAGAGAGACACAGACACAGAGGGAGACAGAGAGAGACAGAAAGAGCTAGAGAAAGAGAGACACAGAGCGAGAGAGAGACACACAGAGACAGAGGGAGACAGAGAGAGACAGAAAGAGCTAGAGAAAGAGAGACACAGACACAGAGCGAGAGAGAGAGACACAGAGACAGAGGGAGACAGAGAGAGACAGAGAGAGCTAGAGAGACACAGAGCGAGAGAGAGACACACAGACACAGAGGGAGACAGAGAGAGACAGAAAGAGCTAGAGAAAGAGACACAGAGCGAGAGAGAGAGACACAGAGACAGAGGGAGACAGAGAGAGACAGAAAGAGCTAGAGAAAGAGAGACACAGACACCGAGTGAGAGAGAGACACACAGAGACAGAGGGAGACAGAGAGAGACAGAAAGAGCTAGAGAAAGAGAGACACAGACACAGAGCGAGAGAGAGACACACAGAGAGACACAGAGAGAGCGAGAGAGACATAGAGACAGAGGGAGACAGAGAGACAGAAAGAGCTAGAGAAAGAGAGACACAGACACAGAGCGAGAGAGAGAGACACACAGAGAGAGACACAGAGAGAGAGCGAGAGAGACAGAGACAGAGGGAGACAGAGAGACAGAAAGAGCTAGAGAAAGAGAGAGACAGACACAGAGCAAGAGAGAGACACACAGAGACAGAGGGAGACAGAGAGAGACAGAACGAGCTAGAGAAAGAGAGACAGACAGAGAGAGAGACACACACAGAGAGCGAGAGAGACCCAGAGAGAGACAGAATTATTAATACAGGTGGTTGTCATAAGTCATTAATTCATCATCAGGAAGCGCATTATCGAAGTCAGTGTCAGGGTGGACTCGAAGTCTATTATGGGGCGTGAGGCAGGAACACACCCTGTACAGGATGCTGGTCCATCACAGGGTCCCCCCGCACACACACACACACACACACACACACACGGGGCAATTTAACACAACACTGTAATGTTGGAAAATCTCTGTGGTATAAGCGGAAGAACACACTCCAGACACACACACGTGGAGAATTTCCAATAAACTCTGATTTAGGATATTAATGAATACTGGTAACACGACCACTTAATTAATCCGTTGAGGATGACTAATCAGACGGTGCAGCTTCCATCAGGGTGATGATTCAGAAAATAAATGTCTGAATATAGGTCTGCATGAAGCGAAACGAAGAAGATGAAGTGATACCCATACCCCAATATTCTGACAAACCTTTCTGAGAAGACGTCTAGCGGTCTGTAATCGCGTGTTACGACACCACGACTCTTCCATACACGAGTACAGCTGAAAGGCTGCCAACAAACATCGCATACCTGGAGTGAGCGTGCAGTCATACGGACTATAGCTCCAGCTGTGCTGATATTCAGTACAACCGAACGTCGTATATCGCTAGAAACACAAATTGTATTCTAAATACAATTTATACAGGTCTATACATAAAAGATTTACACGGAGTAAGTGAAATATCGAACACAACACGGACAAACGTCCGGCTTATTCGCGCTCCGCTAGCGGAAAAACAGATCCCGAAGAAGCCACGCCCACTTCGCGGCCCTAACCCTAGCTAGCCTACGCTTAAAAACTAGCGAGGTTTCGACGAGGTCTCTTCCTCTACCGTAGTAACCGTTTCAAACTAGGAAGTGGAATTGCACGTGGCGGACGCAGATCAATCCATGATGACGTCGTTCGGTGAGGTGGTCTTCTGTGGTTTACGGAAGGAGTCTCCAGTGTCAGAGGTAAAGCTACAACGGTGCTTTCTGACGTCTTCAAGACGGACGAGCTAACAGTTTGTAACAGTCTTAGCATGACGAAACGCTGGGCTTTTATCTTATTAGAAAGAAAGAAAGAAAGAAAGAAAAAAAGAGAGCGCAAGATAGAAAGTACAACGTGTCGGTCTTTAATAAATAAAAACAGCTGCGGTGCAGGAGGAATAAAGCCTTCGGTGTGGATCTCTTCCCACAGCTGCATGTTTGGAAGTGTTTTATTTATTCCTCACTAACGGTCTAACCGGAATTCTTCTGTTAAGAAACGTCCTGTTTATTCGCCCTCTTTCTAGAACGTCTTTCAGTCCTGACGTCGTATCGTATAAGCGGCTAAATAAAACCACGTGCTCTTCACGGGACGTATTTCAAGAAAGCCTTCGGATCGTTTTTCAAGACCCGCCATCGATTCAGCGTCAAGGCGTGCTTTCCCCCCCCCCCCCCTTTCTTTCATTCCTAAACTGAAGGGACCCAAACAGGAAATACATTCTACATGACCTCAGTGAGAGCAGAGCGAGGCGCTGCCAAACAGCCCCACTTGACAGACTCGGTACGATGCCGCGAGCCTCGGTCTGCTCTCGCTGCTCCAAAAAAAAAAAAAAAGATTCCATGCACCGAGGCCGTGTTTACACTGGTGCGTTTTGGTTATAAAACGGCGTTTTAAAATGAAAACGATCCTCGTCCACACTGGCGTTTCCGCTGCGTTTCAGAAACGATCTCCGTCCACACGACACGACCTAATACGCACGTCACATGACCATTCGTGCACACTGGGCACGTGCGTACAAGTGTAAACAGGAAGTTGGTTGCTAGTATGACTTACGCCGCTTGAAATGAGATTTGTTGGCGAACGCTCTAATCGTAGCTCGCCCCTCGCGCATGTAGCAGCCAGCTACATGACAACGAAGCCAGCAAAGCTTGCGGTTCAGTCTCCGTGTCGTTGCGTATACGATCAAGGTAGCGTAACGGTCATGTGTTAGGAGCTTGACGAATCAGTGAAGGATGCGCAATGATCCAGAAGACCCAATCAGGGGGCGAACGTGGACGGAGCCACGCCTTCTGCGTTTTGGTCTGTTTACACTGAAATGCGAGGCCGGAGTTTTCAAACTAAAACGGGGTCTTCGGCGTTTCCGAAAGTCTCCGTTATTCGAGGGTGGAAAACCTTGTTATTGCTGAACTATGCACGAGGATAACGCAAAAATTGACTAAAGTAACCATCTTTGATATTTATAATATTCAGCATGTTGTGCGTTTCTGTCATGGCGCCGTAGTTCGGGAACCTCTGCATTAAATCTCAGCGACCTCAAATCGGGTCGTCGTTTACATTTCGCCGCCGCGACGTCCGTATCCGTCCTGCGCCGTCCTGCTATCGATTGTTTTCAGACGAGCGTCGCCGCAGCACTCGCTCTCCCGAGACACAAATTTACCAATCGTATAAACGTTTCTCCGCGTAAAAATGTCCCGAGGGATTTTTCAGTTTCTCTCCCTACGCACACGATGCCGATCGCCTGTAAAGCGCGAGGCGCGTTCCTGACACGGCTCATTTGCATGTCACGACGCCCACAAAACTCCATAAAAGGTCACGCGCACAGACAGCTGGGGAAATCAGTCCGGAAAAAAAAAGCTATTTTGACTCGCTTCTATGCCAGTAAATATATTAAATAATAAAATATATTATTACTTTTTAAAGGCTGGGTGTTCGTTTAGAGATTACGGTTCAGCACAGATAGACCGACCCCGTCCTCCGTTTCTTTTATTGTAGCCGATTCGTTTTATTCGTCTAAATTTATGGCTTCGTGCCGGCTCGCTTTCTCTCTTTAACTCCAGTGAAATGAATCGACCGGGTTTTCACGAAACGTTCTCCTCTAGTGCGTCGCTCTTAGTCTCTGACCTACTGAACTAGCCCGAGGGTGTGTTTCTCATCGAGACTTCTGCTGTAAATCTAATAAAAATAAAGCCGACAGTATAAATACCCTGTACGTATACGGGTGCAGTAACGCGTGGAAATTATTCTTGACGAGAATCTCGCGTGAATTTACAGACAAGTAGGTTACGGACAGGTTTTTTCCCCCTGCTGAATAGACAGGATTTTCAGGCATACCGTGAAATATCCCACGGTCGTTTCGTGTCGTGAAAATAACCACCTCGTACATCTTCTACCTGAGAGATCACACGAACGGAAAAACAGAAAGACATTCCGATGAGTTGCGTAAAACCATCCTGGATTTGTGTGAAACGGTGTTGATTTGCGGACTCGTCCCTGCAAAATAAGTACTAAAGATAACTAATAAAGTGCTGAAAAACCCCCACCGAGTCAGTCTGACTCTAAGAGACAGTCTGGCGATCACGTTGCTGATCTGTGAGCAGGTGAGACGATAAAAACCCCACAGACGCCTGGATCTGTTCGAGTTTTATCAGAATGATCTGAAGGAAGTAGTGCACTAAAACTCAGTCAGTCAGGTTTTACCGAAACTCCTCAGCTCTCAGGGCATTACAGCTTTACCAAGCTATTAATTCAGACCCTGCAGTGAGAGTGTGTGTGTGTGTGTGTGAGTGTGTGTGTGAGTGTGTGTGTGTGAGTGTGTGGCAAGCCAGCAGACGATTTAAGAAAGCAGCACCTCTCACCCGAAAGACACACCTGAATCCTAAACACATCATACACAGTATATTAGTATCAAGGGTTACTTACGAGGGCACCTACACAGGGAGCATGGAGATTGAGAATCGAGCCCTAGTCGAATAGCTGAGATGAATAAAGTTAGCACTAACCAAGTTTAGAAGATAATAAACCTACCTGGTCGTTTATTTTCAGGGATTGTGTGGAAGAAATCTCCAGGTGTGTTGCTGCCACTTAGTTTCCAAGCAGCTAACGCGATTAATCGGGTTTAACTAGCTGTCTTAGCAACAACACCGACACTAACCCAAACACTTTAAACGTAACAACACGCCCTGAAATGACCAACACGGTGATTCGTTTCCGTTTTACACCTCTCTCTCTCTCAAAAAAAAACCCCCAAACAAACCGGATGTAAAGAGCTCGCGCAGCTAGCTACATAACCCCCTTTAGCTAACCAGCTAATATGAACTAATGTTACCTCCTCATAGGCGTTCTGATTCTTCGCCCGTATTCCAAACGAAAATCCCGCCTCCTCAACTGTGATTGGATAGTCGCGTCTCGAAGGTCCTGCCCCGATTGGACAACTTCGATCAATATGACCGTTCAGCCAATCCTAGAGCAGTAAACCGGAGTAAGGGTGGGGTGGGTTGTGGAAGGAGGGGGGGATAACGCTGTCTAGCGATAGCAGCAGCAGAGGAGGAGGAGGAGGAGGAGGAGGATTTTCTCGCCAGCTAACATGTTAGCCCCGGTGCCCTTTAGCGACTCCAGTCTTCTTCTTTTTAAACGCACCGAGAACTTATAAAGAAAAACGAAGCCGCGTTTATCCGGTAAGAGTCGGTGTAGGTGGCGCGGTAACTTGACTAAAAGTGGACGTTAATGTGGATTTGATCATCGCATCACTTACCGCTCCATGTTCCCACCCTCCTGGCTGACAGGCGCGCGCGAACACAGCGACTACTAGCGACACGAGAGCGCGCGCGAAGACAGCGACTACCAGCCACACGAGATCGCGCGCTCCACCGGAAGTGCACGGCTTACATTAAAAGACCCACAAGTCCCGGACTTATTATTATTATTATTATTATTATTATTATTATTATTATTATTATTATTATTATTATTGTCCCGATCCTCTTATTATTATTATCATTATTATTATCATTATTATACATTTATATTATTGTAGTCCCGAAACCCTTATTATTATTGTTGTTGTTGCTGTTGTTATTAAATTTTAAAAATTATATTTATTATTGTAGTCCTGCTCCTCCTCTTCTTTTTCCTCTTCCTTTTTAGTTTTTGTTCCTTTTCTTCCTATTGTTATCAATATGTATGTGTATATGTAATATATATATATATATATATATATATATATATATATATATATATATATATATATATATATACATACATACATACAGTGCTCCTCCACTAATATTGGCACCCTTGGTAAATGTGGGCAAAGAAAGCTGTGAAAACCTTTTGATCTTTTGTTTAAAAAATCACAAAAATACTCTTCTGTCATGGATATCAAACAATTGCAAACACAACACAGGTTTATCAAAAAATATATTTGTTAAATATAAGTGTGCAACAATTATTGGCACCCCTATGAATTCATATGAGAAAAATATATTTGAAGTATATTCCCATTGATATTTTAAAAAAAAAATTATTACACCTGGGTGACTAGGAACAGGAAATTGCTCATGACTTCCTGTTTCACACGGTTATAAATATGAAGCAATAAAAATAATGTGGAATTTGGCCTATCCAAATTCACTTACTCATTCATAACAATGGGTAAGACCAAGGAATATACCTGTGATGTGCGGCAAAAGGTTGTTGAGCTTCACAAAATGGGAAGTGGCTATAAGAAAATAGCACAAGCATTGAAAATGCCCATTTTCACCATCAGGGCAATAATTAAGAAGTTCCAATCTACTAGTAATGTTATGAATCAACCTGGAAGAGTGTGTCTATATTGTTGAATATATTGTATATCACAGCTGGAGAATTGCAGAAGTTAGTTGTGTCTTGGGGTCAGAAAGTCTCCAAAACTACAATCCAAAGTCACCGACATCACCACAAGTTGTTTGGAAGAGTTTCAAGAAAAAAGTCCTCTACCCTCATCCAAAAACAAACTCAAGCATCTTCAGTTTGCCAGACACTACTGGAACTTCATATGGGATCGGGTTCTATGGTCAGATGAAACCAAAATAGAGCTTTTTGGTAATAAACACCAAAGGTGGTTTTGGCGCACACAGAGAGGTTGCCATATGGAAAAGTATCTCATGCCCACGGTTAAATATGGTGGTGACTCTTTAATGTTTTGGGGCTGTTTTTCTGCCAGAGGACCTGGACATTTTGTTAGGATACATGGCATCATGGACTCTATCAAATACCAACAGATATTAAATGAAAACCTGACTACCTCTGACAGAAAGCTTAAAATGGGCTGTGGATGGATCTTCCAGCAGGACAATGATCCAAAACATACATCAAAATCAATACAAAAATGGTTTACTGACCACAAAATCAAGGCCCTGCCATGGCAATCCCAGTCCCCTGACCTGAACCCCATAGAAAACCTGTGTGGTGAACTGAAGAGGAGAGTCCACCAGCGTGGACCTCAACATTTGAAAGATCTGGAGAGATTCTGTATGGAGGAACGGTCTCAGATCCCTTACCATGTATTCTCCAACCTCATCAGGCATTATAGGAGAAGACTCAGAGCTGTTATATTGGCAAAGGGAAATAGCACAAAGTATTGACTAAAAGGGTGCCAATAATTGCACAACTATATTTAACAAATATATATATATATATATATATATATATATATATATATATATATATATATATATATATATATATATATTATAAACCTGTGTTTTATTTGCAATTGTTTGATAATTGACAACTGGAGCAGTGATATTTTCAGAAACTGAGGATAAAAACAGAAATAAAGGATTAGAGATGTTACGTTGAGCTGCTCCGCCCTCTAGCGGTCAGACCTCAAATCACATATTTACACCTCATTGACTGAAGGTGGCGCTAAATATACATTTATCTTGGAATAAAAATATGGTTGTATTTTATATGATATTTCTCTTTTCAAAACGTCAAACATGTCTGCCACTCCGGCTATTTTTCAACATTGCATCTGTAAATATCTACCTGCTGTACCTAAAAAAAATAAATAAATATATATATATATATATATATATATATATATATATATATATATATATATATATATATATATATATATATATATATTATACAGGATCTTTTACAAAATACATGAATTTGTAAACAGAATGTAATAACGGATTATAAACTTAGTATATAAACAAAGTATTAGTTTGCAACGCCCACTTCCGGTTTAACCCTGAATTTAAACAAGAGATATAATTTTTTTGGGAGGCACTACACAGATACAGACAAAGGCACTGCTTACACCCCTATTACAGAGTCACGTAAGCAAAAAGAGATATATTTATGTAAATACGTCTAGGCTATATCATTTAAGAGTGTTTGGAATTAGGCCCATTACATAATTACATAATTATAACATTATAAAGTTTTTAAAAAACTCTTTAGATTGGTTGTAAAAGCTTTTTCCCCTCTAAATTACATAAGCTGAATTGACCCGGTCATGACGTCACGAGCACCCCCGCCCCTTAGCCGTGGTGTCCTTGTGAGGTGCTCCGGTGCCGGTTGTGTGTCACTCCCGGGCAGGCACGCGCACACACGGTCACTTCGCTCAGCATGGGACTCAGCAGCGACCCAAACTTCCAGAAGCTCCAGCAATGGTACACAGCCAACTGTCACAGCCTCAACATGAGACAGCTGTTCGAGGCTGACAAGCAGAGGTTCAGCAAGTTCAGGTAAAATCTTCTGCACAAGTTCTTCAACGCAAAAAGAATGGCATTATACACCTTAAAGAGCTAGAGGAGCTACATTAATATATCTGTCAGTTGTTAACTCTGCAGGAGAACTGATATTTAATGATATATTATAAATAACACTGTATTGCACTCTATACAACCACTATCACATCATATATATATATATATATATATATATATATATATATATATATATATATATATATATACTACCAGTCAAAAGTTTGGAGACTGAAATGTTTCTCATGATGTTAAAAAGCTTTTGATCCGAAGGTGTGTGATTAAATGTTTGAAATCGGTGTTGTAGACAAAAATAAAGTCGTTCCAACGTATTCATTTCCTTCATTAGAAAACTAACATTTTATTTACAAAATAATATTTTTTAAAGGGACTAATCGGAGTGGAATATTCCGAAAAGCAGGCGATAAGAGTCCGGCGTCGGTGTGAACTCCTTTAACACTGTTTAAAAATCATCTCAGGGGAAATTCCTCAAGACATCGCTCGAGAAAACGCCAAGAATACATTTCTGGAAATTTCTAGGGGGAAAGCGTGTGTACTCTGAAGATGATCAAATATTCAATTATTCTGACTTATTTTGGATTTTTTAATCACAACATAATTCCCATAGTTCCATTTGTGTTACTCTAGAGTTTTGATGACTTTATTATTATTATAAAATGTGGGAAAACATAATGATAATGAACGAGTGTGTCGAAACTTTTGACTGGTAGTGTATAAATATACAGTACTGTATTATTATTTTTTTTTTTTGGAACAATTATTAGTTTATTAATTTTATAAACGGAGGAGATCATGGACGTGACTGCACAGGATCCCTAAGTGGAGGCGGGCCTCAGGGGAGCCTAAACGAAAAGATGGAAATGGCCCAGAAATTTGTCGAGCATTTCTGCAATTGAATACGTGTTAATGACAGTAAATGTCCATGTACTTTTTAGCAAGCATTTTTGTCCTTTCGCTATTTTTTCCCTTGTATGAACAGCCTCACACTGAAAACCGATGATGGGGACATTCTTCTGGATTACTCGAAGAACCTCATCAACGAGGACGTTATGAAGATGTTGAATGAGTTGGTAATGACACGAGCTGTAATAAATCATTATTTCACCTACAATACGATATGGCACGGCATAAACAAAACGTCCTATAGAAGATACTATACTATATCCAGATTCAACCGTGCACTAATATTCTGGGACTAGAGGGGATCTTGCAGGTTTGGATGGGAAATAGTTTTTTTCCACCTTATATGTTTTTTGTTTGGTTGTTTTCAGGCGAAGTCCAGGGGAGTGGAGGCTGCACGTGATAGGATGTTCTCCGGCGAGAAGATCAACTTCACTGAGGTTTAAATCATGGCTCATACATTTCTAATGAGTACTGGTTCTTCATTCAGAAAGCAGAATCTCCGCACCATGTAGTTTAGTGTTTTCATGCTTTGAACTTCTTCCATTAAGGCTTTTTTTCCTCAGCACAAGAATACAGAATACAATCAGACATCAGAGGAAGCTAGGGGGGGTCCTGTAGTTTTACACGATGGTCTCAAACAAATCTACATTTAGGGTCGTGCTGTGCTCCATGTTGCTCTGCGGAACCGCTCGAACACTCCCATCGACGTGGACGGGAAAGACGTCATGCCCGAGGTCAACAAGGTCCTTGAGAAGATGAAAGGGTTTTGCCACGTGAGTTTCATACACTGTGACTCGAGCTGAAACACACGAAGCTACATGAGGCTTTCTTATATAAAACTAAAGATGTGATTATAACTGATACCTGGATAAAGATTAAGACTAATCATCACTAATGTTGATGGAATTGAATCCAAATCCAAATCAATCCATATAGTTCTAGCTACATTCAACATCTCAATTAAATATGAAGTTTCATGCTAAATTGAAAAAATCTGATATATACTCACCATCCACTTTATTAGGAACACCTGTACACTTGCTCATTTATGCAGTTATCCAATCAGCCAATCATGTGGCAGCAGCACAATACTAACAGAACTTACTCTGGCACTTACACCTCTACTCTGCACACTTTGCTTCTTCTGGAACTCAATTAATAGATCTTGTATAGTAGCACTACTTGTATTGTTCTCTGCTTGATATATCGCTTTGCTTGTATTTTTCTCATCTGCAAGTCGCTTCGGATAAAAGCGTCCGCTAAACGAATAAATGTAATGTAAATGTAAATGATCTCCTGGGATTTAGACAGAATGGTGTAAAAAAAAAAAAAAATCCTGTGTGTGGAGGGTCTGCAGGCTGAAACACTTTGTTGTTGATGAGAGAGATCAGAGGAATATGAACAGCCTGGTCTGAGCTGACAAGAAGTCTATAGTAACTCAAATAAGCACTCTTTACAACTGTGGTAAGCAGAAAAGCATCTCAGAATGCACAACGCATCGAACCTTGAGGTGGATGGGCTACAATAGCAGAAGACCACATCAGGTTAAATTCCTGTCAGCCTATCACCTGGTCTTTTTCTGTCCAGATTCGGCGAGTCTGTGCCCATGATAGCATCATGCTTGATGTTTGATTTGAATGTTAACTAAAGCTCTTGACCTGTGTCTGTATGTTTTTTTTTGCATTGTACTGCTGCCACATATCTGGCTGATTATATAACTGCTTGAATGTGCATGCGTACACATGTTCCTAATAAAGTGGCCGGTGAGTGTCATGTCTGTAAACCACTTTTACATGGTTAGTAGTCATATTTAGGTTGCTGGCTGAATTATGATCACATGCAGTTGGGGAAATGTCTCATTGCAGAAAGTCCGCAGTGGAGAGTGGAAAGGCTACACCGGGAAATCCATCACTGATGTAGTGAACATTGGCATCGGAGGCTCTGATCTGGTAAATGCAATATATCTGCTTTATCTTGATCTGTTTTTCCTGTTCTGTCCTTTTCAATGTTGTCCTTATGTGGCAATTTAGCAAAAACGTGCAATAATGTAGCACGAAGTCCTTGGGTTAAACCAATATGCCTTAAAGGTCTAGTTAGCATTTGTGATAGCTGGATAAACCTATATCTTGGAAATTTCAATCTCAGACTAGGAAAAGAAAAAAAAAGACCCAAAGAAAACGTTCTCTCAACTTCCTACTCGTAAACTCAGGAAGGTCTTCTAAACCCAGAGTGCACTTTGTTACTTCCCACTTTTGGTTCAAATGATTTCTGCCATTATGTACTAGCTTACGGTTAGCGTCTTCACTCTTTAGGGTCCCCTGATGGTGACTGAGGCACTGAAGCCGTACTCCAAAGGTGGCCCACGTGTCTGGTTTGTCTCGAACATCGACGGAACACACATCGCCAAGACGCTGGCGGCGCTCAATGCCGAGACCACACTCTTCATCATCGCCTCGAAGGTATCATCACTCAGATAAAACTTAACCGACGTTAATGGTTCTTAAGATGAACTCATGCCGCAGAAAGAAAGATGTGCCAGTAAAAATGCTTTGCTAATAAGGTTGCGTTTGTTGCAGTACGCAAATGCTCTCGTGGTGGTTTCGGATCGTATTACATTTGAGATTCTTCCACGCAGGGGTTCATGTTCTAGTTTTATAGATTTCTCTCTGTACTTTTCACCTTCTTACAAATGTAGTCCGGGCTCCCTTCAAGAATATTGAGGCTGAACAAGCACCTAATAAAATTTCTTTTCCTCATAGATAGTGCCACATAATCATGATACTCCACATAATCTAACACTAATAATACACGGATTAAATCATGTTGTTCTTTAGCAAAAAAAGAAGAAGAAAACATTAATGATGGAGATGTTTATTTAACATTTATGGAAGGACCATAAATGTCAGGGCTACGTAACTGCTGGTCAGTTTTCCACCATGGGAAAGACTTTAAGGTGCGATCTGGTTTCTTGGCATCCTTACAAGCTACGTTTTATAACTTTGCTAGATAAAAAAAAAAAATAGTACAGTGAGGGAAGTTAGATCCTTGTTAGTTAGGCGTTAGATCCTAAGTGATAACAAGAACTAACTTGTTTCTCGGAGGTTCCGCAACATTGAATGTACCAACAAATGGATGAAAAATAGGATGTGTAATTCTTTAATAAATTTAAAGATACATTTGCTTTGATACAAGATTAATACGACACTTCACTGGTTGTTATTTTATGCCAACCCTAACCCTAACCCTATTTTACTGTACTGTACACAAAGTGTTTTATTCCTTACGTCAGAGATTGACCAACTCTTATAGTAATCATCCTGAATATATTGTGAATCTACCTGAAGCTTCTTCTGTACATTTCAGACCTTCACCACTCAAGAGACCATCACCAACGCAGATTCGGCCAAGGAGTGGTTCCTGCAGGCCGCCAAAGATGTGAGTCCTGACTCATGGGGAATCGTGTTATGAATCTTGAGCATCATTACTTGTTCCCTCTGAGTATACAGCACTTTTGTGGACGGCGATCTGGAAACCGAACAATTTATGGTCAACTGTATGTAGATTTATTCATGAAACCATATAGTGATTTTAAAATACGTTTGAACATTTTCACTCTTTCAGAAATCTGCTGTCGCTAAGCACTTCGTAGCCCTGTCTACCAACGAGGTACGCCGATTCACATTCCGTTTTGACGTTTTAAATGCACCCTGTCCCCGTGTCCGAATTGTAACCTCAGGCTTTTTGTCCTCCAGCCCAAAGTGAAGGACTTCGGAATCGACACGGAGAACATGTTTGAGTTCTGGGATGTAAGTATGTGTATGTGTGTGTGTGTGAGATGATGCGCTATCTCTATGCTGAGTGTTTGAGCCTGCCTTACTGTAAGAGGCTCATGCAAAGGCTATTTTAGCATGGTCGTTTGACCTGTGAAGTAGGCGTCTAGATCCGCACACTGGCAGCTGCATGGTAACCGGAATCTCTCCTCATGTTATAAATACAGCACAACCTTATCTTACGCAGAGGTCACTCCAACGCTGGGTCGCTCCAAAGGTCAGCAGGCTGGTTTTAAAGTGCAAGGTGAAGTGCAAGGTCTCAGCTGTGTGGATGTGTCTGAAAGCTGGGATCAAATCGAAACAAACAGGCAAAAAATGAAACCTAGTAGGCTTTTCCTAGTTTCTACAGTGCCTGGTAGACATTCAAAGCAAGGCTGGCGAATAAGCTGGTGAATAAGCTACATTAGCCTCATAGCGTCATTCCAAACACGTCGTTGCTGAGCAACTTAGACAGATGGAAAGATGTAATAAGGTAGAAATCTTTGGTAACTATAAACAAAAGTCTTTCAGAAAGTTTAGATTATGCAATAAGGGAATGTTTATTTATGTAGGATCGAGACGAAAGAACAGTATGTAGCGTAGGTGGAAGCTGGAAAAAGTGAGATCTATGAAATGCAGAACAGTAGAGTTTATCGTTATTTTTAAACAAGGTCATCTACTTTGCAGTGGGTTGGAGGACGCTATTCTTTATGGTCTGCAATCGGACTATCCATCGCTTTGCACATTGGTAAGTCAAAACAATTACCGTTTAAAATAGGACTGTTTTATTAAAACTCAAACTTTGTTTCCATCTTTTTTCCTTCTTAGGCTATGAGAACTTTGAAAAGCTCCTAGCCGGAGCTCACTGGATGGTAGGTGCTTAGTCCTTTATAAATAAAAGTAGTAGAATGACAGTTAATAGATCAGAAATAGTGGATGTTAACAAATAATCAATATTAATAATTAACTATTATTAATATTAACAAGTAGAGAAATAAGGACTATAAATATATAATATACAACACCGTATTGTCAGCCTGTATATGCTAATGTATTTTGTACACTCTTTGTAGGACACTCATTTCCGAACAGCTCCACTGGACCAGAATGCACCGGTTCTGCTGGCCATGCTGGGTATCTGGTACATCAACTTCTTCCAGGCGGAGACTCACTGTCTGCTGCCCTATGACCAGTACATGCACCGCTTCACTGCCTACTTCCAGCAGGTGGATGCCTGACTGTACTGCTGGAACACCCAGCTTCTTGATGGATAGATGGATGGATGGATAATAGGGTTGATGGTTGATGGTAGGAACTTGATGATGGATGGTAGGGATGGATAATAGAAATAAATGGATGGTAGACATCAATAGAAGGATGGTAGAGAAAAATAGATAGTAGACATGGATGGATGGATGGATGGATGGATAGATGGATAATAGGGATGGATTACAGGGTTGGATTGATGGTTGATGGTATGGATGGATAGGAGGAAGGGATGGACAGTAGAAATAAATGGGTGGTAGATATGGATGGATGGATAATAGACATTGATGGATGGATGGTAGGGATGGAATGATACATGGTACGGCAAAATGGATAGTAGACATGGATGGATGGATGGATGGATGGATTGATGGATAATAGGGATGGATTACAGGGTTGGATTGATGATTGATAGTATGGATGGATAGAAGGTAGGGATGGACAGTAGTAATAAATGGGTGGTAGATATGGATGGATGGATGGATAATAGACATTGATGGATGGATGGATGGATGGATGGATAGTAGACATGGATGGATGGATGGATGGATAATAGGGATGGATTACAGGGTTGGATTGATGGTTGATAGTATGGATGGATAGAAGGTAGGGATGGACAGTAGTAATAAATGGGTGGTAGATATGGATGGATGGATGGATAATAGACATTGATGGATGGATGGATGGATGGATGGATAGTAGACATGGATGGATGGATGGATGGATGGATGGATAATAGGGATGGATTACAGGGTTGGATTGATGGTTGATGGTATGGATGGATAGAAGGTAGGGATGGACAGTAGTAATAAATGGGTGGTAGATATGGATGGATGGATGGATGGATGGATGGATAATAGACATTGATGGATGGATGGTCTGGATGGATGGATAGTAGACATGGATGGTAGGAGTGATTTTAGATATGGATGGATGGTATTGATTTATTGTAGGGATAGATTTTAGGGTTGGATTGATGGTACGAATGGATAGATGGTTGGGATATGTGGTAGGGAATCGATGATGGATATTAGAAAATGTAGAGAATGGTATGGATTGGTGGTAGGGATAGATGGATGGGTGGCAGAGATGATCTTCTAGTATATAACCTAGTGTATAGCATATAATCAATAACATGCATCCATCTATGATAGGGACAGATGGATGGATGAATGGATGGCAGAGATGGATGGTAGGGATAGATGGATGGAGTTGATATACTAGTATATAACACGTAGTGTATAACATTTCATTTATAAATTTGATATTTACTTCTCTTGTCATGTCCAGGGTGACATGGAGTCGAATGGGAAGTACATAACCAACCACGGCACATGTGTGAACTACCATACAGGACCCATCGTATGGGGGGAGCCTGGCACTAACGGACAACACGCCTTCTACCAGCTTATTCACCAAGGTGACTTCTGCAAGATCGAGAACACGGATGTGATGCTATCTTCCCTGTAGACATGCATAAAAGAGACTTATCCCAGGGACTCATTCGTGAATAACTTTCCCTGCTAAGCCCTGAGGCTAGGAGGGATAAGAGAGAGAAGTTAACCAACTTTGTCCTAAACAAATCTGTTTGTAACTACTGACTCGGATTTCATATACATACACATATCTCTAGCAGCACCAGACTCACATTTTGTCCTTTGAGATATGATAATATTAGAAGAAGGAGGGAAAAAAAAAAAACAATTCTTAAAGCTGCTTAACAAATCCAGAACTGGAGAACTTCAGGGTTAGAATATTGTAAGGCTTCAACAAATGGATGCACAAAAAAAAGATCATCAGACACGCTTTAGCTCATTTGGAAAGCCAGAGTTTCTCTGCACAGGCAGAATTAGAATCAAAATCTCTAAATCTCTTCAAGCATTAAAAGCTTTGCTCAGTCCCAATCTATATTTGTCCAGACACGGTGTGGTGTGTAGCCACAGTGTGTGTATATCTGTGTGTGTGTGTGTGTGTGTAAAAATGTTTCATCCTTCTGTCTCCTCTGTAGGAACTCGTATGGTCCCTGCTGATTTCCTCATCCCAGCCCAGACTCAGCATCCAGTCAGAAACAACCTACACCATAAGGTACGGTTAAAGAGAAAATATCATTGTTATACACATTCAGTATATTAGTTCACTCCTGATTATGTGTGTGTGTGTGTGTGTGTGTGTGTGTGTGTGTGTGTGTGTGTAGATCCTGATTGCTAACTTCCTGGCCCAGACCGAAGCGCTGATGAAAGGAAAGACGACAGAGGAGGCGAAGAAGGAGCTGGAGGCCGGAGGAATGAGTGGAGAGAAATTGGAGAAGATCCTTCCCCATAAAGTAAGTGACCGTCTATAAAGAACAGTATACTATACTGCCCCCTAGTGTAGTGGGGATATTTATCACGCCCCCTAGTGGTGGAGCTTACACTGCTCCGTACAAAGTTCATGTCAGACCAGCAAGATTGTAATATAAAATTGTTAAATTTGGGAAATATGGAAGAAGAAGAAAAAAAAAAGGAAACTTTCAGCTGAATTTATAAAATTGAGAGATATCAGCGATGAATTTCTGATATCAGTTATTTATTTTGCTTAATGATGATCTGATGATGTTCACATTATCTCGTCATTTCTCTTTGCACTGTTTAGCCTAACAGGAGTTGATTGTTTTGCTGAATATTTGGACATTTCCTTCAATCAAAGAAGAAAATTTGACTTAGCTCGTAATAAGACAATTAAACTCATGAAAGCCATTAGCTAATGAGATGAAATGAGTTGTGTTAAATCAGGTAATACACAGAATGCAGTTTTGTGGCAATCTGAGACAGGACTCTGCATTAGACATTGTTAAAATACAGTGCCCTCCACTAATATTGGCACCCTTGATAAATATGAGCAAAGAAGGCTGTGAAAAAATTGTCTTCATTGTTTAACCTTTTGATCTTTTGTTTAAAAAATTCACAAAAATACTCTCATGGATATCAAACAATTGCAAACAAAACACAGGTTTATATATATATATATATATATATATATATATATATATATATATATATATATATATATATATATATATATATATATATATATATAAAACACCCTTTGTTAAATATAGGTGTGCATCAATTATTAGCACCCTTTTGAATTCATATGAGAAAAATATATTTGAAGTATATTCCCGTTGATATTTTAAATTTTTTAGTACACCTGGGTAACTAGGAACAGGACATTGTTCAACCATGACTTCCTGTTTCACAGGGGTATAAATATGAGGTAACACACAGGCCAAATTCCCTTAGTCATTCATAACAATGGGTAAGACCGAGGAATATAGCTGTGATGTGCGGCAAAAGGTTGTTGAGCTTCACAAAATGGGACGTGTCTATAAGAAAATAGCACGAGCGTTGAACATGGAAATTAGTGCAGGGCACGGTATGAATATGGACTGCTGTGTGCAATTTTATTACGTTTATAGACTATACTAGACATTATTTCAGTATACATAACCATCTACTGTGTTTGTTTGAAGAAATATAAATAATCCTAGTGAAAAGTGTTGATGATGGACGGTCTAACCTGTCCCTTTATGTGTTCTGGGGAAAAAAGAAGAGGAGGGGCTTGTACCAGATAATAGACAGAACTAACATGGCTACCAGGCACTGCACTAGAGAGAGTTTTTCTATAGCTGTATCTCTGTCTCAAATCTTTTAATATTACAGATCATAAAGATAAAAGAATACACACGCGATTCACCTTTGCACTTCGCAAACCCAGTTTATATCCCAGTCCGACCTTTGTTTTAGTGAATAATCTCATATGGATGCGTTAGATTTGTACCTAGAGTGCTATACAAGTAAAACTGACTCTTGGTTTAGTTAGTACAATACAAAACGTACCAAATTACTTAACCATTACATGTACCGCGCACACTTATGAGATAGTCCATTTAAAGACGTCCTTCTCCCATCTACATTATTTAGATTAGTTCTCGATGCAGTTTGGTTTATCTTTATGTCTGAATGTGCTTTAAAAATAATAATAATAATAATATATTTTTTAAAAACACGTTTAAAATGTTTTAAATTGTTTTAAATAGATTGCTTTACCTGTGAAATGAGCTGCATCATAGAGCAGTCTTAAACTGCTTATATTTTATACATGTCAAGAATATTGCTAGATTTATTATATTCATGATTCAAAACAAATGATAACGTATATCATTCTGGCGATAAGATGAACGATAAATATTTCAGACCTGAGCGTTAACAGGTTTTATTTATAAACACGTTGAATGTTTTTGCTCTTGTTTTTTGTTGATATTATGCTATTTCTACACATGGACAACCCGTCATTTTTTTCATACAAGTGTTTAAAAAGGTGAATATTCATATGATATGCAATTTAAATAATAAATCTATATTTAAAAAAACAAAAAAAACATCTAAAGAATACGAACGTTTTCAAATCATTTAAGCATGAAAGGGTTAAAGGTATGTTCTATGTACTAATTTGCTGTACTATTGGGGCATCTTATGTCATTTGATACTCAGCTAGAGGTCAGAAAACATTAATACGACAATTAGGCTGCGTGTTTGACACACTTTGTCTCTCTGTTTAAAGGTCTTCCAAGGAAACAAACCAACAAACTCGATTGTCTTCAAAAAGCTGACGCCTTTCACTCTGGGAGTACTTATCGGTGAGATTTTTAGTAGTCCTCTATTAGAAGTTTTACAACAGAAAGATTACCCAGGTTTTAGCAGTCTCGCATACATGCTCGAGCTAATTAATCATTCATAAGCCTCAAAAAGTTAGCGCTGAGAGGGTCAGATCGGTGTTTGTGGTCGAGCTTTCCCCTTAGAATATGCTGTTCTTAAATACTGCATCGATAAGACTCATTGGATAAAAGATAGCATAGCTTCTAAGCGTTAATAGCTAATAGATTGTTAGCTATAGATAAGTGAATTAGCAGTTAGCGTACGAGTTAGCGCTCTAATTAGTTAGCGCTAATCACAACATAGCTACCTTCAAACATGACTTCACAACAGTCTTAAATGTGAGATCTCTAAGCTAACTCACTGCTTAGTGATATTTCTTCATTTCTTAAGGTTAACCCAGATATACACTCACAGAGCATAATGTGTAACACACAACAGCTCCTCGGCTATCAAAGCTACAGTTTATGGAAAAAGTCAAACGTACTGTAACTATTAAGAGATTTCATTCGACCCGGTTCTAAGTGCTAACATTAAATATCAGCTCAAATATCCGATGTAAGAGCATTAAACATGACTGTGAGGTCTAGCATTAGTGCTAGTTTTAGCCAGAGCGTCACACAGCTCTAGCACTTCACTAAGGTCTTCATCGGCATCAGAAAACATTACAGTGTGAATGACTGAATGAATAAAGAAAATACTCTGACTGCACTGATTATTTACCAACAACAAATACGAATCCCAGTGTGTGTGTGTGTGTGTTTTTTCCCCTTCTTTTTGTTTTGTTACTGCAGCAATGTATGAACATAAGATCTTCATCCAGGGGGTCATGTGGGAGATCAACAGCTTTGACCAGTGGGGGTGAGTACGACACAGACTGACTCTAAGGGCTTTATAGCAAACACCTGGAGTATTTTCTTTTTTTTTAAAAAAGCATTAGTTTGTGCTAGAAATTGCATGATACCACTTTTTCTTTTGCGATCGCGATACTGATAACGAAAGCTTGAGTATCAGGCGAGGTGGATCCTCAGACGACGTTTTTTTCTTTTCGTTAAGCTTTACCGAATGCTATTGATTTTAATTGAAACACTTCACTTAAGCTGGAAAATCCCAAACAATAATAAATATAATAAAGTGTGAAGTATAAAGCGAATAAAATCAAGCCGGACGAAAAATACAGTGACGTCTCTTTATATGTAAACATTGCCAGTTCCAAAAAAAATAATAATTTCTATTTCTTACAACATCGGATTGAGTTTGTTTCGTTTTTTTCCTCCGATATCCAACCCACTAATGTTTACTGGTATCAGCAAGATAGTGATCCTGTGTATCGGATCGATGCCATTTCCAGTCTTCACAGAAAGTAGTCGATCAACCAAGACATAGTTTGGTGTCGGAAGTTGCGTTTTATTTTTTGTTGTTGTTCGTTTCCATAGAGACCATAAGGGAAATTTTAGCCTCTGATTTAGCGTAATGTGAAACACACTCGCGTTGCATCAAACTGTATTGAGTTGTTTGTGTGTTACAATATATGACGCACTGTTATCTAGTAAAAATACAAAAAAAAAAAAAAAGGATGTTCCAGAGCTACAACCAGGCATAAACGCCGAAATCACAGAGATCACTGCAAAAGATATGAAGTGTACACCTGTACATTTTCCCATGTGATAATGTGAGTAATATGAGCACATACAAAAAGAGGGATTTACAACGTTATGCCCTGAAATTACACGTGAGCTCAAGGAAACGTGATGTTGTGTGAACAATTATTCCCGCAAGAAAATCACACACACGCAAAAAAAAATTAAACCACATGTGCTACATGTAAAAAAAAAAAAAAAAAAAAAAAAAAAAAAAATGTGATAACATGTGAAAAGAAATAAATCATGTAAAAATCACAAATTTTAAAAACCACATGAAATTTTCCATGTGTCACATTCACATCTGAAGTGACTTTTCTATATCTTATAGATGATAAATTAAATATTTTGATATTATTATGATAAAACATACATATATATATATATATATATATATATATATATATATATATATATATATATATATATATATATATAGTGTGTGTGTATGTGTGTGAGTGTGTGTATATGTATGTGTGTGTGTATATATATATATATATATATATACACATACATACATACATACATATATATACACACACACACACACACACACACACACACACATATATACATATATATATATATATATATATATATATATATATATATATATATACACACACATACATATATATACATATATATACACATATATATATATATATACACATATACATATATATATATATATATATATATATATACGCATACATATACACATATATATATACATATATATATATATATATATATATATATATACACATATATATATATATACATATATATACACATATATACATATACATAGGAATAAACTCTACAGTGAATAGCACTGACATTATTAGCAGCACATTATGCATAATGTTCATTAGTCTTTCCACTAATGAAATTCTGTAAACAATCTTGTCTGGACCATTTGTTTAGTGACTCTGTGTGCTGAATGGATTCACATACAACCTTCAAATAATCGTCTCTTCTCTTTGCATACATTACTTGTTAGAATAAATGCTGGCTATTACTTTGTCACACACACACACACACACACACACACACACACACACACACACACACACACACACACACACACACACACACAGGCATCTGGACATTATGCTCTGCTCCATGTCTGTGTGTAGGGTGGAACTCGGGAAACAGTTGGCCAAGAAGATCGAGCCGGAGCTGCAGGACACGGCTGAGGTCATCTCCCATGACTCCTCTACGAATGGCCTCATCAATTTCATCAAGAAAAACTTTGCTTGAACACACACACACACACACACACACACACACACACACATCTCAAAACATGCTTCACAGGCCCCCTGCCTGCCCTACGGCCGCCTGGGATTTCTGGAACCTTCCATCAGTAGCTGTATAAAACCACCAAGCTTGAATATTTTAAACGTGGCCTGAGCTTGAAATTTTGATTCTTCACACATTATAATAGCAACACTTCCTCTTAGACGTACAACAGTTAATTATTAAAAGTATCCAACTTTCCCAGTCAAGCAATCGATTGAAATACCACATTTACTAAAACAACACTGTGTATCTAAACCTGTCCTGTTGATATGTTTGTCTGATTTGCATCCTCATCGCTGCCTCACACCACTGAGATTTACACAGCAGCACCAGCTGGGTCTCCAACATGTAGGGGGGAAAAACCCACTAACCACAGATCCACTATTTTATTAGCTCACGAGATAACATTTCGGAGGACCGAGACTTTGGGAGTTGAACTTACCCAGAAGTGGTGCAAGCTGGTGCAATTTCCTTTTTAAACCAGCAATAAATTGCAAATGAGAAAACAGTTTTTTTTTTTTTTTTTTGGATAATATAAGATTTGATTTGCTACTAATTTATTTATGACCATAGGGGTTAAATTGGACTTTGGAAGATGGAAGAACAGTAACTGTGGGGAATATCAAATAGATCATAACCATATTTTATATATTTGTGAAAACGCTTCTATTTCGCGTCTATTTCTTTTCTAATTTAATACGGCAATTTCCATTGCAAACGATATATTACTGACAGCTTCAGTGAAAAGGGAAAAAAACAGATGCTTTGAAATATTTACAGCTTCTTAGTATTTGGTACGTCCCCTTTTTGCTTTAATGAGAGTGTGCACTTGATCATGGACTCTACAAGTTTGTGTAAAACCTGATGATCCATTTTAGATCAAATCCATTGGAGTGTCGTCTGAGCACGTGCTGCAACAGAAGAGATCAGACATGAGGAAATTCTGACCTTCTGTACAAAGTTAATGAACATGGTCAATATCACACATTTAAATAGGGAGCTAGAAATAGTGCAGAATATTAAACATTCGAGATACTGAACATTTTCTTTCTTTTTAAAAATCGTTTTTTTTTATCTTCTGTTTATTTAAAAAATATTTTAAATGCAGGAAAAAAACTTAGAAAAGGGATGCCAGTGGTTTATTACTATTTACTGCTCAGCCATTTTTAGTATGTAGAAATGATTTATTTCCTTATCTTTGAAACTGTCTTTGCTTTACAGCATTTCTTTCGCACACATCTGTGTGTAAGTGTGTAGCCCGTACTCTGTGTATAAGCTGGGGGTGTAACCAAATATGAATACACTTCTTTCTTCTTCCAATCAGATATAAAGCTCGAAGGACAAACAAAGACCACGTTCAATAACATGGACTAGAGTGATGTAGCTGAGGTTGAGGAACTTTCAGAGCCTGAATTCATACACCATGTTGAAAGGGCTGCCATTTCTAACTCAGGTTTTTTTCCCCCAGGGGGCGTTGTGGTAGTGTTCATATTTAACCCAGATACGAATATTTGGAGCACTAAACGGATACAGATACACTTAGTTGCATTCAGTTACACCCCTGACATAAGCTTCGAATTCTACACTAATATGGAGTCTGAAACAACGAACTAACTCCAGATCAGGATCAGGTTGAACCAGACATCTTTGTCCAGCACGCTATTGTAGTAACTGCCGTAAAACATTGGGAAGAGCTCTGAAAAAAAAACCCCACTAAAACGTAATAACATTTCTCCACCTTACACCACACCACTGACTTTGGTCCTGTTTTTAGAGTTAAATTTATTAGCTTGGTCTTACACAGGCGTCTTCAATCTTATCCACAAAGGGCTGCAGGTTTTCCATCTATCCATCCATCCATTTGCGATACCGCTTATCCTACACAGGGTCGCAGGGAGCCTGGAGCCTATCCCAAGGAACTCGAGGCAATTAGGAAATGCCAGTCAGCCTACAACGCATATCTTTAGACTAGGCGAGGAAACCCCTGACGCACAGGATTCAAACCGCCAACCGCATAGGTGCGAGGTAAACGTACAAACCACTAAGGCTGCACGCTTTCATTCCAGCAAAATAGGAGCAGGTACACTTGATAGATGATTGCCGATCAAATGAACTGATTAAAAAGGTGTGTCTCCTGTTTGGTTGGAATGAAAACCCTTTGTGGAGAAGAATGAAGACTTTCCAGGTTTTCTGCATTACAGTTATGAGGTGGGGGGAGGAGGTGTGGAGCTGCCACTTTTGACCACCAGGTGTCACCATGTTTTTCCCTGGAAAGCCTCTGGCTTTCCTCTTGCTGATTTCCCAGCGCTTCCACTGTGGAACACAAGGTCGAAGGTCACCTCTTTTCTGTTTTTCTCAAATCCCAATGCTATTCTGTGTGACAGGGCTTCCTCAGAGAAAGGGAAATCAATACGGAGCGCATCTGGAAAACATCACGTCCCCGGCTAAATTCCTCTTACTAAATCAAAATAAGAAAGGGGGTGGATACTGTACGACTCGATACAAATAACTATAATAGAGTCTAGTGACTGTCATGAATGTAGACGGAGAGATAAAGCCATAAAGTGAGACTAATAGCAGCTATAATAGATTATTTTTTCATCCTGAAGCAGACAGAGATTGAGATCGGTTTAGGGAGCCTGTTGCCTGGCAACAAGTCTTTTTTACTTCCAGCCTAACTGAGCTGTACTGTTTTTTTTTCATGTACAGTTCAAGAGCATATTATTTTGATTTTGTTCTGAAGTGATTTTGATAGAACCACTGAAAAGAAGATGTAATGAAATTGGACTTTTACTTCCTGGCTCAAACATTGCCCTCGACAAGCCATCATAGATCACGACGTGTGACGTCGCGCCTTCTTACGTCATGAGTTGTACAATAATTTAGCGCGGCTGGTACTTTCTGTAGGTTTATTAATGAAATTGGTCAGAAACTAATGACTCACTAGTTGCTCTTTCAAATCTTAACCACGTTTCTAACCTTGTTTAATCTGCCAATCATGTAGTATCGTTTCCTTTTAACTGTCTGGATCCCAGGCTGCATTTCAGTACTGTTTATTATGAGTCTTGGATGTCTTCTGCTTAAGAGAATCCCAGTCGCCTTCTTCGGGGCAATTCTGATATTTCGTTAGATTAAATTTTCAAGACTCGAGATACTGAGTAAACATGACAAGACTTTGAGAGTTGACCCTACCCAGAAGGCACTGCAAGATGATGCAATGTGCCCTTTTCACATTTCTGGGGTTTTTTTTGCTGCAGGAAGTAGCCTTCGCACTTCCACTACAACAAGAACAACAGCTGAAATGAACGCTTTCAGAAAAAAAAAAAAAGAGAGTTACCTCAGCTTGCATAGCTTTCCTGTGGATGAAGGAGAAGAGTCGATGAAACAATGGAGCAGTCAGTAGGGATCGAGGGAAGGAATTTTGTAACACGCAGAGGAAATACAATTTGTTTATAGTTAGAATTTCACCTATGAACCTAGCTCATGGTTAAAGACTGGTGCTCTTCACAGTCACTTTCAAAGGAATCAGAGACACAGTTTGTATAGAGTTTAGGGGCAAATAATCTGCAACCACAGCAAGAAGAAATGGTTCATTATCTGAAGCTAATCTGACAGACTCTCAAACCAGCAAGTGGAGTTTAACCTCAAGATCATGTGGCGCTTCATTCCACCTTATCGACTGCTAGCATCAGCGCCATTTAGCTAACACTGAACAAACAAAAACACTCTTCATTCTATTATTATTAACTCTCACAGCTAGCTAGTGTTAGCAAAAGGATGCTAACACTAGTGATAAAACTCTATCACCTATCCACAATTTGATCATTTTGTAAAGCAATGAATGGAAGTGAAATCTTATAAGTATAAAATAATACACACCTGATATCAATTAGCTACTTATCATCAATGCTAGCATCGTTACCGTACCCTGCTAGCTGTGAATGAATTCTTACAATTTATTCAGCGTGGAATCCTCAAAGTGCTGAGTTTTTGTCAACAATTCTTAAAAGTTTAGTCTCTCAACGATGATGTGAAAAAAAAAATCTTTCCATTGAGAACAAACGTGATCAAAATGGCTGTTTCTGTGGTAAACAACTGGCTATAAGGCTTAGCAGGAATCATTTTACTCTGCGTCTAAGCTGTAAAGAGAAAGTCATTTCTTCATATATAACATGTTACTTAATATTAGTTAATACATGACAGCTTTTTATTTATTTATTTTTTTAGCTTTATTGTTAGCTAGTTAGCGATCCACCTCATTAGTATGCTGATAGGACTCTCTACATAGTGTAACTCAGAGGAAAAGAGAATAGCCTGTACAAAAACATCTTCAGTTGTTTTTTTTTGTTTTGTTTTGTTTTGTTTTTTTAGTGTTGCTGTCAAGGTCGAGTGAGTTTTTATTAAGACCACTTCCTGCTACGACCACTCAGGAGCAAAAGTGTTATACACTTCCAGACCGTGAGGCGAAAGTGAACGAGGTCATGTTAAAAACAGTAATAAAACACACAGCTTATGTCTAATGTCTCAGTGCTGGTCACCATGGCAACGTACAATAACCGTTCCGTATAACCTCTCTGAATAAAAGTGATAACTTGGATTCATAAAGATGCATAGACTTAAAAAAGCAACAGTGTCTACTGAATGTAAAAGTGTTACAGTCAGGACTACAAACAGACCTCTTCGTCATGAAAATGAACAGCACATGATGTACCTTCAGGAGTGTCCTTAAGAACCTGAATGTGGGAGCTGTCACCGAACGTGTCTGTCAAATCTTTTGTAAAAGAACGTTGTGAGAGGAGGCACTGACGTTGTCTACAATTGGATTGGCTCATTTTGCTGACTCATATGCTGAGACCAAGAATAATTATCTTTTAACCCCTAATGTATCAGCCGAGGCATGTTCGGTGTTTGAAGTCTGCTTCTTGAGAGCTACAACTGAGCTACAAATGTGGTTAACAGTGGTATGGCACACCGTTATCTATATAAAAACCACAAAATGGCATCACAGCCATCTTGAAACAGTCTCAAAACATAGTTGGGTGTCAAAACAGCAAACATCTCAGGTAGGAGGTGAATACTGGTATACTTGGAGATAATATTTGGAGGTGGAATTGTCCTTTAGAAGAGATTCAGATGATTTGAATTCAAGTTGGATGTGTAATTATACACACACATATATATACACACACTCTGATTTACCCTGCTGAAAAATCCAGCATGTTCTGAGCAGCTACAAGCACAAGATGATCAAACCGGGAGAGCGTCTTTGCCAGCTGGTAACATGTAAAGACTGCTACTAATGGTACATCGTAGACTAATTGTAGACGAGTTATTATTAAGAAAATATTACAGCAGCAAAGCAATTAGAAAACCTCACGCATTTTTGATCGACAAGTAATGACAAAGCTGTAATAAATAACCTACCGGTTGACGAAGAGGGTCTACGAGTTTGGCCAGCTGAGTGTTTTGGCAGACAATTATGTAGAAATTGCCTTCCTAAGAAAAAGGGTTGCTGATTTAATCTTTCAGTTTGCGTGATGTTGAACTGGTAGCAATAATGCTAATGCTAATGAGTCTTTAGTGATCACATATACATATGCATAGTGAAATTCTTTTCTTTGCATACCCCAGCATGTCAGGAAGTCGGGGTCAGAGCGCAGGGTCAGACATGATACAGCGCCCCCTGGAGCAGAGACTGTTAAGGGCCTTGCTGAAGGGCCCAACAGTGGCAGCTTGGCAGTACCAGGCCTTGAACCCCTGACCTTCCTTGTCTTGTTCACAGCATTAAGACCAGTCCAGAAGCAAACTTTGGACCTCGAACTTGTCTTGGCTCATCACCTATATTTAGGATAAAGTGCGAAATAATGAGGTTTGTTTGTGCCATTTTTCTCATTACATTCCCTCAGCAATCATTAATCATTCAACACGAGCTGACAAACAACAACAAAAAAAAAAAATACAATTTTTATAATGATGCAATTCATCCAAACAACTTGCACCCAAAAATCATTTCTCATAAACTGCCCGAGGCCTTGTTCTCAGACTCACCGCCACATTACAGAATTCTACACTGCCCAGTTCTGGCACTGAGATCTGTCCGAGATCATTACGCCGAGTGGAGCTCTGCGTCCAGTTCCCACGGCCTGCGCGGTTACGCAAGTTACGTCAAAGTCAGCGTCACTATGTGGCTGATATCGCCTAGGCTTGTGATCAGTCCAGCTGGGTGGTTTTTGGCAGAATAAAAACAAAAACAAAAATGTCCTGCTGGGAAGGGAACTCCATTTCTGTGGTGAATACAGAGGAGCTGGCTTTGAAGGTAAGTCCAAGTCTTCTGATGGACAAGCGTTGAAGGCCTTCCAAGAGACCAGTGATGTCCAAGGAAATAATTATCGGGTTGTCCTGAACCGAGTTGTAAGACGTAAGATGTTATTGGCACGTATTACATGGAAATAAATGGCGGCTGAACAAGATATCCAGATAGACTTCAATTTCATTCATGGATGTCAATAAAAATGTAAACATCCAGATTTAAATATGCCTTTGTTGTAAGTAAAGTTTCTACACCATCTCTAGTGATATCGGTAGTACCTCAATTTCAAGACTCTTCTAGATCCTTTTTCTTTTCTTTTTCTTTTTTTAAATAAAACCTTAAAAGTCTCATTCTCACCTCTTTCTGCTCTTTTCGTTTCCGTCATACTATTACATCTTAACCTCCTGCCTTGTTTACGATCCCCTTCATAGAGTCTTTTCTGTTGCAAGACATCGACTTTTATTTCTATGGTCCACTGATCCTCGTTCATTTCTTGTCCATCTGCTGGGACTCAGCAATCTATTCAGGCCTAAAAATGGACAAGTCCTGTTTTAATTCCACTCGTACCTCTGGATCCACAGAGTTCGAGCTGAGGCCATTCCAGCGAGTCATTTTGGTGAAGCTAAATCCATAGGGACGGTGTTTATCTGGCATCAGGGCAGGGCTAGCAGTTATCTCTGCCTCCCTTTGGGACAGTGCTGAGGGAAAGGGGTTTGTTTGCGTGCAGGGCCGTGATTAGAGCCCGTAATAGCACACACTGCGATATGGAGCAATAGCACCGCTGAGTAAACATTCTGATCTCACCGATGGCACCAGGCTTTTAGGGACTTCTCATAGCAAAAGGACTTTACTCATAACTGGAAACCTTGCAAAGAAAACACGAGAACGATAAAACACGGGACCGTTAAATATTCTTAGAGTGTCTAGATGGACTTATGCTGTAATAAGCTAAATAATTACCGTCATAGCCATCTGTCACTATAATGTTGCGATCTAATGATACTCGTAGCTTTGTAAGGAATAAAACGCTTGGGGGTGTACTGTTACAGGAAAATAATAAGTAGGAATATAATCATTACTCTTCCACCCTATTACAGCACACCCCCAAGAGGTCGCCCCCCCCCCCCCCCCTTATACTACAGCAATTTGCAGATGATTGCAATTCTTCATGATCTAAAGTATGATAACTACTTTTATCAGCTTGTAGTTACATCTGATAAGTTCTGTAAGTTTGTAATTGCGATCACTTACGCTATAAAACCTAGCAAAACTGTAAACAGTTGTTTTCACCAGTCTAATTATTAGTTAATAAGACAAACAAACAGACAAAAAAAAAAAAAATGCTGTGTCACATTACCGAGAAACCATAAATCCCAAAGTCCTCTTTCCTGATGACTTTCCCCTGAACTGCTTAATCACTGACTGTTACAAAGTACTGACACTGGAGACTCCTCGCTACAAATAAAACAAATAAATATCTCCTTATAGTAAAATACGTTAAGGAGAACACATTTTATAATCAGTTTATTATAATCGGACTTCGGATTATATGGAGCATCAAATGCCATACAAGTCCCTGTGAATGCTGTTAGTATAGAAAAATGTGATTATGTAAGTGATGATGTACTGAAAGTTATCATTTCTATAGTAAAAGGTTAGGAAATGAGGCAATGTGGTTCTGGCACATCCAGGCCTCTAGAGGGGGCTAATGCATAGACTGCTTTTGGTAGTGGTATGGTAGTATGTGTGGTAGCATTGTTCGGGTTTTCATAACACCCCAGTGTCACTGCTGGGTTGATCATAATCCCAGAATAATCCGCGTGAGTTGGTGGGATTGGTGGGAATTTATTTGGGAGTGGGCAGGATTGGTTAGGATTCCTTTGTGATATTGTGGGATTGGTTGGAATTCATGAGGGAGCAGGCGGGATTGGTCGGAAAAAGAAAACCAGTCCAGAGCACATATCTAGTTGAGGATGATGAACACATAATCTATAAGACTGACGAGGTGTTTAGGAAAGTAGCTAGTAAGAACACACAGTGTTTAAAACCCAGGAACACACTACCGTGCCAGTGCCACAACCGGTTTGAATGATGCTGACGTACAAAACACACCCGTATTCCGTGACAATAAACTCAAAACACGCAGGATTAAGTTAACTACAAAACCACTTTATTGAAAAAGCAGATTATCTCATCTACGGTTAAATGATACGTCCCAACTTCTTATAACATTAAATAACTTTAAACCTTTTTTTCGTGTTTAGATAAATAAATCTACTTTCCTTTTTTTTATTTTTATTTATGAAATATCTAAGGAATCAAAACATCGAATGATACAAAAAGCAGAATGTGAGATACGTGCTCTGAGAACTACACTCGAGAAACAAAGCTACGGCTCACCGCCGTGTCGGATCGAAGCGGAGGATAAAAGCTAGCGGTGTTTATTTACAGGGAATCTATCCGTGTTCTATCAAATAGTAGTACTTTTTTTTTTTTTTGTATTAAGTGTATTAAGACATCATGGAGAGGAAATAGGGTGAAGTTTTGTAAAGGTAAAACGACCTGGGAATGATCTGAGGAAAAAATATCAGCGCGGTGTGGAATTCCGAACGGGACTCATCTTTTCTGTCAGGAAAAAAAGAAAAGAAAAATACTTTCTGTGCATTTTTGAGTGGAATTGTACGCTCTACAGGAAGTGTGTGTTAGAAATGATGATGTCGGAGACAGGATTGGTTTTAGCCTGCCTGTGTCCACTCAGTAGTGTTACAGCAGGGCTCCTGTATGTGTGTGATAGACCACACACACACACACACACACACACACACACACACACACACACACACCCACACGACAAGGAGACTTTGCTGGTTTGTCATCAGGTTGCCATTAGCGTTTACATTTTAACCTTTAACACACACACACACACACACGCACACACGCACACACAGTCAAGGCCAAGCAAACATCCACATACAGAACGGCCCTGCCACTGATGCATGTTGGGAATGTTCACATACACCCCTCCATCCTGTGGAACTCCGGTGAAACCAGCACCTTTGAGCTTCAGCAGAACATCAGATCCACTCACGAGTGAAAAACATCAGATCCTCTCTTCCGGCTGCAGCACATCTCCGACGTGAGTCCTCCCAGACAAACCAGTGTCGGAGTCTCGTACCAGCTCAGAAATGATGCGTCAAAGCGCTTGAAACTCCAACACGAATGAAACCAACAGAAATGAAGAAACTCTACGTTCGTGTAAAGGAAACGTCTCTGAATGTCAATAGGGTTAAATATGATATGTTAAGGCGGTATGTGTGTGTCAATTTGTGAGTGTGGCTGCTCATGTTGACACACAAATTGTAATGTCTGTCTGTCTCTGTGTGTGTGTGTGTGTGTTTACTGTGAGCACATTGTAAGGATCTGTATTCCTTACCAGTATCACACCACATCACATCACATCACACATACTGTATATATGAATACAAAACGACGCACAGATATTAAATGGTGCAACTTGAAGGCAATGAGTGAGGAAAAAAAAAACAACGTTAAGTGCGAGATTTTCAGCGAAAGGCCACGTGTAAGGCTTTTCCTTTCTCGGAATGTAGCTGTATATGCTGGTTGTGTCTTGTAAGTGGGACCAGGGGGTCAAAGTTCGAGTCTGTGACATCATTCCAGGGTGGAGCTGCAGAGAGACAGAAAGAGAGTGTGTTTCCCGTCTGTCTGCGCCTCGTTTCAGTGAAGGTGTGGATGGTTGGAGCAGCAAAGGACGTCACACACATCTCCCTTCGTGGCGCTGTCTGCTCTGAGTGTGTGTGTGTGTGTGTTTGTGTGTGTGTGTGTGTGTGTGTGTGTGTGTGTGTGTGTGTGTGTGTGTGTTCACAGCTCAGTGACATGAAGCGGATAGCTGGTCGGTGGCTGCGAGGGACCGGAAGCTTTTAACCGGTGCAGGTGGCAGGCGTGGCACAGCAGGTGACCCTCCAGCGGGTAACAGCGGTGGCCCTCTTCATCAGTCAGCTGAAGGCCGCAGTCCTGAGATCAAACACACACACACACACACACACACACACAGATGAGTTCAGCTGTAGCGATTTAAGTCCTTCAGGTTTTTTTTTTATTATCAGAAAGTGGATTCCTATGCAACATTAACATGTATAAAATATTCATTTAATGATAATATTAGTAAAAGAGGAATATGTATGGAATTAAAACACACGTGAGTGTGCTGTTATACGACAATGATCAACAATGGGGTGGCGTGAGGGTGTTACACAGGTGGCAAGCTGTTACTACAGAAACTAGAACGTATTACATAAGTAGCGCATTAACATGCGCCTTTGATTTGATTCACGGCCGACTGTCAGAGCTTCTGTTACAGGAAATGGATTCTGACCGATCAGAATCGAGAACAGGACAGAAAATAAATTCTACCACACACTCCAGGTTATAACCCAAGGTCGATGAGGGCAAACAGTCTTAAATCCTTCATTTTTATTACATCTTGGTTATTTACAGCGACTGAAGGCTTTGTGTTTCGCCCAGAGGGTACGATAAAGCGGGTTTTAAGTTTATGCAAATGAAAATGAAGCGATGTAGCGACGTGTTATGACAAGCAGAAATCACACCTTACCGAAAGCTAAAGCTTCACCCTGAGCACGACTGAGAGACGGGCGGCTACGAGACACTGATATGCTAGCACTCAGATATGCTAACGACACTAACTAAGATACATAGGAAAATAATTCCCACAGTCAAATGAAGCTACAATGATGTTCACAACCAGAGCAGACAGATTTATTTTTTCTCTCTCTCTCTCTCTCTCTTTTTATTTTTTTTTTAGGGAACACACAGCTTCATTTATGCAAAAACATTGAAATCCATACCATCAAAAGGCTCGTTAGCAGGGACTTGTTTAACACCGCTGGTACGGTGTTCAATTCCACACGATTTAAAAGTTTAACACACAGTGGAATCTGGTGAATGATTTACGTTGTGCTCATGCACACGTGCTTTGCATGCTTTTTTTTTTTTCTGGCCTTTTAAAAACACAGTCATGACTTTAAGACAGATTCAGTGAAGTCTTATCGTGATCACGGTCTGAAGATATTAGGAGCGTTTAATCGGACACTACTGCGGTGGAAACGCACATCCTTTTCTTCTTACCTCACAGTGATAACACTCTACATGGTAGTCTTTATCCATGGATACGACTCGTATGGTCTCCTCTGAGCCCTGGGGGGGGGGCACATACATACAAACACACTCAGTGACTAAATAAAGACTGATGCGAGAACTGAACATGAAGGAGTGTGTGATGAGAGCCCTTACTTCAGCTGGGAGGATGGGTTGACCACACGATGCACATTTTGGAGCAAAGACTCTGTGAAAAGCAGAAAGATAAGTCATATATAGAGTTTTTACAGCCATCATGTTTAATAAATGAGTAAAACATCACATGCTTTACAAGTAATTGTTTTTTTTTTTAAATGTTTAAAGGGAACATAGTGTAAAATAATAATTAAAAAAGTAGATGAAATTTCAGTATTATACAGTATTAACATTCAGCAAAGATCAAACACCTACACCTATTACACAATTATAACAGTAGGCTACGGTTGCCAAGTTCCCCGTTTTCAAATACGTTTTTAAAGCGATTTTATATCACAGTGTTGTTTCGGTTTCTATCACGGCAGCTCTGACAGCAGTTCCAGCTGCAAATCACGGGTTTATATTAATGCACTCGTTCTCAAATCACGTGATCGTTTCTATAGTAAAAGTTCATCACCTGTCCCTTCAGGATTATTTATTTATTTATTTAATTTTTTTTGCAGTTTTGCGTTCGAAGAAATGAATGCAAAAGCAAGCAAGCTCTGCAACATTCGGGGGAACTTTTCGGAGGAAAATTACCGCAGATTTTCTGCAGATTCGGGCCAAGACACGCGTCGTGTGATGTCATCACAACGCACATTAAGCTCGCTCCGAGTCACACGAGTGCGTCGAACAAAAGGTCTCGTTTACCAATCAAACGAAAAATCATCGCGAAAGACAATTTAATGCAATTGCAACTTCGCCAATTCGAGTAGTTTTCTGCAAAAAAAATAAAAAGCACATATTGCGAAGAAAAAAAAAAAAAAACGCAGCAAAATCACGCATTTTTGGCCGCGACGTTGACAAAAAAAATCTAAATAAAATAAAATAAAATAAATAAATAAAACTCGGCGAAATCCTCTACGGACAGATTCAACACTTAAAGAAGAATCTATAATCATTTATACGGTGAAGTTTTCAGTTAACATTTACGGAAGGAGTCTCCACTTTCATCACTTTGTAACAATAAAAAAAAAGGTTTAAAAATAAAATAAATAAATAATTGTAATTGCTGGCAAACTTCTGTGGTAGAAGAGGAATAAAACACTTCAGGATACGCTGTTACTGAAACTCCGCACACCACCCCATCGATGCTTGATTATTTTCCTAAAAGAGTATGCCCCTGAGTGTTTTATTCCTTACATAGGCAGGCGAGGGTTACGACGGCACAGTTTACATTAAATTCCAGAAATACAAGTAGGCTGTGCAAGATCAACATAACCGTAATTAGAAAGCAATCTCGGATTTAGCTCCTGGTGAATATTTCCTCTGATACATTTCAATTACCAGCGGGAGTCTTTAACTCCACTGACTCACTCTTCAGTGTAATTTAAAGTGGCTCTAATCCAAAACTATTGCAAAAACATTGCAGCATTACAGCGTTTGTGTTTAATCAAATTGAACCGATGAGTGTTTGGTAGCGGTGTAAATAGACAATCGGAAACGGTGCACCGGTTTAAAACAGCACGTATGGGGCAAACCGGATGGATTCGGACGTCTGAAATCGCGACCCTGACCGGGATAAAGCGCTTACTGATGAAGACGAAGCACTTACGTGTGATAGTCTTTAACACAGTAGATGTTGTTTTCAACATCAACGGTGAAGGGGACCCCATCTAGTCCCTCCTTACACACCACACAGCGGAAACAACCCGGGTGGTAGGACTTCCCCAAAGCCTGGAGGATCTACACACACACACACACACACACACACAAATACAAAAGAATACAAACACTCAAACCGTAAGGTTTTCTGAAAGAAAATTTCTTGTTGTTCAAAAACCTTCACTGCTTTCTAAGGTTACTGTGAAAAACATCCTCACTGACATCATGGCGAGAAAACATTCTGAGAGTGTCAGTGTGTGTATCTGTTAAGACATGTTCGTTAATTACATTGCCGACTGAAGCAACTCATCTGAATACTGATCATTAAAACAGGAAGAAAATAAACGTACCATCTCCATGATGAGGTGTCCACACACAAAGCATTTCTCAGCCGTCTGCTGGAAGCCGGAATACTGAAAAACACACGGGTACGCGCCTTCATTTACACCACAGATTAATACACCGACATGAATCAATAAAGGATCGAATCAAAGGTCTTTCATAAGTCTGTGATTGTAAGGAAGTAACTGTGAAATTGTCACAATTGCGACAGGAAGCCTAAGACTCGCCACGCACTGTTATTTTACACAGTGAAGCGCACTGAATTTGAATAATGTCTACAATCACGCTTTAATAGAAAGCTCCTCGTAATCGATTAGGTTTATACTGGAAGTTTTGTGTTGATGAAAATCAGAAGATAAAATGTTCTGGCAGCTTATTTATCTCCAACAATAAAAAAATAAAAAAAACCCATCTAAAGTAATTCCAATTTCAGATTCTGAATAAATGACCAATATTTACTCTAAACTTGGCAAACTGTTGAAATTCTCCATTTGCATAAATCGAATCGATATCACCGCTTGCCATCGTTAGCTCCGGCTTGTTATAGGTCCGGAGCTTGCAATTTTTCAAAAATCCGGGCCGAGACGCGTCGTGTGACGTCATCACGGCGTGCGTTCAGCCAGAGCCGTCTTCGATTCACGTGCCTCGAACATGAGCACGGCTAAAAGGTCGCGTTTACCAACAAAAACATCACTGCGAAAGACACTTTAATGCAAGTGCGATTTCGCCAATTCGAGTAGTTTTCCGCAATAAATAAATAAATAAATAAATAATTAAAGCACTGAAAACGCCGCAAGTCGCACCGCAGCAAAAGCAAGAATTTATGGCTGCAACAATCGCACACAAAGCTCTGCCAAATCTACAGGGCTCTAAATAAAGTAAACATTTAGGCAAGAAGTAGCTAGCATTAATCCTGCTAAGTTTCTGCAAACGGGTAACTGCCAATGTTCATATTGTGAAACATCTGTCCATTAACAATGTTAAATGAATTACCCACCCGTTTCATTCTGATCTAAAATCACTTTATTTATGTTTACATGAACGTCCTTCATTACGACCGAGTGGGCAGATTTTTTTAGGCCGTATCCGACTGCAAGGTAACACAACAGGTGGCTTGTACGTGTACTGTAACCTGTCCTGAGGCCTGTGGTGTATGGAGAATCTGCAAATTATAATCTCGATCTGGTCCACATGCTTGTCCTGCTAAAAGCTATACTGTCTCAGGCTACAGGGTGTGCTGCTGGTCTCTGATGGACTACAGGAAGGAGTTAAATAGTTTGGGGACAGCACTGGGGCACAGCGTGAGAGCAGTCTCCAGCACTCCCTACATGGACAAAGCCATACACTAGGTGACCAGCCATAGACCTAATACGTCCAACAGTTATTTATTTATTTTGTAAAAAAAAGAAGAAAAAAAAAAGGCTCTAATCTGTAGCTTTCACGATACAAGGTTGTAAAAAGGGTGAGACTCACATGACTACACCTTTAGTTGGCGGTGTATTCAACTAAAATTGGTAAACATGCAGCTATAATTATACGATTATTAGACAAAAGGTCCATATGAGCAACTAACATGAGTGTATGGAGATGCACTTTCGACACTCAGCCATTAATGATATGTTCACGTGTATAATAAGATAAAGTTTGTTTTGCAGTGGTGCTTCACATCGACACAGAACAGCCGAGATCTTTTCTGAACGTCAAGCAGGTAGAATAAACTCAGACTTTTACTGGTCCATTCGCGTTTAAAAATTCTGCTTTCGTCCTTGACTTCTTCTGGACAAACCATGGCTTCACGTCACGAATATGTGAAGGTCTATGAAAACTCTTTCCTCTCTCCAGCTAAATAATTGACACAAAAGCAGAAATGCACACAACAGGGGACGTAATACAGATACTCAATGGTTCACGGTTTTTAAAAACTAAAAAGGTGCTGAACTACAGACAGTTTCTTAAAAAATTTTTTTTTTTATATATACGCTGATCAGCTCTGATACGGTATTGTTCGAGTGTTTGGTTTGAGGAACTAGGGGTTGACGTGTATCTTTAGAACGCTAGACCACCTTTGGAGAGTTCATTTACATTGCTCATGACCCGGAGAACAACTACAAAGCTGTACAGTAGGTTGTTTTTTTTTTTTAAATAGTGAATCAGTAACAGATTTAAAAACATCCAAGCATTCACAAACCTTGACCAGAGATTGGCCAGGATACGATAAGATAAGATAAGAGACAAATTAAAAACCTTTAGCAATGGGTTATTTTGCATATTGCAGCATTCTGGATCAATAATACTGCAACAATTAACAAACAGTACATGATCCATAGCTATAATCCAAAGTAATTCTCAATGAAGAAGGCATCGCTTTTCGGTAGTGCTGGGCGATATGAGGATATAATACAGTATTGTGATATTTTACGTCAGAATACAGTTCTCTTAGATATCGTGGGTCACAATTTACACACTCTGATACGGAGCAGAAGATTACATGCTAAAATGTCAATTGTGCTTTGATATTTAAAACTGTCCTAAGTATTATTGAGTTGTTTCACATTACTACGGTTTTTTCAACATCTCTTGTTTTATTGAAAGCCTTCTCCACCCCTAGCCGTAGGCCGATGGAATTTACGTGTGGATTTAAACACTGCTCTACAAACAAACAAGCACATATGCATATCCATATTCCTTTGTTGTTTGGGTGGACATTTTCAGCCAACAGGTTGCAAGCGTCTAAAGGAAGGAAATGACCTCGAGGGTGACCATCTGCCTGCCCTCTGGCCATCAGGGGAGAAGCTGCACTGTGGTGGAACCGGTAATTGGACTGATAGAGCATTCCACAATTGTGAAAACAACATATTCCCATTGTTTGACCTCGATTTCTATTTTTGGAATGTATTCCATAGTTGCCATATGGTCTAAAAAGTCTAATGAGACTTAAATCTTCTTGATCATTACATTCCATCCTAGGTGCTACTGGAGCGAGTGGACGGGTGCCTGGGCGAGGAAGGGCTCAATGGTAGCAGGTGGGCTTTATAACAAGCCGGTCAATACCAGGAAACCCCCTCCACCACCTTGTATACTTTGGATGGACCATCTGTCAGACCCCTGGTGTCAGAGCCAATTATCTTCGTAATTAATTCAAAAAGGAGGAGGAAGGGGACACACACCTACCATATGACCAAGACTTATAAAGTCTACAAGAAGGGGTTAAAACTCTTAAACGCCGAAGATTTATGAACGTATAGCTCAGGGTCCCTGGGTCAATCCTGAGCTTGGAGATCTACATGTTCTATCCGTGTCTGCTTGGATTTCCTCTGGGTTCCTTGGTTTCCTCCAACTTCCCCCACAAAAACAAGCCAGTAGGTGGACTAGCAACGACAACTCCCGTCTAGGTGTGAAAGTGTGTGTGAATGGTGCCATGGGTTTGGCATCTCATTCAGAATGTATTCCCACCTCACGCCCAATGCTCCTGGGATTGGACCGGGTTCCAAACGACCCAGACCAGGATAAATCACTTACTGAGGATTAGCGATGGAATTTTAGTGTTGCCATGCTAGAAATACACAATGCTTGATCAGGTATCCAACCCATTCCCTCAAAAATATCTATATAGATTTCATATTGAAAAGATCTAGCTTTTTTTTAGTTAAATGTATAAGGCAATAATTCCCCAACAACTATCTGTTAAAGAATACATCATCATGAGAAGAACATCAATCCCCAACTGTGCAATATATATACAACTTATAGATTCGCCAAAGATGCTCAGCTACCTTCAAGTCCAATCCCTATAACTGACCTTTATAAATCAAATCTCCTCTCCTGTACGGCTCCCAGCCAGAATATTATCCAGCTAATAAGTAAATAACAAATCTATGGGGAATATTTTCCATAATAACCCTGCCCATACAGTTTTCCGAACGGTTTTCTTATATATAATGACAATCTAAAATACGCTACTTAAGGACTGGCTGCTCTTAAATCTGAACAGGAATGTAAATTAGTGCTTTATTTTAAAGACTCAGTGTTAATGTCAGCTGTGGGACAAATTGTGTCAGAGGAATTTCTCAATCTTTTATACTTAATCCTTTTCTACTTTCAGAGTATTAAAGATGGACCAATTACCCAAAATGTCACCAGAAATGCTAAAAACTATTCTTCCATGCTCAGGCTACTCAAAACGTTTGAGTGGCAGTGTGTGTAAATACACTAAACTCCTACTCCTACACAAGTTCATAAAATTCTCACATAAACTCGCATAATAACCGGAGGCTAGGATGATGATTTTATGATGATGGTTGAAGGAAACCATCAGTCCTATAGTGTATAGTAGACAATATTTGCATTGTTGTATATTGCGACATTTCGTTGGAAAAGAAACCAAATCATTTGAAAAGACTGGATAATGAGCTAAAATGATATTGTTTCTGGAAGAATAAAAAGAGAATTTACAAGAACAACAGATTTATTAATATTTTATGGCTGGCGCAGGAGTCCACAGCAGTAGCTCTTCTCTGTGTTTGCCACTGTGATTATGGTTTAGGGATTTCGACCTCATAACGCTCCCCTCCCTCCTTGTCAGACTAATAATCTCAGAGTGGAGAGAATGTGCTCAGGGCTCCTATTATTGCCCTTAGGGGGAAAAGAAAAAAAAAAGAAAAAAAAACTACTGACAATTTTCTCATGCAATGCCGAGAATTTGTCTACTAAGAATGGCTCATCTCTCTCATCCCTCCATCTCCTTCTGTAATTGTGTGTGTCTTGGGGGAGGGTAATTAGTCCCTGTTGGGAGATGGGGGGAAATGGGACTAAATTGGGCAGGGGGGTGGATTTCTATTCTAGCCAGTCACAACATCTGTTCTCCCACGAGGGTTAAAGAATGCGCAAAATGCACTTTATTCTTCTTATCTGCTTATCCATCCATCCTTCAGTCCTTGTTATCTGTCCAGCCTAGATCCATCCTGTCACCCCATCTCTCTTTCTCAGGAAGTTTATACTCTAGCCACACTTCCAGTTATACATCTGTCCATCAACTCATCTGTTCGTCCATCCCTACTGCTAACATTTCATTCAATTAAATCCACTTGTATTTGTATAACGCTAACAGTAACACTAGATCTTGTCAAAAAGCAGCTTTACAGATATCCAGACACACCTTGAGATCTCTAATGAGCAAACCAGAGGCGACAGTGGCAAGGAAAAACCCCCCCGAGACGACCTGAGGAAAAAACCTTGAGGTGCAGAAGTGTAATGACCAACAGTACAGGACGAATCTATAGGAACCATGTGAGAATATCCACTGGAGCAAGCGTGAGACTCGAGCATTAGCTGTTTTGAAAGTACAAATCTTTGGGGTATCCCATGTGGGAAGTGAGAAGCAGCAGAAGTGAGTTAATTTGTCCATGAATACTGACAGGTGAACTGTACGGTAGTGTATAAAAGCTCAGGCATTGCCATAAGTCTCAATACTTACGGCACATGTGCACTGATCGAGAACAGTGTGTATCGCACAGCTGAGTGGATCTGGCCGTGTCTGTATAAGTAAAATTGGTTGCCATATGTAGCTCTTTATCACTAGTGCACGTTTACAGACATTATCATTATATTTAAATATATCTGAATTTGTGTATCTCCTGATCTCATGTTTCTTTGAAACCATCAGTGAAAGAGGTGCCACCTCATCAATTTTGGTGAAAGAGGTGTGGCCTATGTGCTTGTTTGACCTGTAGATGGAGTGGCCTCTGCACTTGACAATCCCAATAAAACAGGTGCAATCTATGTGCCTATAAATCAAAGAAAAGTAGGTGTGGCCTATATGCCCAGTAAAAGAGGTACCCATCAGTGCAAGTAAAGGAGGTGTGGCCTATGAGTCTGTCAGTCCCAGTAAAGGAGGCCTGGCCTATGTGCCCCTCGATAAAAGTAAAGGAAGTGTGGCCTATGTGCCTATCAATCCCTGTAAAGGAAGTTTGGGCCTATGTGTCGGTCAGTTCCAATAAAGGAGGTGTGGCCTATGTGCCTGTCAATCCCTGTAAAGTAGGTTTGGCCTATGTGTTCGTCAGTCCCAATAAAGAAGGTGCGGCCCATGTGCCTGTCAATCCCTGTAAAGGAGGCGTGGCCTATGTGCCCCTCGAACCAAGTAAAGGAAGTGTGGCCTTTGTGTATATCAGTCCCAGTAAAGGAGGTGTGGCCTATGTGTATGTCAGTCCCAATAAAGGAGGTATGGCCTATGTGCCTGTCAGTCCCAGTAAAGGAGGTATGGCCTATGTGCCTGTCAGTCCAAGTAAAGGAGGTATGGCCTATGTGCCTGTCAGAGCTGGTGGAGGCGGCGTTACTTCTCACTCCTCAAAGGTAACATTTTTTCCAGACAGAAAGAAGCACAAACTTTTAAACCCAAACTGCCATATAACAGAGTTGCTAAATCCTCAGCTGGTGTGCAGATGAGCAGTGGTTTTACAAACTTACCAGGAAGTCCTCCTCACAGTAGACTTTTCCGTTCACATTGTAGAATGCTTTTCCTCTCAGTCTCCTCCCTGAAGAAACAAAAACACAGCATACGATTAGCCGCAGCCACAAACAAGCTTCACCTCACCAACCAGAGCCATAATATCCCACCCACAAGATGTCTCGCTTCTTCTGCTCCAATGCAGGAGTAACAGACATTAGTCTGGTCTAATGAAAGTTTTGCTGAAGGACATGTTATGTCTTGACCTGATGTATGAGGCATGTTAGTCTTCAAAGAAGACCACAAGTTTGACCCTTAAGGAAAAAAAGTGGAGAATACAGACACTAAATGAGTTCCTACAACAGCTCAGATTCTGCAGAGACATTTTCCCCCACAGCATGTAGTACTGAGTATGCAAAAGAACACAAAATAGACAGATGATCTACTACTGGGCTGAATTTCGAACTATATAAATCGGGTCTAACTTCGTGTCATTAGCATTATGGGATGCACTACGTTAGTAAAGTTATGATCTGTCCACTCCAGTATGCTAGTACTAACGTGGTTCTTAAATGCCTTGGGTTACGATAGGTAGGGTTAGGTGAGAGTACAATGATTCCCCCATCACAATAATCCACTGCGTGGATGAATAGGGTTACGGTTAGGGTTCCTCTGCCATCTTAATACATAATCACACATTTCTGTCACAGTAGCTGACGCATAATTCTGGTAAAGAAACCCTGTGTTCATAAGACATTTTGACTGACGCATGGCCCCATGACTGTGTAGTATAGGATACCCAATGATACTCCTTACATTTTACACATTACTGAGAAACAATATTTGATATACAGTGCATACTGCTGCAGTATACAGTATTATGCCATCTCGAATAAAAATCCATACATATGTACTGGATCTACTTTCAAGATTTCTTGGCATGCATGCACCTGATTCAGCTTGTGAAGGGCTTGGTAATTATCTGGCAAGTTCAATCAGGTGTGCAAGGCAAGAAAAAAAAAAAAAAAAGCTCCAATGGAGTGTGTATCTGCCTCTAGGTCTTGGAGTTGAATGAGGTTCAACAGTGACGTGAGTGACAGAAATTTTGTTTCCATGCCAATAACACGTGCCGGTGCTATTTTAACTCTGGAGCGAAACTTTGCGATCAGCCGTGAAGAGAGTGCAGTTTGAAGGAAGCTAATCCCTACACTATGAGAGAAATTATGTTAGCTGTGATTATGTTGCTGTGAATTAAGGGACATCGGGCAATTAACTCATAGTGCATGAATCAGACAATTAATTCACAGTGTATGAGTCAGACAATTAAACCAGTGAGCCTAATGCATGAATCAGCAACCTGGCTGTGTGTTCATTAAATGTGGAAGAACAATGAGAAACCAAACCACACACACACACACACACACACACACACACACACACACACACACACACACACACACACTAAAACGACCACCATCAACGGTAACGAATGGAAGAACCCTGGACATACTGATGATCTCTATCTCATCCAAATCTTGCTATGCTACAGATACCAAAAAAAAAAAAAAAAAAGGTATACTGAGAACATAATATTGTATTTTCGATAGCTTCACTCCACTGAGAATTTACAACTTGTATTAGATTGCAGATATGGTCTCGTTCCCTGTCTTTCTGCTCAAAAGCAGCCAATCAGTGTGAGCCTGGGAGCAGAAATCTAATTATAATTAGTTCAATTCAGCAACTAATGCAAACAGAAGGGAGGCAGGGCTTACACCATTCACACTTAAATAAATGTCATGAGTATTTTTCTATATTTAGGCAAAGAGATACGTCACCCCAAACATGTCTGGATCTCATTTTTGTACAGTATGTATTTTGAGTGAGTAAATCCATTCACAAACTTTTTACAACGGTAAATCCTTTCTACTTCTTTTACGTGCTTAGGTGGCAAAAAACGCTGCGACTTATAGTCTGGAAAATGCTGTAATTGTCATTTTAAATTGGAATCTCATACATTTAGCTATTTTTGACTATATGATACTTTCCACCATCGCACATTGTTGCCATACGGCAACAATATACCAACTACACCGTCTAAAAATTATTTACATATTTAAAAAATATACATCTTTATTACTTGAATAAATTGAAGTAATAAAACGCTAAAAAAAAAAAATAATAATAATAATTCATGCAGTAGAGGGTTAAGCTTACCTGATATCTAGCTAAACAAATGGTAATGCTCGTGACATTATTTAATTAGGTAGAACCGTACTGTGTGATGGTTAATACTGGGGTTATTTTTAAACCCTTGAACGAAAGGAATGGGAACAACAACATAGAAACATTTTTGACAAAATCGACAGCATTTTGGTTTTGGCCTGATGGGAGGGATTAAGATTTGGACTGTAGCATGCTTCAGCTTAAGAAACAATAGAGTATGGCAATGCTAATAGGACAAACACTAAATTGGATTATGCAATAAGGGGTCTCTAAAGTGTGTTTAAAAAACAAAACAAGAAGAGCAATACACCCCCCCCAACCCCCCCCACACACACACACACACACAAACACAGAGGAGTCTGTAAATCAGTCAGATTGTTGTGTCTGTGTTTAACTGTTCCCGCCAAGCTTGTCTTTTAGTTCCTGGGGTTTGTGGGAGAGACCCATTACTTTTCTTTTAAACCTCAAAATTTATTCCCTTGCCCCTTTCAACCAGAACCCCAACACAAACACACACACACACACACGCAAGCGCACACACACACACACACGCAAGCGCACACACCAGCCAGACACCAGCTCTGAGTTTACTAACAGAGGCTGTGATTAATTCCCATAAATGAGGGCTCTAATGGGCGCAGGCTTACAGAGTGGGTGTTGTTTGAAAGCCTCTGTTTGCTGCCAGCTGCAGAGAATCCGGATTGGGGCTTTGGACACAACAAAACACCGCACACACACACACACACACACATTGCAGCGGAGACAGGATTCGACAGATAGCGTGTGAAAACTTTTCTACATATGCTGATTAATAAAAGGTGATGAAAAGATAGGAAGGTGAAACGTACAGACACACGAAATACGTGACGAGGTGCAGTACAGCGAGCTGGGAGTCACTGTAACACGCTGACAGGTCGGGTTAATACGTGAAGAAGCGAAAGAGCAAGCGAAGGAGACACACATGGAGCAAAAATGGAGAGAGACACAAGAAAGATGCAAAGTAAGTGAGCGAGTGAGTGAGTAAATGGGGACATTCCTTTGGTCTGAGGTCACTGGCTGGTCCCATTCACCCCCTTCTCTCCTCCACCCCACAGAGAGACAGCGAGAGAGAGGTGGGGGGGAGGGGGATGGTGAAGCCTGATTCTTCTACAACTCCCTGCAGTCTTTTCAAAAATCCTACGTCCATAGTATCCTCTCAACTCCACTTCGTTCCTACTTTTTCTCTACTCTTCCATAAACTTTCTCTGAAGTCCTCTGATATACACAGTTACAAAAAAACTCTTGATCTTAGACATGTGCCATATGCGACATGTCGCAATATTCGACACACAATAATATTGCGACGACAGACACTTCGTCACAAATCATCACTTTCGCTGTAGTACATTTGGGTGAAGGCTTCCTTGGTAGCCATCATTCGTTTATCCATTTTCAGTAAGGGCTTCGTCCTGGTCAGTATCACGGTGGATTTGGAGCCAAACCCCAGAGCACTGGGCGAATACAACCTGGATTGGACGCCAATCCATCTCAGAGCACCATACACACACATATTCAGACCTAGGGACCAATCCAGCATGTTTTGGGAGGTGGGAGGAAACTGGAGAACATGCAAAACACAGATGGTAAGCCAAGCTCAGGATCGAACCGGGAACTCTGGCACTGTGAGGTAACAATATTTATTCTCCTGATATACATCTAGCCGTCATTTAAATGGTCCATATTTTTGACAAATGAGCAAACAATCCTTTAATGATATCTTAAAAAGATGAAATATTATGGAAATGTTGTCCACTCAGACTTATATTAAGGCCTTTCTGCTTGGACGTACAGAATGTTTTATATTTTGCACTTTTAAAAGTAACATCACCTGCCATTAGTCTACATCTCTACAAATAGTGCTTGAGAAAAAGTGTTTAACGGCTAGCGCTTTTCAGCATCGCATTCGCTGAGATTTTTAACATGCTAGTTAATGAGACATATCCTGAGGAGAAAAAAAAAACAGTATAGCCTGAAGTTAAAGACTTACAGTGTCTATATAATGTCTTTGTAGTAATTTCCAGAGATTTCATACGAAGTTGTAAGAAAAGATAGAGCCAGTAGCCTTGTCTCTCACCTTAACCTTTAAATTAAGGTGAAGTTGCAAGTTTGAAAAATCTGCCAGGTTTGAGGCACTCTTCTAATTTATAATAGGATATTTAGTGCTATATTTTATAGTATCCTGCCTAATATAAACATCCACCCATTTATCCATTTTCTGTAGCGCTTATCCTGCACAAGGTCGTGGGGAGCCTGGAGCCTGTCCCAGGCGACTCGGGGCACACGGCGTGGGACACCCTGGACGGGGTGCCAACCCATCACAAGGCACAATCGCACACGCTCTCACACACTACTGACAATTTAGAGCTGCCAATCAGCCTACAAAGCATATCTCTTGCACCCATTAGGTTTGAGTTAACATTACTGAGTTAACGTTACTGAGGTTTGAATTAAACCCATTTAATTTGGCCAAACAGCTAATAACGCTAGATAATAAATATAACATATAAAGACAATAATTTGAATAAGGGTGGGATGTGATTTCTACCACTGTGACAAATCACAGATTTCCTTGGTTATGCTTCACTGACCCCTGTTCAAACAATGGACAGGATTTTTGCCAAGTTGATGGAAGGAAAAAAGGTCAATATTCCCAAACTGGTGCTTGAAATGTAGCTCAATATCTTTAATTTGCTGCCTTGGGAATTAAGCTGCATCCATTTTACTGAAAGAGTGAAGAAGCAGTTTTGTTATAAACAGGAAATAGTATTTAGGAGGAGGCTGGTTTATGGTGGAGGTAATCTGGACTTGTGAGTGTGTGTTTGTGTGTTTACTTGTGGGCCTCCTGGTGAGCTGTAAGTTTCTGGGAACCACACACACCCACAGTGTGGCCGGAAATACAGATCATGTGTTGACTACACACCACCATCATTAAACCCCACGTCACACACTTCAGACTTCAAACCCAGTACAGCTGCCACGGGTACACCAGTCATCTGGTCCTGCTTTAACAGAGGGTTATTGTGTGTATGAGTGTGTATATATATATATATATATATATATATATATATATATATATATATATATATATATATATATATATATATATATATATGTGTGTGTGTGTGTGCGCGTGTAGCCTGCACTGCCAAAACATATGTTAGTTTACTGAGCTGTGAGACTGGAGTTAATCTGTGGATGGCTGTAGCACCCTTGTGGCACATTATCTATTGGTTCTCGGCTCTGAGGGGGCAACACAGCCACAGCGTGAACACTATAACACAAATCCCTCTACAAAATCACTTCTGTCTCCTCTGGAGCTGTAACACTTCAGGCAAAATGTACGTTCTGGCTTGTGCTTAGACGTCAAAGACACACTCTGAGTTTTCTCTCTCCCCTCACTTGCTCCCTCTTTTTCTGCACCATATCAAAAGTATGAAACACACCAAGCTAAGCATCACACAGCCATGCATTCGCCGGAAGAATTCTTTAGGATGCTGTATCCCCCCCTGAGTTATTTTGAAGACAGCACGAGAACATTCACACGGACAGAGACAGAAACATGTCGATAATGCATTCTGATGCTGGCAGAATGAGAAAGCAACCCCAAAGATTTGTATCCATGAAACCTATGCATTTTGTATATGACTGGAGAGGAATTTCAATGAAACATTCATTCTGAGGCAAGGTGTCTCCTCAGAAATGATGCAAAGAGCATCTTGCCCCAAAAATGTTATTTAATTTAGTAGCATATGCAACTACAGTACTAAAACTTTACGTTCCTATATAGACATTTAACAGGCTGGCTAGCACTAGATTCATCAACTAACAACTGTCAGCACTGGAAACATTTGCAGCATACTAGCTGATTAAAAGGTTGTTGTTGGTTTGTACATGCTAGCTGATGAAAACATTTTTAGCATTGTACCTGAAGAAGACATTTTAGTATACTAGCTGAAGTAAACAATTTAGTGTAGAAGGTGAAGAAAACATTTTTGCTGTGTAAGGCGCAGAAAACATTTTAGTATACTAGCTAAAGATTTTTTTACTACATGCTAGATGACAAAAAAAAACAAAACATTTCTAGTATGTTAACTGAAGAAAACCTTTTAGCATGCTAGCTGAGGAATTTTTCTTTTTTCCATGCTAGCAGATTTTTAGCATACTATTTTGAGAAAACTTTCAGCATACAAGGTGAACAAAATATTTTAGTACTCTAGCTGAAGAAAACGTTTTAGTATTCTAGCTGAAGAAAACAATTTAGTGTAGGTGAAGAAAACATTTTTAGTGTAGAAGGTGAGGAAAACATTTTAGCATGCTAGCTGAAGAAAACCTTTTAGCATACTACTTGAAGAAGACTTTTTTAGCATGGTAACTGAAAAAAAGATTTTAGCAAAAAACAAACAAACAGAAAGCTAAAGAAAAACATCCTGAGGTATTAAAAAAAAAAAAAACAGTTAAAAAAAAAGAAGAAAAAAAAAACATAACCCTTACATAATCCTTAATGGCATTATTTTAACACAATCCTACATAACTATTGTAGTAGTCATCTAGAGAACAGGAGCAATTATATTTTATACAAGGACAGAGTGGCGTTTGAAAGTTTGTGAACCCTTTAGAATTTTCTAGATTTCTGCATAAATATGATCTAAAACATCACCAGATCTTCACACAAGTTCTAAAAGTAGATAAAGAGAACCCAATTAAACAAATGAGACCAAACTATTATACTTGGTCATTTATTTATTTAGGGGAAATGATCCAATATTACATATCTGTGGGTGGCAAAAGTATGTGAACATCTAGGATAAACGGTTTAATTTAAGGTGTTTTCAATCAATGGGATGATCAGGTGTGAGCGAGCGCCCTGTTTTATTTAAAGAACAGCGATCTGTCAGAGTCTGATCTTCTCAACACATGTCTGTGGACGTGCATCAGGGCACGAACAAAGGAGGTGCTGTGGACCTCAGAAAAAGAGTTGTTGATGATTATCAGGAAGGAAAAGGTTACAAAAACCATCTCTAAAGAGTTTGGACTCCACCAATCCACAGTCAAGACAGATTGTGTACAAATGGAGGAAACTCAAGTCCATTGTTCCCCTCCCCAGGAGTGGAGACCAACAAAGATCACTCCAAGAGCAAGACGTGTAATAGACCACAAGGTCACAAAGGAACACAGGGTAACTTCTAAGCAACTAAAGGTCTCTCTCACATTGGCTAAGGTTAATGCTGAAGAGAAAGTGCAGCAAGACAATGTTCTTAAGCACACAACTTGTTCTACCAAAGAATGGTTAAAGAAGAATAAAGTTACAGTTCATGTGAGGAAACCCACCAACATCCCAGAGTTGAAGCTGTTCTGTACTGAGGAACGGGCTAAAATTCCTCCAAGCAGATGTTCAGGACTGATCAAGAGTTACCCCAAACGTTTATCTGCAGTTATTTCTGCACAAGGCAGTCACACCAGATACTGAAAGCAAAGTTTCACATACTTTTGCCACTCACAGATATGTAACATTGGATCATTTTCCTCAATAAATAAATGGCCACGTATAATATTTTTGTCTCATTTGTTTAACTGGGTTCTTTTTTTAATCTACTTTTAGGACTTGTGTGAAAATCTGATGATGGTTTAGCTCATATTTATGCAGAAATGTAGAACATTCATTCAAGCACCACTGTAAATAGGATCACTCTGTATGAACCTCATCTTAACCTTAACCAGTTGATTCGAGCAAATTTCTGTTGAGACCAAATTAACGACAGAAAGTCGTTGATCTTAAATGATAAACTCGCAGACCTTCACCAATTCACCAATATTCTTCACTATTAGCCTTGGTTTGTCTTGCGTTAGCTGTATGGCAGAATTGGCTGGAAATTTTAGGTTTAAAAATCACTAGTTGCTTCTATAGATCAGAAGTCAGCAAGTGGCGGACCACAGTCCAGATTCGACTCGGAAAAGTATGAGTATCAATACGGATATTGTAAAAAAAATGCTGCATGGGAGCCGATCGATGCATGAAAAAACAAAAAACAAAACATGGTCGTAGTTCAGCAACTGCAATTCTTTTAAAACATGAACTAATTTGGCTTCTGTAGCAGATCCTCTGTTGGGGTTTATCCAATCACATGCATTTCTGCACATTATTAACCTAAAGGCACTTCATTGCAAAAGGAGAGTTTTCACACTTTGACTTTCATATACATATATATTTTATTTTCCCTTTCTGCTCTGATTAGGGAACTAAAGACATGACTTCTTAAAAAAATGGCAGAAAAAAACAGAATATTTAACGACAAATGAGAAGTATGCGTTTATTCTCTGCTTCAAGCTCGACAGCACCATGTGTCATCTGTTCAGAGTTACAGAGCCATGAAATAATCACTAATGATTAAGCACTAAGAGGATAATGCTGTCCTGTCACCATGTAGTCATGCTTGCTATGCTTCTTATCCAGATCATTGTATGTAAGGAATTTGATGTAGATGGGCCTTAGTGTAAAATGTCAGTATGTCACTTGTAGTTTGGTTTATTTTGGTCAAACGATACAGTACATAGTGCAGGATTTGAGGTGTAACCCCTGTGTTTCAGGTCTTGCTATTGTATTTGAGCAATAAGCAGTGTTGCTTGTTTTTTTTTTCTTCTTTTTCTGGAGCCCAGCATAGTTTCTAGCTTACACTTTACCCAGTTATTTTCTTTTGCATGTTTAGCATCCTCCGTATTTGACCGTTGCCTGTTTGGGACTGGCGCTAATGGAATTTTCTTTGATTAGCATGCCTGCCTGTGTTGTGACCCCTGCTATGACCGATACAGCATGGAAAAGCCTGTATAAAAAGAGAGATGCGTTTGCAAACCCAAGGCCTACACCCCTCCACCTTCCCAAAATCATTCACTCCCTTTTCTCCTTAATGTCTCATTTATCTCCAGCTCATTTATTTCTACATCAACAGATATGAACATCAAACCGGGGCCATTAGAAAGGAATCTCGGCCCATGTGAGCGATTGCGTAAGCTCACCTGGTTCAGCTCGGTCTCTGAGTAACGCAGCTCTTATCAGCTGTTAAATAAAAGCCCGATTTCTGCTTCTGCTTATTCAGAAAAAAACATCCACAGAGCTGCCTTGTATTTTCCCAATGCTATGAAAGAAAACATGCTCGCTGTAATTCTGCCCTTCCTGTGCTGTGTGCACCCCCATTCTCCTCACACACACACAGAGCGGAGAGAACAAGCGAGTCCTTATTACCTGCAGATGGGCACAGTGCATGATGGGATGCGGAGGTGATGACTCACTGGATGTGTTTTATTTGTGAGGGGGAATTCTAGCCTTCGGTTGTGAGCGTGTGTAGGCCTGCTAGTCCATACACTTAACCAGCCTCACTCTCACTCCCACACACATACACACACACACACGTTTCAGGTCAATGTACTACCAAACACAAGCAGGCGGATGTGCGTGAAATGCCAAGCACATTTAATCTCCTGTCACCCACAGGAAGCTCTAATCTGAATGCTGTGTCATCTCTGGTGGAGTAATATACTCAATAACAACTCGAGAGGAGAGGGGGAAAACGGACAAAAAGAAAGTAAAAGAAAAAAAAAATGAATGAGATGATACAAAAGGAGAAGTGAGACAGCACGAAAAGAGAAGGGAAGAACCAGACAAACGAAAAGAAATCGGAAAAAGAGACCGGGAAAAAAGAAAGGAGAAAAAGACGAACAGATTAGGCGAAACGAACGAGAGTCGAAAATGCACAACAGGAGAAGAGAAGAGAAAACCAGCGACGAATAAAGGAAAAGTGGAGACAAAAAGGAAAAAGAAAAAGCAGAGACAATAATAAAAAGAAAAGAGACAGGTGTGAGGAAATAGGAAAAGAGAAAAAGAAGATACGAGACACAAAAGACGAGAAGAAAAGACGAGAAGAGAAGTGAAGAGAAGAATCCGACAAATAAAAGGGAAAGGGAAAAATAGACAAAAATGCAAAGAGGGGGAAGAAAGAAAAAGAAGAATGGATGAGACGAAAGGAAAGAGACGAGTCGAAAATGCACAAGAGAAGAGAAGATGGAAAAGTAAATAAAAGAAAATAAGAGTTAAAAAGAGAAAAGAGGCAAAAAGAAAGGAGGAGAAACAAAAAGACAAGAGAAAAGAATAAAAAAAGAAAAGAGAATTGAGAAAATATGACAAGAAAAAAAAGAAGACACTAGACAAAGAAAGGACAAAAAAGAAAAGTCACGAGAACAAATAGTTTCCTCTTAGCCTGTGTGTGTGTGTGTGTGTGTGTGTGTGTGTGTGTGTGTGTGTTACTTTAGAAGTGCTTTTATTGTTTGTGCCTGGCTCTTGGTGTGTGTGCGTGGTAATATGTAAATGTGTACATGCCAGACGTGTGTGTGTGTGTGTGTGTGTGTGTGTGTGTGTCTGTGTGTGCAAGGCCAGTTCCGGAGGGTGGGAGGGAATTCCTGGCTGTTTGATGAGAAAAGGTTGCAGCTGTGGGACAGAGCCAAGAGCCCAGAGCAATTACATAGAGCCGAGCTCCTGTACAAAATGACCGTGAGGGCGCACACGCGCACGCACACACACACACACACACACACACACACACACTCTCTCTCTCTCACTTTCCCAATTATACAAACAAGAGTCACCCTCTGTAATGCACATACACACAAGCATAAATTCAAAGTCTAACACACACACACACACACACACACACTGCATGTTTCTGCTACGCATTTAAAAAGGAACTTGGGGTTCTGGGCTTCAGTGACACAGAAAAAGACACACAACAATGGCATCAAGTCCCAAAATGGAGGAAATGCTTAGATTTATTTTATTCCGTTTATCTGAACTGCTGCTTGGTTAACAAACTAAATTTACTCAATCCCATGTAGACACATTTAAAGTGTTCCAAGGATGCAACACAGTAGGAATTAGAGATGCTTCAGTGACACGCGATGTGCGTGAGGTGCCAGTACGGCTAATAAGAAAATCAGAATTTCACCACAAAAAACTCCAAATGCATGCGAGTGGACAGGGTTCATAATTATCCCGCGACGGATGTGTGCCATCGACAATAAGAGAGCGTCGAGACAAGAGTCGGTAGTGAGCGCTGGGTAATAATAAGCGGCTCCTGCATTTTTATACAGACCAAAAGAGACGACAGCTCTGCCATCGTGGTTTCTACTGGCTCGAAAGACCGAGTCTTGTGAATACACAGGTCTGAAAACGATCTCGAGAAAGTCAGCGTGAGGTGAAAGTAATCGCTCCCAGAAGCTAATGAGTCCTTCACGTCCAGGCATTCTTATTCCTTCAGCGTACTTTTCAGCTGGGTCGAATATCATGCGTGTTTGGTTTCAGGAGTCTTCCAGATCACTGTAGGAAGGGGTCAAAAATTATTGCTAAATCAATGCTAAACCAAATCCCTTCTGTGATTCATTATATTTCACGAAAGATTATTTAACACCCATGAAGACTGGGGCCACGCCTTTTAGCCCCTTTAATCAGTCCGTACAGGATTTCAGAGTTTTAGTTGTGATTGCTTAGGCCAAAAATGCTAGGTTTTTAAAAATCTATATTTTTTTTGCAGAAAACTTCTTCAACTGGTAAAATCGCAATTGCCGCAAAATCGTTTGGTCTTTTCGGTGATGTTTGTTGCTAAATAAGACCTTTTAGCCGTACTCATGCTCAGTGCGCGTGAATCGAAGAGGACTTTGGGTGAACGCGTCGTGATGACATCATGAGCTCCAGCGAATATTGCGGAGTTTGTTCGATTTTGCGTTCATTTCTACGATCACGAAATCCTGGAGGGACCGATATTCATCTAACAAATGAATAAAACTAAAAAAAAATTTAAATGATAATGGATTCTACAGTCAACACACTTCCTTTATATGAAGTAGACAATGCGGGGTTTTGAAATAATAATCAAAGCTACCCATAAAAGGTCACACGCTACACAAACAGCCCACCTAGTACACCCTTCAAGTGACGCGCTTGCGGCGGATTACTCCTGCTGTAATCTCAAAGAATGTCCTGTGCTCATCCCAGGATCACAATCTTTCCATACACTCTATACCGATTGACTTAAACAGTTGTAGTAAAGGTAATGATTCATAATCACACCGTCCGATGTCCCTCAGAAAAAGTTTCTGCCTTATGTCGTCTCAGGAAGTTTTCCCCGTGCCACTCGATCTAAATCTACATCTGGATTGCTTTAAAGCTGCTTTTTGGCTGTGTCTTATTATTTTAAAAATTCTTTTAAAAGTCTTAAACTGCACCATGATGGCCTCAGCAGTTCTCCATGTCCCTGGAGCTTTAGGTGCCGACGTTGCGCATTCCTGCTCCGAACAATGCGTCCAGAGAAATGCGTAAGTGATCTACTCAGCCTTAATGCAGGAGGAATCGTATCTCTATTCAGAAGAGACCTAAATTGTGGGAAGAGCTTTCCAGTTTTCCAAGCGAAACAGGACACCGTGTCAGTGTGAGGTGACACGGCGGTGTGCGTGTCCATACACACTCTCAGAATCGTTCACAAATACGCATGACAAACCGGTACAATCTCGGCATGTAGCAGCCCAATGACGTGAAAACGCAACAGGACAGGACGAAATACAAATTCGCAAACGCACCAATCAGGAAAGCCCACCTGCGATAAAGCGGGCAGGTGTGTGTGTACAGGTATGTGTGTGTGTACTCACCACATGAACAGCAGGTGAAACAGTTAGTATGGTAGAGTTTCCCCATCGCCTGGCACGCCTGACTTGCTCCATACACCCCTTTACCGCATTTTACACAAATACCTGAAACAACACACACACACACACACACACACACACACGTCAGAACCAACAAGTCAATCCATAGAAAGTGGCATGCATAAAAAATATGCCAGTGAACTGGACCAGAAAATACATGAAAATTGATCCAGTGCAGAGATTTTAGATACGAATGCACTGAAACCTTTCAGTTAAAAAAGGGCAGAAAGTATGCTTTCAACACAAGAAAACTGAATTTCGACTTCAGACACTAATCTCTGTTTTGGTGCCTTGGTAATGCCAGCGACGTGCTGGTAGTAAAGTGTATACACACTTGCCAATGCTATTTCCAGTCATCTAATAAATGAGGAGGAACTCTTAAACCTGAAACAGATGGGCAAGGATTTGAAATTGCTGTAAAAATCTGACAGAAATGGTGTAAATAAATGTGTGGAGTGTGGTTCCAGTAACACACACACACACACACACACACACACACACACACACACACACACAGGTTGCTCCTATAACCGCTACTGCAAATTTCTCCATAACAAATCAGGGTAAGATGCTTGATGATGAAAGTATCCCAAGTGTCTTTCTGCTCCCTACATTAGGGCTGGAACTAACGATTATTTTCATTGATCGGATTAAAAAATAAATAATTTTCAATACCACTTTTTTATTATTTAAAATAAAATCCACAAATTGAGTGTTACAAATATAAACTTCAGACTGAAACTTTCTCATTATGCCTGCTAAAAAGTCATTTGGCTCTTTTTATGGCACTTATACAGGCACCATGTTGAGCTTTAGGCACTGTCACATTCAAATTTCAAGCAGTGGCCTGTCTCTACTTGTATACTGTCTCTGGTGTCATGCTGATATCAGTGCATCCTACCTGTTTGGCAGTTTGCAAAATAATCTCAAGCTGGTAAATGATTCTGAACTGATTCATTCCTCAAGATGGTAAATGATTCTGATTCATATATTCATCTCTAGCTGGTAAATGACTCTGATTCATCTCTAGCTGGTAAATGACTATGAACTGATTCATTCCTCAAGCTGGTAAATGACTCTGAACTGAATCATTCCTCAAGCTGGCAAATGACTCTGAACTGATTCATTCCACAATCTGGTAAATGACTATGAACTGAATCATTCCTCAATCTGGTAAATGATTCTGAACTGATTCATTCCTCAAACTGGTAAATGATTCTGAACTGATTCATTCCTTAATCTGGTAAATGATTCTGAACTGATTCATTCCTCAAAGTGGTAAATGATTCTGAACTGATTCATTCCTCAAGCTTGATCCTGTCTTTGCACCAGGTCACACTTATTTCGATAAGTTCGGTTTTCCCAAAATATAAACAAATTAGTAATGAATGCAAGAGCAACCTTCACAAATGTAAAGCTTTTACTGAAGGTGAATTAATGAAAAAACGAATAAATGAATGTAGTAAACAAGTCGCATACTGCCACATTAGCACCACGCTGTGTCCAGTATGCTCTCTAATGCTCCCTGGCCCTGATGCACACCTCTACTTTAAGGGTCACTTACAGCTTTAAAGGCTAACGCGCATAACGTGCTTCTGAAATATTTACTTGGAATCCGTCTCATTGACAAATTTCAGTCTACACCTAGCGAATCGCCCAGCTCACACTCCTCAACACACAACACAAAACATTACCATAACAATGTTGTGGTGTTTCACCCCTACGTGTCGATACATTGTAAACGTGATGCAAAACTATCATCTACAACAGAGTTCTGATAATGTGAGCTGTGTTTGTAGAGCAAAGGGGGTTTTCATACGCATTACAGCAACATGGGAACTGAAATATTCTGTTCACTGTCCCATATCACATTTTGGCCCGACTACAACTAATCATAATCCCCATCGACATCATTATACATACGCGCTGTTGCTCTATTCCCAAACATAGCACTCAAGAGTTCAAGCTGCTGTGAGCCAGGAAGCTTCTTACACTTTCACCTGCATGCTGCAACCGGAATTCAAAGTAACACCTGAATCAGCTGGTTAATGAGTCGATGAGCTTGATAATGTGTGTTGGAACAGGAAAAATATTAAACTGTGTGATTTTGCACATCAACAGACTAAAATGCTGTAAAAGTATAGTTATTATATATATATATATATATATATATATATATATATATATATATATATATATATATATATATTTGATCTGTTGTGCTCACAGTAATTGTAATAATACTCTGAGCGCTAGTACACATGCTAATCAGCAGGGCGTGAAGTTTTAGCGGTCATTGTCCACTTTTAGTTGAAGAGCAATCGCTTGGCATTATGGGAGAATGAATCAGCACAAGGCGCTCTGATGACTGCAGAGCTTTCGGGCACAACGTGGCCGGTCTCCGCTGGGGGGTCGCATTCCACAGCGAGGGCAGGGTCAATGCCTGGGGTCACTCTGAGGTCACCACGCCTCCAAGACACAGCGTCGCACCAGGGGGGGTCGAATCACACGCCACACACACACACACAGATACTCCCGCACATACAACACGGGTGAATGAACAAATAAACAGGAGTCCTGTGAGTCATATGATATGAATCTTCAGAGCTTCAGTGTTCCAGCTCGAGCTGGTAAATGACTCCAGACTGAACTGATTCATTCCTCAAGCGTCTGAAGCGCTGTAAACCAAACCGCTGGGCTGATATTCACACAGTTCATTACAGCAGCGCTTCCTGTTACTGTTCCTCAAACAAGAACAGCAGCAACTCAGCAAGTCCTACTTAAACGTTTTTTTCCCCCCTCCCCTTTTTAACTCACACTCATGCATGAAAGACGGTATTATAACATGGCTCAACAGAAATCACTCAATTATTGTCGGTATGTCTAATCACAAATACTTGTACAGCACAGTAAAATCTAACTACTCGAATCTGTAATCATTCGGTTGTGTTTTCTGTCTCTTTCTTTTTGTAACAGTAGGTGGAGCAGTGTCATTGGTGACACAGGTGCTGTGCTAATAAAAGTAAAGTGAGAAGCAAGTACTATATGACAGAGATATAGACTCTCTACTCTGTCTACTCTACTCCCTGCCCTTATGACATAACCGAAAGTGAGACCTGACCAAACCAACGCTCGACATCCCTGCTGTGACGCAGCTTTAAGTCGTTTTCACACTTGTGGGGACTTGGTGAAATTAATTAGTTGTTTTCAGACCCAGGAGCAGTCCAGAGACCCGATCCCATGTCCTCTTAAAAACAGCGGTCTGGGTTTCACATCAACCAAACGCAGGTGAGGTCTGCATCGCGTGCGGAAGTTATCTGCGCTTAGAACTGCATGTCGGTTCAACTTGTCACATTACTTCCTGTTCCTACTGTAATTATACTGGGCAAAAGGTTGTTATGGTTATTGATACATAAAACCATTGGACTAGAGCATCTTTGCGGTTGAACTGAGGACGTCATGGGGAAAGAAAAAAAAAAAAAAAAAAAAAAAAGGTTTTTTTTAAAAAAAAAAACCTCCTCCTACCAAACAAACCCAGAATCGAGCGTTCAGACCAAGTGTGAAAGATTCTTGCAGTAGTGTTAAAGTACTAAGTCACATGCTGTATTCTGGAAACACAGTACATTGCATTGGAATAGGTGGTGAAACAGGTTTGTTCAATTCGTTGGTCACTGAAGTGAATATCCAACACAAACTGAAGTGAGAATACAAGTACATCAGTTAAAACTTCGCAGATATTTTAAGAAGCGTTCAGTGTTTTGGGCGAAAGGAGAGTCCAAGTTCTCGTTCTCTCTATCTCTCTCAGAATTAAAGATTCAGATTCCGAATCACATTGCCCTAAATCGTACAGCATAAATGACTCACCTTATGAACCCAGACACGAACATAAGCAGGTATGCAGAAACACACTCAGACGTATGTATACTCAAGACAAAGCCAGCTTGTTTATGGAAGCAAAAACAGACTGCCTCAATTTTCCTCCAAACACACACTCGTTAATAAGGCGAGATATTTTCTGCCGTCCCATCATAACCCTGTGGTCACGGCTGACCAGTACACCTTAAAACTTTTAAGGAGTCGAGAATTTGGAAAACTGCCAGCAAATCCCTTTCAATTTCAACAACAGTCACGAGTCCTGACCATCTCACTCTGGCAGTAAGCTCACCCAGGCCTGTCTGAGTGGCTAGACAACTTCCTGCTACACATCCAATCAAGCCGTTCCAGCTTTGTTTTTCACCCTGATCGGTGCAGCCTCACCTGGTACACCCTGGTACACACTTCCTCTTTACGACTCTGATGAGGAACAGCTGGAGAACTGCCACGGTGTGCATTGTTCCCTGCATGAGCAAAACCTGTGCCGCTTCCTGCTGCACCGCTATTCATTCCAGCGTCTCACTGAGAAACAGGATCCCGCTGCGCTAATAATATATTAGCCTGGGGGAACGGGTTATTGTAAATGAAACGTAAAAACAATCCGAATGATCAAAGCTACATTGCTGAAATGGTTCTGAATTAGGGCTGGGCGATATGCACAAAATATCACATCACGATACTTTTCTACAATACAGATTATGTATCAAGGTACATAGGTTTGCTAATAACGTACCAAATAAACAGGAATACCGCATTACATTTTTACACAACCTGTAAAAATGTGAGTTAATCGATACTTTTATTTATTGTTGTACATACACCACACGGGTTTTGTTTTTTTCGAAAACGTATCACGTATCGTATTGAACTTTGTGTCTTGCCCGCTTGTTTTCTACTGGTTCACAGGTTAAAGTTCACCTAGATCAAGTCTAGAAGCAAATGTGCGGCTTTTACCTCCTTTGTCGTTTAAAAGGAGGAAATCACAGTGTTCGTAACCATCGGGTGTTTCCCGTATCGTCGTAGCAAGGGCTCAAAAATCCCTAGATGTTAGCATCTCTGCTTCTGCAAATCGCTCTGGATAAGAACATCTGTCAGAGATGTAAGGATGCCACTGATGTATTTTTTACAGTATTTTTTTTATAACCATAAAAAATACATCAGGCCTGGACGATACATCAAAGCTGATATCGATCCAGCACTTCTGGCCAAAATCATAATGACGTCAATATCCCACGATGCACTGCAGGAGCTAGAAAATGGTGCCCTTGTCTCAAATTTCCAGTTCCAACAGGACTATACAATAAAGCCAGATTCTAGATCTCCATAATATCTGTACTGAAACAGAGTGCTGTATTTATACAGAGCCCAACATGAAGAAACACTGAGGCAGATGACTGTAGTTCCCATGGCGATAAAAGCGCAAGCGTTCACATCCTGCAACTGTCTTTTCAAACGAGCTTGGAAACAAATAAGCAAGCTTTTAGTTACTCTTATCCTTCAGGCAAGAAAGTACCACCTGGCTTTATTTACCCACAAGAGAGCGCCTGGGGCTACGTGTGGGTGTAGCAGTGCTGACACAGCCTGACAGAGACACAGCAATGCCCCTGTGCATGTGAGTGTGTGTGCGCGCGCGTGCGTGCGTGTGTGTATGTGTGCGTGTTCATTATCATTTGGAGCAGACAATCAGACTTTACCCCCACCGGTTGCATCTGGAGGCCGAGCCGGTGTCACGTGCCAAACGTCTGGCATCGCCCCCTGACCAGGTAGAGAGAGAAAAAAAATGCTGGAAGAGTGAGAAAGTATAGAATATAGAGTGTTAGAAACCGAGAGAGAGAGCAAAAATGAAGGAGACAGAGGAACCAGGGATAGGGAAAGCACCAGGGGAGAGAAAGCCATAAGTAAAAGAAAGAAAAGAAGTGAGATAGTAAGAACACTGGAAAGTGAGAAACGGGAAAGGGAGAGATTAGAGAGCATGAAAAAGAGAGCGCTAGATAGAAAGAATATGAGGGAGAAAGGGAGAGAGAGAGAGACGCAGATACACAAAAAGCATTACAGAGCGATGGAGGGTGGAGGGGGATTATGCTACCGTGAGCCACGGAGCCAAACACCCTGCATGACTATCAATTTTTCGGGACAAGGTTGTCACGGTAACCGAGAAGTTTTCCTTTTACAAAAGGAATAGAGTTTGTGTGCATGGTCACTTGGCTAACTCATGAACACATTACCAGAGAACACACACACACACACACACACACACACACACACACACACACACACACACACACACACACACACACACACACACACACACACCTTTCCTCTCCTTAACTCGCCACTAAACCCAGAGAAGAGCACTCACGCAAACAAGGAGAAGTTTTCACTAAAGTCAAGGTTTCATAACACTGCTGAGTAAAAATAAATAAATAAATAAGTAAGTAAATAAATAAATAAATAATTCGATGAACAAGTGAACGACTCCACTATTCTCCAGTCGTCCACTGTGTTTGGAGTGTGCGCAATAACCACAGGCAAAAAGCACTGGAAACGTCTAGCAAAACTCACTTATAAGGGAAATCTAAGGGCAGTCGTTGGGGCACTTGCACTCTAAGACCTGGTTTACGCTCGACGTGTGTGTATGTGGACGGAGCACCAACGTGAGCGCCACTGTTCGCATACTACTCGCCTGCGTACCTTTTATACATCTGGAGAATTAAAAGGGCCATCCGCTAGAGGGCAGGTCCGAGAAAAACTCCTGTCTCTGTTAGGTTTCCACGACGACAGGTCAGATCTATTCTGGGACCTGTCTCAATTTGGGATGAGCAGACGAGCTCCGTCAGTTTCTCTTGAAAAAAACTTTCGGCCATCCGTGTGATTGTTGTGTCTTAAATCGGAGCTGCGTCTCAAATACGAAAACCTCACATTTAACGATCCCTCCAGGATCTCCTGATCGCAGAGATGAACGCAAAAGCAAGGAAACGCCGAAGTATTCGGAGGAGCGTGAAGTTTTTCCCAAGCAGATTTGGGCCGTGTTGCATCACGTGACGTCATCGCAACGCGCGTTCGGCCATAGCTCTCTGGTTCACGTGCGTCGAACGCGAGTACAGCCAAAAGGTCAGATTTACCACCAAACATCACTGCGAAAGACCGTGCAAAACTATTTCGTGCGACTGCAATTTCGCCGATTCAAGTCGTTTTCCGCAGAAAAGCACAAAAACTCAGCAAAATCCTGATTTAAAAGCATTAGCGAATCTAATCTATCATGTAAAACATTTTCTTTCCTTAGGTTTGAAAGCTACATGAGTTTATTTGTTTGTTTATTTATTTATTTCTAATTCAAGGGCGTACTCTTTCTCCCCTGTCAATCACTAGTGACACTAGCCAATCGAGGGCGTCTGTGAGCTCATGTATGTGGAAGAGGGTGGAGAGCGCTTTCCCCCGAAAGTGTTACGCAGCTCTTCGAAAAGTTGCAGTTCACGTGTCTCGGAGGAAGCACGTGTCAGCCTTCGCCCTTCCTGCTTGGTAGCTGTACGATGGGCGAGAGCCGGCTGGTGATCGGCCAAGACCAGAAGACAAAGCTGCCTGCAATTTTTTTCAAACACAGCGAAAAGTATGTCATCCCTCAGACTTACAGGACAAACAGCGAAGATCCTTCCTCCTGAAAAAGTAGTCCCTGAATTATTCACGTTTGAAGTTTCTTTTACAACTTTTTTTGACTAAGGAATTCATCACAACACACTACAAAAAAAAAAAAAAAAACAGCAAAAAAAAAAAAAAAGGGGTTTCAACTTGATTTTTTGTTAGAAGTTTCTTTTTATTTTGTGTGTCGCTACAGGGAAAAGTGCCGACATTCCTGTGGTAGCGGTGCGATTGAAAAACGCCGGAGAATCGCTTTAAGAGAACAATGCAAGTGCACAAAGGGTTTAGTCATATATAATGTACTGATAAAGAAGCGCTCTTACATAACTGCTCTGTATGAACTCATGAGCCGCAGCATCGCCAGATCAGCTGGGAACAGCGAGCCTTTATTTAGCCTTTTACTGCAGCGAGGATGTGTGTGTGTGTGTGTGTGTGTGAGTAAGTAAGTATATAATTATGTCAATGACAGAGAAACCATGTGTGTGTCAGAAAGAGTTAGGATTCCCTTTGGAAAGAAAATACCCATTTGTACGGTTCCAGTAAGAGATTGATTGGGAACACACACACACACACACACACACACACACACACACACATACGTTCAGCTGATGCTGGAACACACGTGTAAATTCTGAACGTATAAACGTAGCATCTCTGACAGACCATTTTTAAGATTGTCCTGAAACTGGCTCACCGGTACACAGTCTTATGCTTTCAGAAACACAGAGTGAGATCCTGTCCATCCGTGCTGTGATTGGTCAGCGGCCAGGCTGCTGTGACCTGCCTGGAGTGAGCGTAACCAATCAGAAGTCAGCTGGACACACGTGCAAAAGAGCCAGAGTGTTTAGTGAATGCTTGAGTTTGTCACTGCTAGTGGCCATGAACACACACACACACACACACACACACACACACACACACACATCAAATACGCATGCTGGAGATAAGAAACAAAGCCAATGCATGCTGTTACCGGGCAAACAGTGATGCAAGGAGCAAACCACACACACACACACACACACACACACACACACACACACACACACACAATCAGGACACAGAATCAGGACACACAGAAAGGCTCCAGTTTACTGACTGAAAAAAATGTTCAAACAAGTTAAAGGCACAGTTGTAGCTCACTAGTTTGTGACCACAAAGTTCCATAAAAAGTCCAAATCCTAGAACTGATCTTTAGCAAGAAGTGATAGTTCAGCCAAAAAAAAAAAAACAACCAAACACCCCAAACCAACACATTTTACCCAAAATGTAATCAATTTACTCTCCTGATCATGATTTGTGTCTGAAGTTTGCTTTGCTTTCGCACTCGAGCTATGATGCTAACGTAGCTAACTGGTAGCTCATGTCTAGCACACCATATGCTGATATATTCACACAATCTCAATCTCAAACTGACTTATGTGGTTTCTGACACTGTGTAACTCTCTACTCAGACTAGCAAGAAACAAAGGGAAACATGACCATTCGATTTCTACGTACGTGAAAGTAACACGGGACATCTGAACTGGCTCGAACGAGTCCTCGGCCAATCCTGTGGCTCGTGTGGTCCGACGTTTCCTCAGCTCCCGACGCACAGCTTTAGTTCCTACCTAGAGTTAGTTGCCATTTACTGTTTGACACTCAAAAATGGACGAAAAGCTTAATATGACGGGGTGCGTCTCAATCCTCCTAGGCGGTGAATCGGTATATAATGTACATGAGTTGGGGCACTGGTACGGACCCTGGATCACTACACATTGGGACAGTGATGACTCAATTTTCGACGGCACGACTATGTACTCACGTTGGAAAACGTCACCACTGGCATGACCAGTGACCATGACCACAGGCAGGACCGTTATCTTTCTACCATTATACATCATATAAATTTATTAGCTTCATCACACGCGTTTCCCTCATGGTACTTCAAGCAGACTAGCACGTGGATTTATAAAGATCGTTAAGAACTTAAAAATGGTTCGATTCAAACAAACCGTATATAGAACGTCAAAGAATTTAAAAATTGCCAAGGTAAGTTCATCATCATTTGAGAATCGTTTGAGAGCTAAAACGATAACAAGCTGCATACGTTTGTAAATGAAGTTGACTGAGAGTTCGTCCGCCATTTTTAATTTTTTTTCCCCTCGAGCTGAGATGATTCAGAAAACATGACATCATATACAGTAACCATTTGCTCCCTGGTTTTTGCTATGAATTGTGGGATTAGTTTTTTATGGAGCGAACGGTTCAGCGTGCTGGAAGGATTTTACGATTGAGACAGCCCTTAAAATGGCCGACTCCCTGATCGGTGCCCTGACTACTGAACTAGGGAGCTGACTGAGATGCACCCATGGTGTACAGAGACATTATGAAGAAAAAGAAAGCCTGGAAGGAGGTCGCAGAGATCGTCGGTGCCTCTGATGAGTGTACGTACCTAATATAGTTAGTTTGCTTTGCTAATATGCTAAGGAAGCTAGTAAAAAACCAAGCACACGCTCATTAGTGCTTTATTTACTTTGTGTTTAACTAGCTAGCTTTATACATTCATGAATCATCTCATCAGTGCTTCAAAAAAACAACACCACAAGAAACAAACAAGCAACACGGACAAACGACCTCCGACTTGCTAGCGTGAACCTAGGCTAACCGTAAGCTATAATTATGGTGCTAAAAGAACGCTAAAAACATGTGGAGTCATCTTGAAGTTAGGATATGTTTTTTTCCTCAGGACTTACGTGTAGTTTTGGTGTCAATCCACAAGAAACATAAGATTCAAACGAGGTCCAAAATGCTGAGATGGAATTGTAGGAAAAAATCAGAAAGTACATACAGACTTACGTGAAAATGTTTACGTACTGTATAAATACCATTACCGAGAGTAACATCTTTTGAGACGAGCGTGTGATGATTTAGATATGCTGACTGCGCTAAACTGGTAGCTCTAAGCTATCAACAGTGCTAAGAAGAAATTGCTAGCAGGCAGAGAGAAGAAAAGTGAATTTTACTGCAAACCCCCCCCCCCCCCCCCCAAAAAAAAAAACGTTGATGTCCATGGATCAGACAGACGTGCGCAAAGCAACGGTATATAAAGAGTGATGCAGTAGTCTGGTGTGATTCTACTTAATAATAAATATTAATAATAAGTACTTAATAATAAGCAGCTGCCCCATTTCCATTTTATCCAACCCAAGACATCATGGTCACGCCCACTCGTTTTCTGTTGGCTCACAACACAGAAGCTCGTGAATTCATACGACGATAAAGTTGCGAAAGTTACAGCTACCTGACGCAAATGCGCACCACCTTTCACAGCCTGTGTCCTTTCCCCTTCAGTGAATCAGCCTTTCTGCTGAGGGAATTTTATTCACATTTGATCTGAGTCTGTTGTTTCACCCGAAGAAAACAGAAAAAGTGTAGGTTTCAAGTAACAACGCTGTAAAAACGGGACAGAAATCCATCTATCCATCCATCTATTTTCCATACCGCTTATCCTACACAGGGTCCCGTGGAAGCTTGAAGCCTAGAACAGGGGACTCGGGGTACAATGCAAGGGACACCCTGGACGGGTTGCCGACTCATCTCAATGCACAATCTCGCACACACTCACATTCACACACTGCACGATTTGGAAATGCCAGTCAGCCTACAACTCATGTCTTTGCACTGGGGGAGGAAACCTCAGAAGAACGAGGAGAACACGCAAACTCCACAGGGCGGAGGCGGGAATCGGACCCCCAACCCCGGAGCTGCGAGGCAATTCTAAGGCTAAACACTAAGCCACCGTACCCCTGCGTCAAAAATCATAAATCAAGTGTAAAAATAAATTTGAGGTAAGTATGTAAACTAAATAATTTTTTAAAATATATTTTATGATGAACTTTCTTTCAATTCCATTCAGTCTCTCACAACATTGAATCACATTCGGCATCATAAGTGAGTAAAGTCAGTCGTGGCGGAATGGTGTCTGAAGACGATCCCATGATTCACACGGCAGCCCAGACGCTCCTGTTCACCGGCGAAACGATAAAATAATAGACGTTACCTGTGCACCGCGCTCAGCTTGGTTTCCCAGGCTGAGATTAAGCACGGCCTTTTACAATGCGGACTCACCGCACACAATGCACCTCAGTCACAATCCCTGGACTGCATGTGGGAAACGACCCCACCTGCTTTTAAGACACTTCTACACACCACACATGACTCACACACACCCTTTAAGATGCACAACACAGGGCTTTGTTTCAGCACCCAGACTATAAACAGTAATGCTGCTCACCGAGCAACTCCCTTATAAATACAACACACAAACCTAATAATCAAGACAAATCCGCCAAAACAGCTCGGCTTGTGTACCGTACAACAATCTCTCAACTCCCAGACTAACAAGCTCCATTTATGTGAAACTGATTCAATCATTACACTCTCAGGAAAAAGTACTGTACCATTCTTTGTTGCGGGGTGGTACTCTCATGTGTACACCTTTTGTTCGTGTAGCTTTTACCTGAGAAGGTGCATATAGTCTACCAGCTTAAATCTTTTTTAAAGCTGCGCTGCATCAGCATTTCAAGGTGAAGGAAGCATTTAAAAAAAGGTACAAAAGTTTAAGGGTACTTCCCTTCCCTTTACAAGGAACGGTACAGTTTAGTACCCCCCCATTGAACACATTGTAGCGTGTTCAGTATAACAATCTAAATATATAAAATATATAAAATATTAAAAATATAAATATATAGAAATAAAAATCCCTACATGTTAAACTGGAACTAAAGTATTAATATACAAACTAGGATCTGACCTCCAGAGAAGCAGGTACCATATCAACAAGTTGAGGTGACGCCTTCTTTCTTTAAAGTACTTAAAGTGCATTTTATTCCACAAATCCTAAAAATGCTCCACATGCACGAGCTCATTTTGTGTACTTTATATTATTAGTAAATGTTGCAAAGTGCATTATAATGTTGATAACAGCTCTGCATGCTTGTTTTGGGGTTTTTTTGGTCCTACTTTACCGAAATATTCCTTCTTCATGTGCATTTCCAGCTCTCTCTCCAGCTCGAGCGTGAGGGCCTCGAGCCGCCTCTCTGCCTGGCTCGCGCCACTCTCTCGCGCAGGGGTCACCTGGTAGGGCAGCTTCAATCTCGGACCCGGGGCGCGAGCTCTCGCCGAGGCACCGTGGTGTATCTCTTCCGGCACAGTGAACGGATGAAGGTGCGCGCGGTGAAGCACGCTGGCTTCACCGGTGTCCTGTAGCAGCGCGTCTTCCAGTAGAGACGCGCGAGGCGAGGAGGCAACAAGCAGCTCCGGGCACGCGCCCATTGAGCCACGCGAGCTCCGCGAGCTCCTGGAGCTGTGGCTCGAGATGCTGGACCTGGGGCTGAGGGTTAGTCCTGCACTGTTCGGACCACAGATGCTGGAACGAGGGCTCGCGTGCCGCTGGTCGTAGCCCATGCTGACGCCGCTCGTGCGGTTGCTGCTCGGTCTGCTCGTGCACTCGTAGACGTAGCCGGGGCTCGAAGGCTTGCTGGCGTCGCTGGACGTGCTCGCGTAGCTCGAGCGAGGGCTGAGAGCGCCGCTGCCGTCGCAGTGCGCGAGACTCGTCCGAGGGCTTCCACACTTCTCCTGTTGCCCGGGCGCCGCGAGGCTCGAGCGGGGGCTCGCGTGAACGCATGATCTCCGATGCCGGTCGCCACCGCCGCCGCCGTAGCACGGCAAAGCAACTTCGGATCTCGCGCTACAGTACGCGTCGTCCACGTAAAAGGCGTCTCTGTGCGCGCGCTTACTCTTGTGCTCAGGTAGCCCGAAGTCCGCGTCTGGCTCGAGCTCCGCTCTCATGTCCCGGTAAGGCTCGCACAGCGACAGGTTCTCCATCAGCTCGCTCGCTCTGCGTGCCGGATCCTCTTCGTAGTAGCGATCCATCGGTGTTGCTGGTGCACGTACAAAAAAAAATAAAGCTCGTGCATTTCACTCTGCACCGAAACGCTCGCTTTGTCGGTTCATCATCTTCCTCAGGTTTCTGTCGTGATTTCCTCCTGGTGCATAATTCCTAAAAAAAATCAACAACGAGGCCTCCTTTAAGGAAAAAAACACAAAACAAACAACTGTCGTTTAAACAAAGTTTCCGCACGAGGTGCTCGGTGAAGTTGAAGGGTCCTTTTGCAGTCAATGGCGGAGGAATTTCCTCTCTCTCTCTCTCTCTCTCTCTCTCTCTCTCTCTCTCTCTCTCTCTCGCTCGCTCGCTCTCTCTCTCACACACGCTCTCTCTCTCCTTTCCAAAACAAAACGTCGTCTTTTTCGAAACGAATCCGAGCCGCGTTTAATTTCTCGCGCGAAAAGTTTTGGGGCAAATCGAGTAAAGAAACAAAAAATAAATAAATAATAATAACAGTAAGGCAGGAAGAGAGAAAAAGAGAAGCCCTACGTGACAAAAATGAGGAATTTAAAAAAAGAGAGAGAGAAAGAAACAGGGGGAAATAAGAGAGAAAAGAAACAGAGCAGCGCGCGGGACTCGTTTGTGTGCGGCAGGAATGCGGGGAGGGAGGGCGGGAGGCGCGCGAGGCCGGGCAGGGGTGCGCTCCGCCGCTCTGGAATGCGCTTTAATGCGCGCGCGGAACAATGACGGCGAGCGAGCTCAGCAAAGGGCGCGCGGGGAGGAGGGGGGGCTGGAGATGGAAGAGGGGTGGGGGGTGGAATCCTGGCCTGCCAAAGATTAAAGCAGTGGTTAAGGGTTGGAGTCAAATTCATGCATTTATCGCAAAAGCGGGTTACTTCTTTTCTTTTCTTCTCGTCAGGTGGTTGTGCTTAAGGCAAACTCAGCTAAACAAATGATAGAATAATTACAGGGTGCTAATTTGCATCATGCAAAATCCACCCCAGAATCATATGAGAACTTTACAGACTGTTCTATGTACTGCACAGGTTCCCATGGCTAGAATAAAACCCTCGGTTCCTGCACATGTTAATGCTTCTCCTGCTCTAACACCCCAACTTCAACTCGGGTCTTAAAGCGCCCGGGTTTCAGAGGTGTATCCGTCCCTCAGTGTTACAGACACTGATACAAGAGCATATAGAATAGAGGAAAAAACCCACACAACCACTTTTTTGAATTTTATAGTTTGTCATTTACAGAATTTTTTTTTGACGACGCGTCCTATATTATAAAAATTCAATTCAGAATCTCTGCTAAATGCAGGATTTCGCAATTGTCGCAGAAAATAAACACAAAATCAAGCAAACTCCGCACACGGTATTCAGAGGAGTTAGCAATTTTTCTAAACTACCGCTGATTTTCGACAGATTTGGTCCGACATCATCACGACACGCGTTCGGTCAAAATCATGTTCGAGCCACGTGCGTCGAACGTGAGCGCAGCTGAAAGATCTCATTTAGGCTACCAACGAACATGACTGCGAAAGACCGCGCAAAACAATTTTGTGCAATTGCACGAAGTTTTAGGCAAAAAATTTTTTTTTAAAAAGGCAGCACAAAAAGAGTTTTTTTAAAAGCCGCAGCAAAATCAAGCATTTATAGCCGTGACGATCCCCCCAAAAAAACTTGGCGAAATCCTGTACGTTCTGTAGAGTAGCAGCTTGTTAGCGGAAAGCATGGGTTGGTTTGTTTTAGCTGCCTGGACACTATTCCCCATTTTTCCAACCGTCCTTCGTTTGAGAAAAAAAAACGGTTGGAGTTTATTTATGTTGATGAGAGTTGGCGGTTATGTGAGGGGAACTCCTCCTTTTCGGAGGAGCGCTTTACAACTCGGGTCCATCTCGATGCTGGAATGTCGCTACATCAGACTTATTCCACAGTCGTGTCTCTAGACACTGTTTTAGCTTTTCCGTCAGTAAGAGTAATTAATGCCTCCTATTGATGACCCTAATTAACAGATGAACTTCCCTTTACTTTCACACTATCCGTCGTTACCCAGATGAGGACGGGTTCCCTTCTGAGTCCGGTTCCTCTCAAGGTTTCTTCCTCATTTCATCTTAGGGAGTTTTTCCTCGCCACCATCACCACCGGCTCGCTCAATAGGGATCAATTCACACATTTAAAATCGGTATCCTGTGTTTATATGTTTCTGTAAAGCTGCTTTGAGACAATGTCCGTTGTTAAAAGCGCCATACAAATAAAATTGAATTGAATTGAATTGTTGACTAAACACGTAACAGAAGATTCTGGCCACCGATTTGCATCATGCAATAATAATCCAGAATAATCCCATTCTTATGAGAACTTTTCAAACGGCTTTCTGTACACTGATGCCAGAATATATAAATCAAAGCTTCATAAAGCAAAAATAAATAAATAAGCATATATGTATATATACACACATCAACAACACAAGTCTGAGTTAGGGACAGAGGAAGGACGCATAGCCTGAGGCACGGGTTCCCCCCGTCCTGAACATTTCAGTGTTTTCCTGCTCGACCACACCCACTCCAACTAATCAGCTAATTAAAAGCTCTTCCTAAGAACTATTTGTAAGGAATATTTTACACTTTTAAAAATCACCTTTATACAGCTGTGTTAACATTGCATTTCCCCCTCAGATTCTTAAGACATATCACATTCGAGTCTTTTCCCGTTTCAGATCTTCCCATTGTGACAACACACAGTATCGGTTTCATGTGCTGCCCCTGCTGGAATGAATGCTTTGTGGGTCACAGTGAAGAATCGTGAAAGAGTCAGACACTTGTTTTCAAAGCAAAAATCCCACTCCTTGGTTAGTAGATCAGAATGAGTCAGGCATGTTAAAAATACAGCTCTATAACCAGGAACATGTACAGGACTTGCAGTGATGTAATCAGTGTAGTAACATTTTAGGAATATAGCATTACCAATTTATTGGGTGCCTAACTAGCTACACTCATTTTTATCTCATCAGTTTATTAAACACCCACCCCTATTCAATTCAATTTTATTTGTGTGGCACTTTTAACGATGGACATTGTCTCAAAGCAGCTTTACGGAGACATATAAACACAGGATAGAGATTTTAAGTGTGTGAATTGATCCCTATTGAGCGAGCCGGTGGCGACGGTGGTGAGGAAAAACTCCCTAAGATGATATGAGGAAGAAACCTTGAGAGGAACCAGACTCGGAAGGGAACCCGTCCTCATCTGGGTAACAATGGATAGTGTGAAAGTAAAGGGAAGTTCGTTATGTTTTTTATATAAAGTCTGTTTTGTTGAACCAATCCACTGTTCTCTAAAGGAGACTTGAGTGTAAAATTGTATGTGGTCATTGCAGCCCTAAGGCCATAGTAGCAACCGTAGTCCCAGCACCACAGTGAGAATGTCCATGTGAAACTGAGGTCCAAAACTATTTCAGTGGTACTTCAAGCAGCACCATGCTCACAATCTCCAGGCTGCACTACTTGGAGACATCCGCAATGGCAGAATGTAGCCTCCAGTTGACTCCAACTCCAACCCGAAGTAGGGCATCAGGATGGATCAGGTAGGCAGGTCCGGGATATCATGTGTAGCTCGACAGGAGGTGAGAGGGAGAGGGAGGTAACCCTCCACTTTATAGGTGTACAGCTAGGAACCGGTATTTCCCCCCCATGTACGATGGGTTTCGTTGATCAATCTTTTAATAAAGTTCTGTGTAAATGTTTGTCTAAGCTAAACCGAACTAAAATCTTCTGCCATGGTGCTGATATTCTTAATACTCATGCGCGTATGTGATGTCGATCACCAAGCTCACAGACACTGCTCATTTGCATGTAGTCACGCCCACAAAACTCCATAAAAAGTCAACTGCACAGCCAGCTGGGAGCATGAAATGCACATTCAGGGTAAAGTCTGAAAGGCAGTAGTGGAAGTTATTTGGACTCACTTCTAAGCCAAAAAAATATTTAATGATGTATAATATTAATAATAAAAAGCACGCACTAAATCTTCCGTCAGCTGGTATTAGGGCTGCACAATGAATCGAATATTGATCGCGACTACGATTTGACTGCCCACGATTACATAAACATGATCGACTGCGATATTGACGTTTAAAGTTCGTCCTCCACTCATAGAAAACTCTCCTGCAGATCAAATCAAGCGCTTCCTAAACTTACAGCTAGTCACTATAGAGCGGCGCAGGGATGACGTCATTTTGTAACGCCAAAACCCTGAAACGAGAGCATTTTAGCGCTCGAGCTGCCAGCTTCGCTTCGTGTTCCAGCACTTTGCGTGAGGGGAAATCATGATACTAATATGTTGCTAAATGGCACTACAGAGGTTGTCGGGAACATTAAACATCATCACGCCAAACAGAAAAAAACTTTCTACAGGGCGACCATTTCACTCGCATTTGCGACTGAAAAAAAAACTTTGATAAATATGTGTGCAACAATTATTGGCACCCTTTTAGTCAATACTTTGTGCTACCTCTCTTTGCCAAGATAACAGCTCTGAGTCTTCTCCTATAATGCCTGATGACATGGCAAGGGATCTGAGATAATTTCTCCATACAGAGTCTCCACTTGGACTCTCCTCTTCAGTTCACCACACAGGTTTTCTATGGGTTTCAAGTCAGCGGACCGGGATGGCCATGGCAGGACCTTGATTTTGTGGCCAGTAAACCATTTTTGTGTTAAACTAACTACACGATGGTCACATGACTTCAACGGCACCACCACTAAGCTTCCGACAACTCTTTCAATCAATTGTATTTTTAAAAACAGTACAATTGGAAAATACTATAAATTAACAAATCTACAAGTTGCAAGAGTGCGAGTATAAACACAACGAGGCTGCAGTAGATGAATTCTCCTGTTCAGCGTGATGACGTCTAATGTCCCCGACAACCACTATAGCCCCATTTAGCCACTTGTTAGCAACCGTCTTTTCCCAGACACGTAAAAACTATTTATTTATTTATTATTATTTATTTAATCCTGAGTGGGGTAATACTGATATATTTAATGGCATAGTATAAACGTGAACATATCTTGAACTTTGTTAACCACATACCTTATTTCAGGCTTTTAACAAGCAACAACAACAAAAACCCATTGACTTCGGGGATGATGGATGCCCTGTCCACAACTTTTAAATATTTGATATTTAATAAAATAAACGGTTAAATCATATGTACATTTGCTGTCTAATTTTTATCCTGGCTATATATTTTTTTCTATGTCTTTGACACTATTGTATTATATTTAATTGTATTGCTTATTCTTTTATATTGTGTGATATTCCGTATGTGTGTAAACATACTTGGCAATAAAGCTCATTCTGATTCTAAATTCAGCGAAGCTTGTTGCCATGGTGACGCAGAGAATATAAGCGCTCTGCTACTAAGACGGTTAATCAAAAAATAGCGTCGTTCCCTGAGACTTTTGATCACTTCGAAGGCTTAATTGCAAACAAACAAAAATGACCATGATTCCTCCTGTTGAATCTTTGCTCAAATACAACAACCCGGAGCTTGTGAGCGAGGACACCGAGAACGAGAACTCACCAACGGTAAAGCTGACTAGCTGCAATCCTTGTTAGTTGAAATATAACTAGAGATAAATATGATAATTGTATTTCCATATGAGACTAACTTTAACCCGTAAGAACCTGGACCCGTTTCTCCTTATAGGAAAAATATGGGGGATATGAAACCGACCAAATTATCCACATAGAACACTTTTTTTTTTTTTTTTTTTAAATAAAACCTTTCCTTGTGAGAGATCTTTAATGTTACATGTATGTCGCGTTGGACATGTGTAGTACATTTTTAATGTTACATATGTTGCATTGGGCGTTTATTCCTAAACTGGATAAAAAAATAATAAACTGTCAGTTTTTTTTTTTTTTTTTTTTTTTGCTTAATAACACAGATTTTCCTGTTTATTTGCTTTTTCACAATATATATCAGAATGATTGCTCTGCTGGGTAGGTATAACAAAAAACCTCCAGGGTCGGGGGTTCGAGTCCCGCCGGGGCCATGTGTGTGTGGAGTTTGCATGTTCTCGCCGTGCTGCGGGGGTTTCCTCCGGGTACTCTGGTTTCCTGCCCCAGTCCAAAGACATGCATGGTAGGCTGATTGGCATGTCCAAAGTGTCCGTAGTGTATGAATGGGTGTGTGAGTGTGTGCCCTGCAATGGACTGGCACTCTGTCCAGGGTGTACCCCGCCTTGTGCCCGATGCTCCCTGGGATAGTCTCCAGGATCCCAGTGACCCTGAAAAGGAGTAAGCGGTAGAAGATGGATGGATGGATGGATGGATTTCAAAACTACATAACTGTGACCATTAGGTTTAACAACAACAATTTCTCAGAGTTAACACTAGTTTCCCTTTTTATTAGCTTTTCCACAACATGTCTCAAAACTATACCTTTGATGGTTATAGTAATGTAGTTATACAACAAACTTAATTTTACAAAAAACAAAACAAAACAAAACAAAAAAAAAACCCAGCCTTCTTACTTGCATTTCCATAACATAGATCAAAACGATACCTTTCGAGGAAAGGTTTAACTACAAATTAAAACAAATGAAAATGTGCAAAGTGAATAAAAATAAATAAGTACCTCACACTGGAGGTCTTCTCAACAAGCTAAACAGGTAAATAGTGCAACAACACTGTAAAAACATGTACCTTGTGAGATAAGACTGTAAAACAAACAAACAAACAAAAACGCTCAGTGGAAATAATTTTTCCACCATGTTAATTAATGTAACAAAGACGTCACATCACAATTTCAACCTACTTTTTTAAGTTTTACAGCCCGATGTGATTTACATGTCATGATGATATTTTCATAACTTGTTTTATATAAATTTGTTCAAGAAATGTGCAAAAAAACAGGTTAAATGTAATATAGGACATGTTATTAGAACATTACAGTTGTTAAATGGATTGAAACATACCTTTAGTAACAAAAACATTTTTAAAAAAAAAAAAAAAAAAAAAAAAAAAAATTACTGACACTGCGACATGTGCCAACCAGGCAGACCGCCAATTTGGAAATGATGTCATACCTAACCTGGATGTTCAGTAGATGTCACTTAGGGATTTCCTGAGTTAAAAGTCAGGGATAAAGCTTTAAAAAGAACTGTCCAGATCATCCCAGTATTTGTGACGACTTTGTCACAGTGGGTTCTTACGAGTTAAGCAATATCAGGCGGTTCTGTTCAGCTGTTGTTGATGACAGCTGACTACGGTGTTTGTAATTTACCTGAAACCAGCCAGCAATCTTTCCCCTTTATAACACTGAAAATCTCTCACTTCCAACTGTCCCCAGCAGCCTGCCATCTCTGATCCAGTTCCACCTCCACCCAAATCCACAAGCCCTTCACCCAGTGCCATTGAACAGCAAACAGAGGATATTCTTAATTCCATCCTACCACCAAGGTAAGGCCATCCTGCTTTTCCATAGTTGTACTAATTATATGTTCCACTGTACGAGTGCTTATGTGTGAACTTATGTGTTGCAGAGAATGGATGGAGAATGATCAGCTGTGGGTACAGCAGGTGTCCAGCACGCCATGCACTCGGTTAGACATCATTCACCTGCAAGAGGAACTGGATTTCAGACTGCAGCAGAGACAGGCCAGAAAGAAGGGCATTTGCCCCGTCCGCAGAGAGCTCTACACAGAGTGCTTTGGTAGGTTAACGAAAGGGCTCATTCGAACATGATTACATAATCTGCATTATTGGTGAATTATTCGTAACAACCAGGAGACACAGTCCATTATCAGTGCTAACACATCAACGAAAAAATGTCTTGGGTGTAATCATTAAGGGTTTTGCTTGCATGAAACCTGCAGTTTCTTGACACCACCGGGTCGTGAAAAAAACACAGCAACATCTTACACATTTAGTACAAAACCTAAATAGCAACATAATCAAATGCATATACACTACTTTCTTATTCATTTAGATGAGCTCATCAGACAAGTTACCATCAACTGTGCTGAGAGAGGACTGCTGCTTTTACGAGTGAGAGATGAGATTCGCATGACCATTGCTGCCTATCAGACCCTGTATGAGAACAGTGTGGCCTGTGGCATGAAGCAAGCTCTGCAGGTTGAGCAACAGAAGACAGACACTGAGAAAAATGTATTCACTGCTATTCATCCCTGTTTCTTTAACTTTCACTTTTAAAAACCATAGATCTTCTCTAACTGAAATTGTAACTTGGGCAGATTGTAGAACTGGTGAATGAGAGGAGGGAACTGGAAAGACAGGTGAATGAGCAGAAGGCTAAATGTGAGGCAATTGAGAAACGAGAAAATGACCGGCGACGGGTTGAAGAGAAGAATCGCACCGAAGAGATCCAGTGTCTCAACCGCATTAACCAGCAACTGAAGGTATGCCTTTTATAAGCCACAAATTACCATTAAGACAAATGGCTGAGACACTGACATCTTCATCTAAAAATACTTCCTTATCTCCTTTTTTTAGGCGCAGTTTAATGCAATCTTTGCCAAAAAGTAGCTATATGTCATGTATCAAGGAAGGAACTCTGGACTTCATTTCCCAGCAGCACTGCACCGTACTACATCAATGTCACATGACCACCTGCACCCATATCACTTAAGAGCACTCCTATACATAGCCACTGTTTGCACTGCTTCCGTTTGTCTAACTTTACCTTTGTCCCTGTTACCATGTTTTGTTTCTTAGTGTATGTTTAGTCTTAGCCACAGTATTTTGCCTTGTTGTCTTTGTCTTTTGTAGTTTGTTGGGTTATCTATTAAATGTTTGAAATTCTTTGCATCCATCTCCACCTTTGAATCGTGAACGTATGACCTAACAATGGATGCAGTGGAATTTTTCAGGGTCCAGGAGTCCCGGTACAAGTGGGAGACTTTTAACTGGGCTGGTACCATCTCCCACACACTCTCTCCTATTATGGATCTAGTCCAGCAAACAGAGTCAACGGGGAACATCAGTCAGCCTCCCTGCTTGTCTGAGGACGCCGATCAGCCTTTCTGCTCGGCTGAAGTCGTTGCTCGGTCATCCTGCTTCGCTGAGGACGTCGCTCTGCCTCCTTTTTCCGCTAATGTCGCTCCTCTTCTTTACTGCGCGCCGTATGTCACTCCCCCTTCCTGCTCCATGGAGGGTATCATTTCCCCCTCGTGCTTCGCAGAGAGCATTGTTCCTCCCTTTGGCCTCGTGGAGAACCTCACTCCCCTCTCTGGCCTAGTGGAAATCTTGGAGCTTCCCTCTGGCCTCGCAGAGAACCTCGCTCCCCTCTCTGGCCTTGTGGAGAACCTCGCTCCCCCCACGGAGAGTGGCACGCTCCCTTCTAGCATCATGGGGAACATCGCTTCCCCATCAGGCTCTGCCTTGAGCCTTGTTCCTCCCGCTGACTGTGCAGTGGCCATTGCTCTGCATTCAAGCCGGGCCGGGGATATCATGCCCGAGTCTGCTGACACAGACAACCAAGCTCTGCCTTCCTGTCCAGTTGAGGACGCCGCTCTGCTTACCTGTCCCGCTGAGGACGCCGCTCTGCTTACCTGTCCCGCAGAGGACGTCGCTCTGCTTACCTGTCCCGCAGAGGACGTCGCTCTGCTTTCTTGCTCCGCTGAGGACGCCACTCAGTCTTCTGGTTCAGCTGGGGACATTTTACCCAGGGGGCCAGGACCGCCAGAGGGACAGAGTGCATTTTGGCACTCCAGAAGAAGCGCCCTTGGGGGGGTTCTGTCATGTATCAAGGAAGGAACTCTGGACATTTCCCAGCAGCCACTGCACCTTACTACATCAATGTCACCAGACCACCTGCACCTGTATAATGTTTCTGTTTAACGAGTACTCCTATATATAGCTACTGTTTGCGCTGCTTCCTTGTCTTACGTTTGTCTAACTTTACCTTTGTCCCTGTTCCCATGTTTTGTTTCTTAGTTCATGTTCAGCCTTAGCCACAGTATTTTGCCTTGTTTTCTTAGTGCCTTTTGTAGTTTGTTGGGTTATCTATTAAATATTTGAAATTCTGCGTTTGCATCCGTCTCCACCTTTGAATCGTGACACTATAACAGACACTTTCGCACACAAAGACTTGCAAGGTAGGCTGATTGGCATGTCCAAAGTATCTGTAGTGTATGAATGGGTGTGTGATTGTGCCCGATGCTCCCTGGGATAGGCTCCAGGTTCCCTGAGACCCCGTAGGATAAGCAGTATAAAAAATAGATGGATGGATGGATGGATGTTCCTAGGATGACCATCTACATGAGTCCGTGCCGGTAGTTGCAGTTCAGCGTTCACATATTCCTCATATGTGTATGTGCGCGTGCGCTTGTAGGTGGATGATATGGACGCACTCCTGAAGGCGAGGGAAGCTCGTCACCAACCCGTGAGGATCTTTAATGAAAACTCATGTCATGTCAGACTACTGCATTTCTTTTTCAGGAAACCCTGAAGATGTTCTAGAACATCAATGGACCACAGGACCATTTTAGTTTGGAAAGACGGCCAAACTCAAAAAATCAAAAATGAACAGATTATGGCTGCAGAGTGATAGTAATCCAACAATAAATTCAACTTAAAAAACACAAAACAAAAACAAATCTAGATTGTTTCTCTTTCTTGTTATTGCAAGGATGATAGTATATTTTCTATTAAACTTGAACAGTCATTATACAGTGCCCTCTAATATTGGCACCCTTGGTAAATATGAGCAAAGAAGGCTGTGGAAAAATTGTCTTTATTTTTTAACCTTTTGAGCTTATGTTAAAAAGATTCACAAAAATACTCTGCTCTCGTGGATATCAAAGAATTTGCAAAAAAAAAATTAACAAAGATTATATATATATATATGATCAATTGTCAATTGATCAATTGATCATATATATATATATGATCAATTGTCACAAAACATAAAAACAGTTGCGGATCATCCAGGTAACGACACACAGTATACAGAATCAAGGGCATGTAAACTTTTGAACGGGATAATTTTTATAAATTCAGCTATTGTCTTGTGGACTATAGGTAAACATCTGTTATGTGAAATAGCTTATTCAGGGCAGGACTAAATAAAGAAGAACATGGGATTTTTATCTTATTTTGTTAAAAGTATGAAGATTTTGTAGATTCTGCAAGGGGTATGTAACAGCCATTATGATGAAGAGTAACACTGTACATCATCTGCTTCTCTCAATTTCCTGATCTCACAAATCGCATATTTTAGTGATCACGCAAAATGACCTGAACCTGCACCTGCGACCTGCTCGTGTAGACACAGCGGCGTTGGGCAGAGTAAATTAATAATGCTGCTAACGCTACAAGGTGGGTTTCAATCTTCTTTATTAAATAATTCCTCACAAATCATAATCAAGAGTAGCAACTGTTCGGTCTGTAAACATTAGTTATTTAAAAAGAAATATTTTATGCTGTTTATCAATTAACCAACAGTATTTCTCATTGCTATTATTTTAACTCAATTAATAGTGACCATGAGTAGAGAGATTACATTTAACTGTTTATGACCTCCTAATTAAAGTTTAAACAAAAAAAGATTGGTATCTGGATCGGTATCGGCTGTAAAAATCCTGATCGGATGCATCCCTAATGAACACCATTAAACTAAAGAGCTTTGCATCTGACGGGTAAATGAACTCACCCAATCACATCCTATATGAGATTATTCAAATATATACACAATATACAGAGATCAGTTCGAGAACTGACTCCAGCCCAGAACCATGACAGTGGAAAATGTCTAATAGTCTAGCTTTAAATATATTTAAGAGGAGCAGACTTCAAAACACTGAACATTGAGGTTTATTGTATTTGTTTACAAGGTGGAACATGTTACGGTCAGTCAAAATTAACTGAAAATATTACATTCAGTTTATCAGAGGGTTAATTAATATGTCATGGCTCATACTATGTTCCCTAATTCTGTCATAATTGACAAGCTTTTTCTCATGCCTACTTGTGTGTTATATTGTGGCACATTAATGTTACCATCTCTTAAAAAAACAAAACAAAACAACCCCCCCCCTTAAACTTCAACCATGCTTTAAAAAAAAATTTCTGACTGTGCTCCTAAATTTTTGTAATTAGAAATTGTTACAGTAGAGCCCTGAAACTGGTTCTCACAATTTCCCCCCAAAAAAGGTGGATGAAGATTCATCCACAGAGTAAATCCGTATTATGGAAACTGTTTTAAATCAAGTTTGGAAAAGTTGTCAGAAGCTTGGTGATGGTGATATTCAGGAGATTTGGGGCAATGTTACACGATTTAGAGCTCCCAAAATCTCAGAAACAGCGCTGCTGAGAAAATTCCACCACCCAGTGCAATCTGGTGGTCCTACAGTATGGTGGTCGGCTGTTGATGGATGGAGTAGAACGGGTTGAACATTGTGCAAAGCAACAGGTATTTGTTAAAATGACAAGTTTTAGTAAATGATATCGTTATATAAAAGAACTTAGTTGTTACAATGATAAAGCTTTAACACTGGCTTCCCTAGTTGCCTTATAACTATGTGTGGACAAGATGGTGGCCGCATCTATACTGAGTTCAGTAAGTATTGACGGGTCGTCTAGCATGATGTGACATGACATCCACAGCTGAACATATTAGACACAGACTGTACTTTTCTATACTGATTTTCCTTTTAAAGCTAGTGTTTGAATGGTAAATTAAAAAACTCTCAAGTAGCTTTCAAACCTACTAAAAAGTCTGTTTTGCAGATCAGTAATCTGGATCTTCTAGATCACCAAAAAACTTCCTTGAAATCTACCTTCCAGCAGGTTTGTTCTCCAATGAAAAGTCTAACACACCTGCATTAGTTGAACAAGAACTTCTTAAGGCAATGATTAGACGATCAGGTCGCATGATTATGGTTGGAGATAAAGTCTTCATGATGGTAGATCTCCAGGAACAGGGTTGGTTGACCACTGTTCTAGATTTTTTTTTTTTTTTTAACGTAAGGACAATGTTTTCAATTTGAGACACAGGTCATGAGAACAAACTCAATAACAGTGTAAAGTTTTAAAGAGAAACTCACGGTCTGGTTGCGTAGCATCGCTACGCAGCTGAGGCAAACACGCATATAAAAATCTAAATCGCCAGATTATATTGAATTGAACAATTCAGTTAAATTGAAAAGAATGTAATAATTTTCAGGTGTAGGAATTTTTCTGTTCTGATATAGTAGAGATCGCTTTTTCTTCTCCGAATGCACAAAAGGTACGCAGGCGAGTACATGAACAATGATGGTCGTGAAGCTGCTGTGTCTGCATTTTCACGTGTAGTCACATGCAAGTGCAAACCAGACCTTCAGAGAAAAGGGCGGCGCTGAGACAGCCTGAGCCAGCTAGAGGCGGAGCCAACTGTCTGTATCAGAAAAATGTAAGCAGGAGCTCGAGACAAAGGAAGCACCCGAAGTAGAAAGTAGTCAATCATGGCTTTTCTAAGGTAAGTTTGAAACCATGTGAGTCTTGAAACACTTTGAAAATTGCAAAGGGAGCTAAAGATCACGCTCTTTGGATAATCTTCAGAACGAATACGTTTATAGGTTTTGAAGTCAGTGTAAACACGAGACAAAGCATGCCATGAGGCTGCATTTTGGAAGAAGAATGGATTTCTAAGTGGGTCTTTTGTGTCCATCTGTAGAATACACACACCTGTCATTGAACACACCCACACGCTCACATCATACGTCAGCCACCTGTTACACAAACACCCCTTCATCAACCATTCATTGGTAGAGCAGAGCTGCTTGGTGACGGATAAAATAATAATGACAATCTGGTGTTTGGGTTTTTTTGCTCAGTATTATCTGACAAATTAGGAACAAAACAGTTTCACTGCGCGTATTTTAAATCAAAACATTTGCGTTCATATGTTACATTTACAAGCCTTCAAATTCTGACTCGAAATATTTAGGAAAAAAAAAAAAAGATTAAATAATTATGCCATGACTAGTTCAAAAACTGTTGGAACATATGAATGAGGCGTTATATTAATAAAACAAAACATATCTATCTATAACACACACACACACACACACACACACACACACACACACACACACACACATGCACATGCACACACACAGGTGCATCTCAAAAAATAAGAATATCGTGGAAAAGTAAATTTTTTCTATAATTTAATTTTAAAAAATGTAACTTTCATATATTCTAGATTCATTACACAAAGTGAAATATTTCAAGCCTTTTTTTTGTTTGTTTTAATCTCGATGATTACGGCTCACAGCTCACGGAAATAAAAAAAAATCCAGTATCTTAAAATATTAGAATAAAGAATTTATGATAAAGAAATGTCGACCTGAGAAGAACTCTAATCTGATAATAAACTCAAAACACCTGTGAAGGTTTCTTGACCCTTTAATCTCTCAGTCTGGTATGTGTGTAATATAAATAAATAAATAAATATATATATATATATATATATATATATATATATATATACACACACACATGAGTAAATCAGGTAACTTCAGCCAAGATAACCAAATACTGCAGTATGATGTTAATTCATTGACACAATAAAAAATTGTGAATACAAATAACACACAATGATAGGTTACAGAACTATCACACACTCTAGATGGTCCAACGTAGATACTCTAAAGATTTACACTTTCCAAAAAAAAGTTTCTCACCCTTGATACTGTAGATTTATACCCAAGAGTGCTCCGTTCTTATTGGTCAAGTTCTTGTCATGTGACTTATTTCATAAGCGTCTTTAGTTCGTACAGGTACAAGGAGATTTAAGTTAGTATACGTGTACATGGTGCTGTGTATTTAGTCATCGGAGGGTAGCTAAAGAAAACGTTAAAACTTCTAACGTTCTGATTGGTCAACAGAAATCTAACAACGATTGGTTCCCAGAACGTTCTGGGAATGTTTGTTTTTGGTTCCTGTTTAGTTTTCCAGGAAACATTTTTATTAACGGAGATATAATGCTTATTTTTTAAAATAGAAATCTATAGAAAAACTGAACACACTGAAAGCTCTGCTGTGGCACTTTATTGACCCACGACTGGCAGGAAAGAGAGAACCAACGCCACAAAGATAAGAAACAGCACAGCGTCGAGGATCAGTTTTTTAATGGGCGAAGTGACTTGCTTTTTCCCATGCCCTCTGCTCCTGAACCACTCCACCACTTCTCCAAGGTCATACTTCTTGGGGTTGTAACCGAGCTCGGCTCTGGCCTTCTCCATACTGAAATAGTGTGTGACTCCAGTCTTGTAAACTTCAGCACGCGTCAGAAGAGGTTGGAAGTTGTAGACACGGCCGATGACGCTGTGAACAATCTCTGTGAGGAACGCAAAGAAGTAAATGAGAGAAACCGGAAGCCGTAGCTTGGGGAAAGAGTAACCCAGACCTTCCACTAACGGCCTAAAGAACTCAAAGTTGTTGATCGGCCTGCCGTCTGAGATAAAGTAAGCCTGTCCGGCAGCACGGTGCTGACGTTTATCCGTTAGCGCTTCCGCAGCTAACTCGTGCGCAGAGACTAGGTTATCAACGTGGACAAACTCCACTAGACTCTCAGGATCCCCATACACAAACTTAAAGAGGCCACGCTCGATGTATCCCACAATCCTAGGAAGATGTCGCTCCTCTCCCGGGCCGTAAATCCCAGCCGGACGGAGGGCGCACGTGCGCAAGACCCCACCTTCACCCGCTAGATGCGATCCATTAGCCTTTAGCACCCGTGTTTCTGCCAATGACTTGGTCCTGGAGTAGTGGTCCGGATGGAGGTGTAAAGGCAGATAAGGAAGTGTTTCGTCACCGTTTTTTATGACCTGGCCACCGAAGACCACGTTGAAGGTGCTGGTGTATACCAGTCGAGGAACCTGGAGATCCACGCACGCCTGAATAACATTTTCCGTCCCCTGAAGGTTTACCTCTTCAATCAGCTTCCTGTTGAGTTGCTCTCTCCCGGACATCCCGTACGACGCGATGTGGAAAACGCAGTCTGCGCCGCGCAATGCGTTTACCACCTGCGTGAAATCCCGAACGTCACCCTGGATGAACTCCACGCCCTCGGGCAACGCTTCACTAGGAGACCTCGCATCAAACAGGACGACTCTGAAGGACTTCTTGCTGAGAGAGCAAGCAAGGCTGTGAAAAAATAAATTAATTCAAATGCATAATTATTTCATAAGTCTGTAATAAGCTTTTCACATTATCATCATCATCATCATCATCAATAAATGAGTACTGTTTATTTGCAATAACCAACAATAAATATTAATAACTAATCAGGTTCTAATCTTTAAGTCTTTATTTATTACAAAATTAAAGGTGTACTTTTTAATGAAAGTCTGAGTTTACCTTTCTAGTTTAAACTTCTTTCGCTGACATGCTGGTCTAATTTCACTTTGGGTAACATTACCCACAATGCTGTTCGACTGCCTGGTGATGATATGCCGTATCATATGATATGATGATATAAAAATACAACACCAAATACCTCACACCAATACCTCACAAATTTTTCCAATATAGACCTAAACATTTTTACCGTGTTTCAGAGTGACGTTTTCCTTTAAAAGGTGCAATAGTCAATATTTTTTTTATTTCTTACTAGTTTAAATAATGTGAAAGATTATATTGAAATAATAATAAAAAATGTATAATTGTCTAAGCCATTGTCTCAGAAAAGTGTATTATGTAAAAAAATATGAAAACATGGCTGTTCGGTCCGGAATGTTTGTTTGTATTTGGATTGGTGTCTTGTCAGTCATTTTGAAGACACGCCCCCAATGCGCCTTCACATCATCATAAATCATTAGTAGGAGTATTTTTTTTGGTGATTGCTGTGGCTAAAAACGCTTGATTTTGCTGCGGCATTTTAAAAAATTTGCAAGGCAACTTGCAGGGCGTTTCGTTAAAGCTTTTTTTTGTGGAAAACTACTTGAGCTGGCGAAATTGCAATTCCACGGTCTTTTGCAGTGAAGTTTGTTGTCAGCTTTAGACCTTTTAACTGTTCGACGCACATGAATCGAAGAGGGCTTTGTCCGAATGTGCGTCGCGATGACGTCACATGACGCGTCTTGTCATTTTGAAAAATTGCAAGATCCTCTGAATATTGCAGAGCGCGTGTTCATTTCTGCGATCGTAAAATCACAAAATCACGGAGGGATTGGTTACGCTAATTAAACCATCATAAGTTTTGGGGGTGGGGCTTTGTGTACTTTAGTGAAAATGGGGGCGGCCTCAATGAGTAAAAAAAAAAAATTCTAATTTTATTCAACTCCTCCCATTTAAGCGTTAGAGACCTACTTTCCTCTAATTTTACCTAAGCTTTAAATTACCTCTCATCTTTTACATTCCACACTCCACTCATATTTTCCTCATGTTTTTAATCTTATTTCTATATCTGGTGCATAATTTCTGCATATGCAATAACATTTATCATATTTATCTCATATTTATACAGTATATGGGATCTATTCATCTATGGACTCATCTGTCTAATGTCCTCTTCTACTTGACCTTATCTACTTGTTTCACATTGTGAAGTTTTTAACCGTGGAAAACATCCCCATTTCATTTGTATCCATCCTTCTATTTGCACTACCTTAGTGGTACTTATTGTATTTATATATTGTATTGTGACTGTACTTAATGTACCTAGCCATAAAGACACATTAATTTAGTAAATTAAGAGTTAGGGAACCTTTCAGATTAGTCAATTAATCCATCCATCCATCAATCCATCAATCCATCCATCCATCCAATCAATAAATCCATCCATCTTTCCATCAACCAATCAATCCATCCATCTATCCATCTATCAACCAATCAATCCATCCACCAATCAATCCATCCATCCATCCATCCATCCATTCAATAAATCCATCCATCCATCCAATCAATAAATCCATCAATCCACCAAGCAATCAATCCAATTACTCATCCATCCTATGAATAAATCAGTCCATCCATCCATCCATTCAATCAATAAATCCATCAATCCATCAACCAATCCATCCATCCATCCATCCATCCATCCATCCGATCAAAAAATCCATCCATCCATCCATCAACCAATCAATCCATCCATTTATTAATCCATCCATCCAATCAATTAATCCATCCATCAATCAACCAATCAATCCAGCCATTCAATCAATCCATCCATTCATCCAATAAACCCATCCATCTAAAAGTTTAAGGATCACATGTAATGGTTTAGTGTCTCCACCTAGCGTTACATGTGAGTACTGCACGGACTTAACTCTTACCATGTAACGTTTCACGTCTAGAAAAAAAAAATACATGCAACAAAGAATCAGATCCATGCGATTTAATTAGAGTTTAATGATTACATACCGGAAGCCAAAATATCCTCCGCCTCCAGTAATGACGTAAGTGTCGACGTGCATCTTAAACACACAGTGATGAGACCTAAAGGGGGGGGGGGAAGGGGGGATGAGAACATGTTATTTACATTGTGCACTAGTTGCTCTGATAAGGATTTTAAAGTGCTTCTTTTAATCATGATTAACTCACATGTAGCCATGCACGAATGCTAAAGATAAACACTAATCAGTGAACCAGACATGGCTTCGGTGTGAAACACGTCATCGTCTTATTTGCATGGACAAACTCGGAATGAAATAAACATTTAAAGCATTCATTAGGGAAATTAGATTTACACAAACTTACCTGCTCGTGCGGCTACTCCAGTGTCTGAGTCGGAGGAATGCACGCGAGAGTCGGAAGTGAGAGCTTCATTCTGATTGGCCAGGGTCTTGTCACGTGACTTGTTTCATAAACGCAGCAGATTTGAGTAGGTTAAAGGTAAAGTACTCAAGTTATTTCGAAATGGCGTCGAAGCAACGGGTATTGGTTCCCAGAACAGTTCCTGTTTAGATTTCCAGAAAAAAAGTATTTAGCTTCAGCTGTGCCTTATGGTTGAGGGAACGATCTTATAATGTTCCATAACTTTTAGAAAATGTAAAATCTTGGGAACCTTTCAATTTCTCAGGAAGGTTTGGAGAACATTCCCATAACCTTTTAAAAAATGTTAACCTCTTCAGTACCCCAGGATGGTTTGGAGAACATTCTTATAACGTTCCAATAACTTTTAAAAAATTTTTAACCTCTTGGGAACCATTGCAATAACCTGGGATGATTTGGGAAACATCCCCATAACGTTTAAAAAAAACTTTGGGAAGTAGAAATAAATGTTAGTATATGTTTCTACACACGATGAATGAGCTTTACATCTACATCAACAACAAAAATTATTAACAAATCTAAGATGATGGAAACAATAGGCATCAGATGCCGAGTCACACAAAGCTTAAACATCATATGGAAAATGTTTCTGCTGAACAGTATCTTGAGATTCACTTCTGGTGAATTGACTTAGCTGAGTCATTTAAAAAGAATCCTTGAATCCTTAAAAAGAACTGGCTCATTTGCAAATCATCAATTAGTACAAATATTATACTCATTCAATAAACAAGTGTTAGTCACATATTATATGCATATAAAAAGAGGCTGTGTTAATAAAAACAAAACTAATTTCAAACCTGGGTCTTTAATCGGTTCTGTAAAACAGTAAGCATTTCTTTTGTGAATGAATGGATAATGATGAGTCTGGGTTTCGTGATACACAAAATGTAAACACTGAGTAAATTTAAAATATAAATACAAACAAAAGTAAAAAAAAAAAAAACACCTATAAAACAGAAAATTAAGGAATATAAACTAGCGAGAAAGTTTATACACTGCATTGACGTCTGCCTTGCTAGATACAATGGCAACAAATACATCACATAGCTGCAATACTAAATTATTAACATATTATTATTATTATTATTGTTATTATTATTAACTTATGCTCTACTGATATCCTGTTACCCTTAGATGGATGGGTGTTTCAAGGAATGTTTAAACTTCCATGCCAACGTGAAACATAATATTTCACTGACAACAGAATGGCATTAAAATAAAATAGATTTTATTTGAATATTTTGTCACTTCTCTAACACAGACCGTGTTGCAAATTACAGAATGGAGCTCCTAACTACTCATACAGTTATTTCGTCAAGCTCCCAAAGACTGTTATACACAAATAATTTTCAATATTTCTGGCATTTCACTATTGGAACATTGTTAGAATACTAGGAAAGTAGGTGTCTAACTGAAAGATTCAGGGGAAACGAGCTCACAGATCATACCGACACATAGTACGCATTTTAAGGGTTAAATTACTGGTGAACCATTAAAGTTTTATAAAAATCAGATAAAAATATTAGATTTAAACTGATCCAAATGCTAATTATGTTTAAGATGAAATATCAGCCACTGTATCAGTGCTGTATTAAAAGGCATGTGCACTTAAACCCCTTGTTTCGAGGGCTAGTATTAACTGTAAAACATAAATGTGGTGAGCTTTAAGTGTCTAATTAGAGTGATAAAGATTTTTCCAATTAGATTTCATCTTCTAGATTCTTCTGATCTTACATTTCTCAATTCACTAAACATTTAATAATAAATATTTCTTGATTCAAGTACACATGGTAAGATTTTATTATTATTATTATTATTATTATTATTATTATTTAACTTTTGGAGTATTTAAAATGAGGTCATTTATACAAACATGCTAAAGTATAAGAATGTTTTAAGAACTCCTGATTGTCAGTGTAGCTTATAATTAAGTATAGAGCTGATGTCTTTTTGATTTTTCCCAAACCATTGCAAGTCAAAATGTTATGGTACAAATTATTCCTTGGCTATGAGATAAATTATTGTACTGAATGTTAGTCTACACGTATACACACACACACACACACACACACACACACACACACACACACACACACACACACACACACACACGCACAAATCAAACACAGACTTAGCTCCAGAATGCTCTTTTCAACAAACTTCCAACAAACTGTGTGATTAATTAGCCTTATTAAAGAGAAATCGCAAATAACATTTGACAAATTTTGCATTAAAAAAAGGTATTAAATGTTCTAATAAGGTGAAATATATCAGAGCCTGTTTAGCATTTAAAATGATTTTGTTATGTCCCCCCCCCACATTATAGCTGTATAACACATTCCAAATAAATTGGGAGAACTCATTGTGTTGCCTAAAACAGACTGTAATCAAGTCCAGGGTGTGTACAGTAGAGCAACATCTTTAAAAAAAAAAAAAAAGAAAAGAAAAAAAGAAAAAAAAAGGAGAAGCTTGCATGATCTTCCGTTGCAAAGTGGACCCTCCGATCCCTCCCTAACACAATACGTCCTCTTATACCACTGCAATTTCCCCATGATTACATTTTGAATTTATTAAAGAAAGACATGTTGTACATTTTATCCTTTAATAGTTATGTTTAATCTTGTGAGACGTCCACAAACAAGTTAGTTCCTGTTATCAGTTACGTTATAGCAGCTATAAACAGTCCCTCCCACGCCAACCCCCCCCCCCCCCCCCCCCCTTTTTGAGTTAATAAGACAAAGATGAAACGCTGACACTAGAGACACCTTCCATAAAATGTTAAATAAAGTCTCCTTACTGAACACCATATCAACAATTACACGATTATTATAGAAATAATAACCTATTGGAATAAGCACGTTAATATAAACCTGTGACTGGCAGCCGGAACTACTGTCAGAGCTGCTGTTTTGGAAAATGAATCAACACCTTCTGAGCAATCAGAATCCAGAATTCAACAGTACTGTGCTATAATAAATACAAAAAAAAAAAGAAGCAAACTTCCTTCAATGCAGTATGAACCTGTGTCTTGAGAAATACATATATATTTTTAGATTCAGGACACCACTGAGATTTCTATGAACATGGACAACAAATCGCTCTTTTCACGCCATGATAAATTCCCATCCACCTTCCTCATCACGTTTATCCACGACTGACTTCTTAGACAGGAGAGCTTCATCCTGATTCCAGAGACAAACAGAAGTCTGCTTTTCCGTAAAGCAAAGTAGACAATTGGGAACGTCATTTTTCTTCAGAATGCTCGCTCAACTGTGAGTGAAGTTACTTTATTAACAACAGTATAAGCATTATAATCTAAGGCTGCGATGATGTGAAAAATGTATAGGGAAAACGTGTGTGAAGTGGTCCACACTGGATGTGTAGAACCTGTTCTGACAGTGAAATACAGTGCGAGAGTCACAGGTACTGGAGTCACGCAGTTTCTTGTCCTTTTGCTGCATAGTTAATGAACTACACCATCATCATCAAGGTAAAGGAATTTACATTAAATATTATACACACACTATAAAATTCCATACGAATCTGTCTGATTCTTCAGCTTGAATTAATGACGAAGGAAGCACCGTGTGTTGAGTGTATTTGGCACACTATAATCATTGTCATCTTACACGTATAAATAAATCGGTGAAAATGAACGCATGCTCTTTTTCTGTATCTCCAGATCAGTCAAGTGATGTGATGTACAAAGTGCATTCAAGGCTCTGGACTGTTTCTAAAGAGCATCACATCACATCACATCACATCACATCACGTCGCTGCATTTTTGCTTCCCTTTGCGTCCACAGCACTTAAAGCAGAGCATCTTGCAGTAAGCAGTGTCCGCTTATAGCGCCTGCCAGTGAAGGGCATGACGTGGGTGACTTCACCATCGGGTCCGTCCTATCTGTAGCTCCTGTGTGTCGAATGTCTCTGTGCCCCACGCGCACACGACGCACAGCACGCCTTCTTATAGTAATCATACACACACAGGCGGGCCTGGACCACCACGTTGCAGTTGAAATATTTGTCTCGGCATTTTTCGTCTGGGGAAATAATGGGGAATATTGTGTGAAATAAATATTTGGTGCCATTACCAGGTGGATTCATTTCATGATTTAAAATGTAAATATCATAATCATAAGTCCATATGGACATGGAAAATACTGTAAAATGTTAATAATATATTCTTATAATAGAATACAATGCAGATTACATTAAATAGTCAAGGTATAGGTCAACATATTAAATGACATTAATTATTACATTAATACATAACGTGATACTCATGATCATTTATTCTTTAAATCAGTGACATTATTTACTAACATTAGCCAGTGAAATTACAGTACAGATATTTGACTCCAGGCCTGGAAAGTGAGAACAATGTGTCATATGTTTTGTGTGTTTTCCCTGCTTCAGAACAGACTAATCCATACTCTCAACTTTACATATAGCTCAGAAAGGGATGTGCTGTGGTTCTGTATACTTATATAGCTGTGTGTACAGTATATATTTGTATAGTTGAGAGAATAGCTGTGTGTATATATTTGTATAGTTGAGAGAATAGCTGTGTGTATATATTTGTATAGTTGAGAGAATAGCTGTGAGTATATATTTGTATAGTTGAGAGAATAGCTGAGTGTATATATTTGTATAGTTGAGAGTATTGCTTTGTGTATATTTGTATAGTTGAGAGAATAGCTGAGTGTATATATTTGTATAGTTGAGAGTATTGCTGTGTGTATATATTTGTATAGTTGAGAGAATAGCTACGAGTATATATTTGTATAGTTGAAAGAATAGCTGCGATATATATTTGTATAGTTGAGAGAATAGCTGCGTGTATATATTTGTATAGTTGAGAGAATAGCTGTGAGTATATATTTGTATAGTTGAAAGAATAGCTGCGATATATATTTGTATAGTTGAGAGAATAGCTGTGTGTATATATTTGTATAGTTGAGAGTATAGCTGTGAGTATATATTTGTATAGTTGAGAGAATAGCTGTGTGTATATATTTGAATAGTTGAGAGTATTGCTGTGTGTATATATTTGTATAGTTGAGAGAATAGCTGTGTGTATATATTTGAATAGTTGAGAGTATTGCTGTGTGTATATATTTGTATAGTTGAGAGAATAGCTGCGTGTATATATTTGAATAGTTGAGAGAATAGCTGCGAGTATATATTTGAATAGTTGAGAGAATAGCTGCGAGTATATATTTGTATAGTTGAGAGAATAGCTGTGTGTATATATTTGTATAGTTGAGAGAATAGCTGCAAGTATATATTTGTATAGTTGAGAGTATAAATGGCAATATATTTTTGCACTGTTGAAAGTGTAGGTCTGTATATTAATGTATGTATAGTTATGCGGTATAGTATAGTAGAGTATAGTTATATATCAGCTCACCGATCTGTGGAACACAGGGATCGAGGTTGCACTCCTCTTTGTCCTCTGGTTTCTGCTGTTCTTCACATCCCTCGCTTGGCATCATATCGTCAGAGAGACAGCGCACTTCTCGCACACGAAATCCCCCCTCACACGTCTTTGAACACTACACACACACACAATAGCTCAGGTCAGTGAGGAAAGTGGGTTTCTCTGTGTGTGTGTGTGTGTGTGTGGGTGTGTGTGTGTGTGTGTGTGTGTATGCACTCTACTCACTGCACTCCAGTCAGTGTAGTACCACTTGGCTCCACAGGCCTTCACAGTGCAACTCTGTTGGCTGAGTGGTTTATCCAGAGAAGAACATTCGTAGGGTGGCATCACTGCATAGCTGTCATCAGACTTCATCATACACACCACCGTCCTCTGCTGGCTGCCTGTTCCACACTCCGCCGAGCACTGACAACCCCCCGTGCACACCATCCATTAACATCCAATCATCCATCCAACTACTTTAGTGAGGGTTGGTTAGTTTCTAATATTTCTATAGAGATATTTTTATTTAGGTTTACAATTCAGTATGTCGTACTGAATGTGAGACGAATAAAATCTGGTTTAATCGGATAGTTAAATACGTTACAGTATTTCCCACCCCAAAAAACAAAACTGGATATTAAATTTGCTTTAAAAAAAAAAAGTTCATTTCAGAGGCAGTGTTTTTTAAATTTTATTATTATATATTAGTAATAAACATTTATACACATCAAGCCATTTATTAGCAGCAAGCTGATGTGGATGTCAGAAATTGGACCTTATTTTTTTTAATATTTTGTCCTTGCTAGCCCATTTATACCAACTTCTTACATATGACGGTAGATATTTACTCAGACCATATTGCTGTGTATGTGCATAATGTTAAAACATGTTAAAGGTGTTGGTGGTAGAGGTGGTGGTGGTGTGTGTGTACTCACCTGACCCCAGGGCCCAGCGAACCACTCAGTGCGGCTCTCACACGGCCCGTTGTTACACGGCTGAGCCTGAGGGGGGCGCTCCGTACCACAGCCTTCCAGAGGCACACTGCTTACCAGGTTAGAGAGACACACAATGCTGCGACTTCGCACGCCAAAGCCACACTCTGCAGAGCACTGACACACACGCACACACACACACACACACACACACACACACACACACGGCTGTCTTACTATACTTTCGGGGATCTTCCATTGACAAAATTATTAATGCAGCTTAATAATGCTATGCTACACCTAAATCTAATACTAACCTTATCCTCAATGGCCAAAAGAAAACCTTCTGGATCTTTTAATTTTCGAAATAATGGCTACGTGTTTTGTCATTTTTTTTCTTTTTTAAATAAATAAATAAAAGGCGGTGATGGTCGGGGGGTTTTGGGGGGAATTGGATCCCACCAAATATTCCCACAAGATCGAAACTCAAATAATCCCATCACTGTTAGAAGATTTGGTCCTCAACATGATATAAAAACATTCCCATCATTATCGTAGGTATGATGTGTTACTGTTTTTACCTGCTCACCCCAGTCTGTGTAGAACCAGCTCTTAGCACACGGCCCCATGTCACAGTTCTCAATGTCACGGGGACGAAGATTCATGTTGCACTCCTCATCCTCTACAATATCACCCACGTTACTGACGCAGTGCACCTCACGTGTTCTCTGACCTACACCGCAAGGCATGGAGCACTGACACCACACACACACACACACACACACACACACACACACACACACACACACGCATACAAGTGTAAGTGCACAAGTATATGATCATTATCTTCTTCTAGCAAAGATTCAAAAGTAGCACATTGTGTTTGTGCCCTGGACAAAAAGATCAGCCAACATTTCAGAGATTTTCTTGAGATTTTGTGTTCTGTTCTTACTTACAAGTGTAAGTGCACAAACACACGCAAATGTGTTTTCACACAGAAACCTTATTATTACAACTCTGCAGTAGATATATATATATATATCGAGTTTCCATATTAAACCAGATGTACACACAACATGAGGCTAAACATGAGCAGCATAATAATAATAAACCCTAAAAAGACAGACTCACTAAGAGGGATACACTGTAACACCATGCGACATTGTTTAACTGAGTAGCTTTTGGGAACCCAGTTTTTTGTTTTTTTTTAACTGACATCCCATAATCCCATGGACTCCTGAGTGAAGACTGTGGTGTGATGGGCAGCTGTCACTCACAGAAGTCCACTCAGAGCGAATCTGCCACTCGCTGCAGATCTTCAGTTGACAGGTGCTGCTGCTCTCGGGCCGCTCCAGGTGTTCGCAGCGCTTGGCGGGCACGGTGAGGGTGCGGTTGATGTAAAACTGCCGGCACAGGATCTGTCGGTGCTGCATGCCGAGGCCGCATGTCTTACTGCACTCGGACCACACACCGATATCCCAGCTGCTCGAACACAGAATCATTCAGCATAGTAAAGTTATTCGTTACAGCTTGGTTCTGTAAGGAATGAAACACTCCTTCATGCTGTTATAGGAAAATTATCAACAACAGGGTGGAAAAATGGAGTTCGCATTACCACCCAATAGTTGATTGTTTTCCAATAATAGCAGAGGCTGAAGCGTTTTATTCCTCTTACTCCACAGCAATTATGGAGCCAAAAATACAGTCCTTTTTAAATTTATTAAAGAACAACACATTTGATCCATTTATAGTTACACTGAATGTTAATTGTCCACAAAACAAGCTAGTTCATGTTATCCGTCTTAAAGATGGCGCTTTACTTCTGACTTTTACAAAGCGCTGACACTGGAGACTCCTTCCACAAATGCTGCATAAACGTCTCCTTAACGAAAGCGTCACCATATCAACAATTACACACAGTTTTTAATCCGTTTATGTAAAGCGTCTGTTGTAGATGTATTGGAACATGTGCACTAATATAAACCTACGATTTGTCTTACAGCCAGAACTACTGACAGTGAACACGCTCTGACCAATGAGAATCGAGAGTACAACAGCGCTGTGGTATAAATAAGAACATCTCAGTAGTCCTGGTTTTGGTCTCTACTGTATAATTCGGTAAGAGACGCCTTATGGGAATGGTCTGTACTTTATATATGTATATCTGTGTGTGTGTGTGTGTGTGTGTGTGTGTGTGTGTGTGTGTTCTCACAATGCGGGACATGGCTGGACATTGCAGGGCTCCTCCTGTGTGCTGGGTTTAGTAGCGCTGTCACAGTGACTGTCAGACACACGCTCGTGAGTGACTCGATGCACACAGCCAAACACAGTATGCCTGATTCCTACACACACACACACACACACACTCTTACTAGCTACTACTATCTGTATATACCTAATAAAGTGCCATCTCAGTATATATAACTAATAACAACTAATAAACAATGCAGATGTCTTCTCATTTTCATCTGTCTAGAAATTTCATAGCCAAGTTTTCACCAATCTGTCAAGATCTGTCAGAATTAAAACTTGTGATTTTATCATCTATAATGGTACAACAATAAGAATAACAATAGGAATACTGTATTACTAGGCCTATGTCATATACTATCGTATAAATCTATCGTATAAAAATGCATTCAAAGTAAAAATAAAAAAAATAAGAAAAAACCCCCAGCAAATCTAGTTTGTGACGCTTTCTATAGCATATAGGCTCATTTAGGACCCTCATTTTGCAAAAGTTGTCACTTGGGACAAAATGGCATTTACAAGAATGGAAATTATAGATACCAGTAGTAAAACTATGCAAATTTTATATAAATTCAGCTTTAAAATCTGCAAATCGCATGCTGAAGTATTTGGTTCCGACCTCTGCCACAGGAGGCGCTGCAGTCAGTCGTGCCCGTGAGTTTCCAGTTGTGTTCTCTGTGCCTGCGAGGCGGTACCTGGTTTTCAGGTACGTGAGGTGGCCTTCTGCCATACTGATCATATTCCACCCCATCGGTCACTGTGTTACCTACAGAAAACAGGGTCCTGATGTACAAATGACCTTCAGATTACTAACAAACTACCTACCGGAAGGTTCCATGTTACATTCAGGCTCAATGTTAGAGGCAGGGTTGGGGATTGAGTTATATATAAGTATGGGATTTGGAAAGGATAAAATGTCTGTTGATTAATGTTAGTTTAATGTTAGTTTAACGGTAGTTTAAGAGGCATTTGGGGATCAAATCAAATTTAGGTAATGACATGTTTAGTGTCCAGGTTTTTTTGCTCATTTAGTTTTACACTGAAGCTTGAAGGCACCACATGGGTGACCCCACGACTGAGATGCTATGTGTGTCCCACTGGTATTACATTTACAAATCTGTACGACTAGAAGACATCTTAAACGCAGGTAAAGTGAACGTCACAACAACTAATGTGAATAGTTTAAATGTATAAATTACAGCAGCACTTAAACTACACTTTACCATGAAATTATAATCAGTAAAATATTTCAAAAACATTATCGAATAACAGTATTATTTTTGCACGAGTGTGTGAATCCATTTAACATCATATCCCCGAGTCATCTCTTACAGATCATGAAAAAAAAGAAGTGCATATTAATAGCATCTCAGCATTCACTCAACCCTGAGTTCCAGTGAAAAATTAAAGAAATGCCTTGATTTATCGATGATTTCCCCCCCACACGAACCATTAATTTAAGTACAGCACATCCATAAAGTGTTATAGTGTGCAGTGCTACACTAGAATGTTAGTTGTTGTTATGAAGCGTGACGATCGGATCAGCTCACCCTCCTCCGTGTCAGTAGCCACGCTGACGGAGTTCTCAGAAGGAAGGATGTACTCGTAGTGCACTCTAGGATTGGGCTGCTGGTAGATCATCTGAATGACAAAACCGAGAAGAGAGGAGACACTATAAAACGAGTGCTTCTGAGCCAAGCAATGTAGAAGACTGTACTATGACAGTGAAGGTTTAACTAGAATAATTGGTCAATCATTTTAAATTCCAAATTGGGCCACTTTTATATGTGGTACCGAAATCCAGTACATATCTAAAGTGGCCCGAGTTGACACTCAGATCAAGCACATTTCACCATTCACAAACTATACCCACGTTTGGTAAAACAAAAGCCAGCACCTTTTTCCCCTTTCATACTGCTACTGTATCCCTCACCACAGCAGCAAACAGCACATGACTCCTACAGGACCTTATACTCTCGGAAAGTTCCTCGTATTCAGAGTCGGGTTATGATTACGGTTAAGACGTCCCATTCAGAGTAGTAAAATACATTCAAGGGTGCCAGTGTGTTCACTAGTGCGTCAACCACAGCCTTTACACCACTTTAAGCAGTGGTTAAGATGCTGGGTTACTGTTCAGAAGGTCAGGGGTTGAAGCCCAAACATTGCCAATCTGCCACTATTGGTGCCGTATCATCTCTTTCTAAGAAGAGAAGAATTTCGTGGTACTTTAATGTATACGTAACAAATATAGGTTTCTTAAGGTTTCACTTAACCCGGGGGGAAAAAAATCAGCGATAGAAAATGTGGACGTTTCAATTAAAAAATAAAAAATGCTGAAAAATCTAATCTAAATCTAATGTATTGACAATACTGGATATTGGCGCATGAATAGTTCTAGATGTAATCATCACACTGACACTGCAAATTTAGTTTATTTTAACAAAATGGTCCACACAAATGAATGAAGTTTTGCGATACTAAAGCGAGGTCATTAAACTGTGTGAGGCTGTGCACGTCAATCAACTCTGAATACATCCCATAAAGATCGGTCTGCGAATGTCACTCACATAGACGTCCAGGATCTCATCGGTCGGCCCTTCTGCTAGAAAGGACTCTCCGGCAGTGCTGCTGATCTCATTGGGCCGTCTGTAAGTGAACATCGTCCCTCCTCCTTCGTACTTTCCAGGTCGGTCGATGGCCCAGTTTCCGTTAATGATGGAACGTCCAGAGCGGCTCCGCAAAGCTGCCAGGAAAACATAAATGACATGCTAAAACTGGAAGCTTGTGGCGAGCTGTTGGAGTGGGTGTACTGGTTTGTTTCCTCACAACTAATTATGGTGACTTTGCGAAATTTGACACTAGCGCATCATCTAGCGGTCTCAGTTCTTTCTGTGACGCAGGAATTGAATGATATTACTGTATGTATAGAACAGACGCTGCTGCTCTAAAATGTCAAATGTACATACAGTATCTCACAAAAGTGAGTACACCCCTCACATTTTTGTAAATAGTTGATGATATCTTTTCATGTGACAACACTGAAGAAATGACACTTTGCTACAATGTAAAGTAGCGAGTGTACAGCTTGTGTAACAGTGTAAATTTGCTGTCCCCTCAAAATAACTCAACACACAGCCATTAATGTCTAAACCGCTGGCAACAAAAGTGAGTACACCCCTAAGTGAAAATGTCCATATTGGGCCCAATTAGCCATTTTCCCTCCCCGGTGTCATGTGACTTGTTGGTGTTACAAGATCTCAGGTGTGAATGGGGAGCAGGTGTGTTAAATTTGGTGCCATTGCTCTCACACTCCCTCATACTGGTCACTGGAAGTTCAACATGGCACCTCATGGCAAAGAACTCTCTGAGGATCTGAAAAAAAGAACTGTTGCTCTACATAAAGGTCGCCTAGGCTGTAAGAAGATTGCCAAGACCCTGACACTGAGCTGCAACACGGTGGCTAAGACCATACAGCGGTTTAACAGGACAGGTTCCACTCAGAACAGACCTCGCCATGGTCGACCAAAGACGTTGAGTGCACGTGCTCAGCGTCATATCCAGAGGTTGTGTTTGGGAAATAGACGTATGAGTGCTGCCAGCATTGCTGCAGAGGTTGAAGGGGTGGGGGGTCAGCCTGTCAGTGCTCAGACCATACGCCGCACACTGCATCAAATTGGTCTGCATGGCTGTCGTCCCAGAAGGAAGCCTCTTCTAAAGATGATGTACAAGAAAACCCGCAAACAGTTTGCTGAAGACAAGCAGACTAAGGACATGGATTACTGGAACCGTGTCCTGTGGTCTGATGAGACCAAGATAAACTTATTTGGTTCAGATGGTGTCAAGCGTGTGTGGAGGCAACCAGGTGAGGAGTACAAAGACAAGTGTGTCTTGCCTACAGTCCAGCATGGTGGTGGGATTGTCCTGGTCTGGGGCTGCATGAGTGCTGCCGGCACTGGGGAGCTACAGTTCATTGAGGGAACCATGAATGCCAACATGTACTGTGACATACTGAAGCAGAGCATGATCCCCTCCCTTCGGAAACTGTTCCGCAGGGCAGTATTCCAGCATGATAACAACCCCAAACACACTAAAGAAGCTGAGGGTGAAGGTGATGGACTGGCCAAGCATGTCTCCAGACCTAAACCCTATTGAGCATCTGTGGGGCATCCTCAAATGGAAGGTGGAGGAGCACAAGGTCTCTAACATCCACCAGCTCCGTGATGTCGTCATGGAGGAGTGGAAGAGGACTCCAGTGGCAACCTGTGAAGCTCTGGTGAACTCCATGTCCAAGAGGGTTAAGGCAGTGCTGGAAAATAATGGTGGCCACACAAAATATTGACACTTTGGGCCCAATTTGGACATTTTCACTTAGGGGTGTACTCACTTTTGTTGCCAGCGGTTTAGACATTAATGGCTGTGTGTTGAGTTATTTTGAGGGGACAGCAAATTTACACCGTTACACAAGCTGTACACTCACTACTTTACATTGTAGGAAAGTGTCATTTCTTCAGTGCTGTCACATGAAAAGATATAATCAAATATTTACAAAAATGTGAGGGGTGTACTCACTTTTGTGAGATACTGTATGTACATTTGACATTTTAGAGCAGCAGCGTCTGTTCTTTTGGATCTGACTCCGAAGCGTTGCAATGGCGTCTCGGTGATCTTTTCAGTAATTTGTTCTGACACACGGCGAGTATTTATGTTTCCAGTTATCTAGTATTGACCATATAACTTTACGATGTAGCGAAATCTCCAGAGACATAAGTTACAAATGAATTCAGTCAATAGAAGGCCTTCAGAGCAATGCAGCTTTCCAGGGAAAATTCTCCAGAAGTTTCCAACCTTGGTTAGACGTCACCTTTGAGCGAAACCGTTGATCCGGCAGACATTACTTCTCTGTCTTCCAGGGGAATCGGATTTGATCTGAACTTCTGAAAAGTTTCTGCATTGTCTGTTTGGATCGAGACTCCACCACAGCAGCATCTGCGTTTTTGACCGTCTTTGACACCGTCGCATTAACAGTGGCCCGATTTTACTGGAAAATTCTTCTGTGTAATTGAAGTGGCTGCTGAACTCACGGTGGGGAAAGGGGACACTAATGAAAGCTTGTTTATGTCCATGACCCCTAAGGCAGGAGAGGAAGGAGAGCGAACACACGGCCGTGTCTGCCGTGAGCCAGACACACTGCTGGGGCTCGACGTGGCTCTCATTAAAGCAATGTCTCCAACAATAAAGCACTGACATTCCTCCAGTCACTCCTCATATAGCAGGAGACTCTCGACCTCTTTGTCTCTCTCTCTCAAACACACACATACTGCCATTATAATCTCAGAAACAGATTTTTTTTTTTACTCCGAGTGAAACGATCTGACTTTTAGTGAGAAAGAAAGATTTCTGTGAACTCGTTCGAGAAATAACCACAGATTCTTTCACGTGCTCACAGTTTTATTTTAATGGAAAAATTCCACCACATGCACTCAGTATTTGTAGTTATTTTCATCGATTTACAGTTAATTATAATAGGCTTCTGCTGTATGTCATTAGTACTGATTAGTGCAGTTTATCATACTGTACATACATGCGTTGCTTAATGTTTTCCAAGTATGGCGCGGAGATGTTCAAAATAATAAAACGTTGCATATTAATATTAATTTATATGACTATTATCATTATTGAAGAAGTTTGTATCGAGCTAATTTATATCAGAAGTACTGTTTCTGTTTTCTTTACACCTGAATGTGGAGAATTAGGTTCTGCGCGCGCGCGCGTGTGTGTGTGTGTGTGTGTGTGTGTGTGTGTGTGTGTGTAAACCTCCACTCACCGAGGTAATTTTGGCTCTTGACCATCTCAGTGACGTTGATTTTGGTGGCTCCCTGTGGGATCTCTACGATCTTGTGGTAGCCGACTTTGGACAGGCTGTGCTGGAACAGTCCAGAAACCAGCCGACACGCTGTGTTGTCCCCGCCGCACACACCACATTTATCCAGCACCTTGTCTGAACCCAAAAACTCATCACAACCTGGACTCTGTCAGACACAAGCAAAAAAAAAAAAAAAAAAAAAAAAAAAAAAAAAGACAGAAAGAGTGTTTCATATGAGGCATCTGCCACTGATTTTCTCACCACATGATGAAAGTCCTTTTGCTGTGCTTGATGTGGGGAAAAGATGTTTAAAGATTTCAAGAGCGTAAAAGAATCACAGTTACTCTGACTGGTCATAGTCTATAAAAAAATCATATGATAGAATTAGAGATGGCACTACATAGAAATACCATGGTCCCCCCCCCCCCCCCCCCCAATACCGATACTGACAATGAAAGCTTCACTATCAGCCGATAAAAATATCCATCTTGATATATTTTTCTTTAAAATACTACAAGTCTTTAAAATGATCTTTTTTAACCGAAGCACTTAAAAATACATAGCTAAAAACACGACTTTCAAAACAACCGCTTTGATTTATTCAGTTAAACTCTTCCACATAGAATCGCTTGCATTGCAAAGGATTTCAGGATTGGTTTGAATTCATGCATTTTTTTTTTCCCTCTGATGTCCGATACACAATCTTTTAACTGGTATCAGATCGATTCAGATCCTGGGTATTGGATTGTAGTCATCGCTAGGTAGAAAAAAATATTTCAATATTAAATATCGTATGGATGTCCTGTATCAAAATATCCTTTAAAATATTTCCTCGAGAGTTTAAAAAAAAAAGAAAAAAAAAAAAGTTTACAGTTCTTTGCTTATTAAAAGCACCCTACCCTGAATAGAAACCCTTTTGTTGTACGGTTCTGCACAAAGCCTTGAAAGGTTTTACTCAGAAGTACAAAAACAGTCAGTTTTAATTCTTTAATAATGTATATAGTGAAAGAAAGAAAGACAAACAGAATTACAGACAGACAGAAAGCACTTCTATCAGCTGACTAACTATTTTAGCCTTCTATCTAACTTTAGATTTATTTATCAGTAATGAAGATAACGGAGAAAATAAAGCTCTGGTGATGAGAAAAATCGGAAAATCAAGAGAATTTGAGCTGCTTGTTTGGCTTTACTATATGCAGATACAGTTCAAATTAGACTTTAGATACACAGATGAGCCATAACATTAAAACCACCTGCCTAATATTGGGTAGGTCCTCCTTGTGCCACCAAAACAGCTCTGACGAGTCAAGGCACGGGCTCCACAAGACCTCTGAAGGTGTTAGCAGCGGATACTTTAAGTCCTGTATGTTGCGAGGTGGAGCCTCCATGGATCGGACTTGTTTGCCCGGCACGTTCCACAGACGCTCGGTCGGATTGAGATCTGGGGAATTTGGAGGCCGAGTCAACACTTTGAACTCTTTGTCATGTTCCACAAACCGTTCGTGAACAATTTTTGTAGTGTGTCAGGGAGCATTATCCTGCTGAAAGAGCACCACTGACATTAAGGAATACCGTTGAGATGAAGGGGTGTACTTGGTCTGCAGCAGTGTTTAGGTAGGTGGGACGTGTCAAACTAACATCCACTTGAATGCCAGGACTGAAGGTTTCCCAGCAGAACATCGCCCAGAGCATCACACTTCCTCCGCCGGCTCGCCTTCTTCCCATAGTGCATCCTGGTGCAATCTCTTCCCCAGGTAAGCGACACACACGCACCCGACTGTCCACATGATGTAAAAGGAAACGTGATTCATCAGACCAGTTCACCTTCTTCCATTGCTCCATGGTCCAGTTCTGATGCTCACGTGCCCATTGTAGGAGTTTTCAGTGGTGTACAGGGGGTCAGAATGGGCGCTCTGACCGGTCTGCGGCTACGCAGCTCCATACGCAGAAAGCTGTGATGCACTGTGCGTTCTGACACCTTTCTATCATAGCCAGCATTCACTTTTTCAGCAATTTGTGCTACAGTAGCTCTTCTGTGGGATCGGATCAGACGGGCGAGCCTTCGCTCCCCACGCACACCAGTGAGCCTTGGGCGCCCATGTCCCTGGTTCACCAGTTGTCCTTCCTTGGACCACTTTTGGTAGGTACTAACCACTGCATACCGGGAACATCCCACAAGACCTGTTCTTTTGGAGATGCTCTGACCCGGTCGTCTAACCATCACAATATGGCCCTTGTCACAGTCACTCATATCCTTACGCTTGCCCATTTTTCCTGCTCCATCAACTTCAAGAACTGACTATTCACTTGCTGCCAATATATCCCACCCCTTCACATTTGCCATTGTAATGCAATAATCAATGTTATTCACTTGGCTGATCAGTGTATATGCACCAGTAAAATTATTTTTTCCCCACCAACTTTGGAAGCTTTGCTGTGATGAAACAGACACCAAGTGTAAAACCACCCAAAAACCCCAAAACACATACTCATCAAAGAATTATGAGGACACTAAACTTACAGTATATACAGTACTCGGTCTTCTGCTATGTACCGAGACACAAGAAGTTACAGGAATAATAACGACGTCACATTTATGCTAAGAATCCATATAGAAGAGAGAGGAAGATCTGAAAGAACCCAATAAAAACAACACTGTAAAAACATTTTAATTCACAATAAAACTACATAGTGGTAGTGGTTTCAGTCCAGCAAAGCAACCAATAGCAACGTGAAGCAGAGAAACGATAGAAGACTGAAACTCACTGCAGGAATGAGAACTTTATTCAAACCAACAATCCAGAAATGATCCAGAATGACTTTCGAGCTCAAAGCTGAGAACTTCAGTCTTAAAGATGTTGCTTAAGAGAGCTAACCTTCTAATCACTAGTGCAGAACCTCTACCGCTGATGTTCCACCGTCACCTTACCCCAAATATGAATCCCAAATGGGATTTAATGTTAACGGTTACATTTTTTTTTTCTGTTGCATGAGTTATTAGGTCTTAAAGGCCTTAATGTTCTTTAAGTGGTGGTTAAAACACATAAACCCACGCTCTGATGGCTGGAAACACTCCTGGACAATGATTTCCAGTCATAAAACACAAGCGAGAGACGAGAGCAACAAATAAACCTTAACTGACAAGATGATTTAAAATCGACCTCTGACTAAATAACCAAGCGCCGACACTGGAGACTTCCATAAATGCTAAGCAGAACGCTAAATACCGTCGTCATTGCACAACAAAACTAAATAAACCTTTTGTCGCAGAAAACGCGACCATATCAACGCATTCTTATTCAATTTATGTGAAGCATCTACCGTACAAGACCCTGCGAAAGAGCTGTTACTATAGAGATATAGATAATGTATTATAATAAATGCATTGATATAAACCTGTGGTAGAAAATTATTACAGAAATAAAATTACAGAACATTAATCACCTTCGGACCGGTCAAGATAGCTAAGCATTTGTGAAAAGAAGACTTTTCTTTTGCTTCTCTATTAAATCCACCAAAAAATTGAGACATCTTTTTGTAAAAAAACAAGCCTCAATGGCACAAAGCCTGAGAGAGGCTCTGATAGTTTCTCCTTTTGCCGAGCCTCCCCAGGGCTGAAGCTCACGTTTGACCTTAAAGCATTTCATTTCTCTCTCTACGATCTGCTCTCAGTGGGTGGTGGTACACCGTCAAGCTCCAGAAGAACTACCGATGAACCAAAGTAATGATTTAAACCTTCCCTGAGATCCATTTTCAGCTGGAGACGGTTAGACTGGTCGCTGATCATGGGCAGCTTGCCTCCCCTCGTGAATTCCTCACCATTAGTGCTGGAATAAATAGCAGTGGTGTCTGTATGTCCACTGTAAAAATCAGACTCAAATCAGATGGTGAAAGGAAAATTGTAGTCTTGATTTTATTCCTTTGAATGCAAGCATGCTTTATTTATGCCCATTCGTCCTGCATCTCATACAAGTCATGGATAAAATCTAAAAAGAGCTCAGTAACCTTAATTAACCAGAAGAAAAAGTCCTCCGATGAACCAGTAAAACATTAAAATCCAATCACTTATAACTGATTTGTCTGGTTTATATGGACATACTTGACGTCTGAGTGAAAATGTTATTAAATGTTCTGCTTTAATTAAATTCCTTGCTTCTCTGAAGTACTAAATACCAGACGCCTTTTACAGAAAAGCCACATCCTGAACTTTTCTGCACCAGCTACAGTGCGAGATTAAAATGAGATTCTCAGATGTGGCGTACTTTACAACACGTGTAGCTATAAGAAAGGTTGTGCAAATTTATATCAGATTGGCACGGCGCTATCGGTTCACTGGAGTACGAGCTCTTTGTTGTGTCTGGGCGGTCGAGTTCATGGTTTAGATATGCGAGCAAGGAAAGGTCAATGATCGGCGATACTTCTTGATTAGAATTACAGAAAATTATTTGTGCAGTCAGTCATGGTGGCCAAGCCTCATATGAAGACAGCCAAACCATCAAACATCGAATGTTTTCTACTCATAAGGAATATCTGAACCGGCTGGTCAAGTTGTCGGCAAATAAAAATGCTTCAGTTTAACGAGCTAGTCAAAGTATCAGGCGAAGAAATAACATCTTTAGCAAGTTTAAGACAATCTGTGCTAACTATATGTAAGCACAATCTCTCTGGATCTCTCACGGACACAGGATCGAACGTAAAACCTAACAGCCCCGTGGTTTCTGGTTGAAAAAGAACAGGAAAAATGCAACGATAAACACTATTCAGCATGTGAATATTACAAATTCATCAAATTCCAGATAATAACACATTTGAATGGTTACCTTTTAATGTTTCATGACTCGTTTATGGACATAAATAAAATAGTTTGATGCAGTGATTCATACAATTTTACGCAGGCATTCATATATCCATTTTCTGTACTGCTTATCCTACACAGGGTCTGGAGCCTATCCCAGGTCACAATCACACACACACACATACACACACACTACAGACAATTTAGAGATGCCAACAACGCATGTCTTTGGACTGAGGGAGGAAACCAGAATACCCAGTGGAAAACCCCGGAAACACAGGACATGCAAGGGGCACAGGGCGGATGCGGAATTCGAACCCCCAAACACGGAGGGGCGAGGCAAACGTGTTAACCACTAAGCCACCATGTCCCACTGAGCGACGTTTTGTTAAACAAGCCATGTCATCAGCTAGCCGTCCCCTTTCAGAGCTAATGTCTCTAGCCCTGTTGCTAACATCTGGTCTGATGAGCTGCCTTCAGCTAAATAATTTATTTATAACAAATTTGTTATTGGCCACAAACAGAGGATCTGCTACAGAAGCTGCACTGGGGAAATACAGACTGATATGTGGACGTTGTCTCAAAGCAGCTTTACAGAAACATATAAACACAGGATAGAGATTTTAAATGTGTGAATTCCGCGACGGTGGCGAGGAAAAACTCCCTAAGATGATATGAGGAAGAAACCTTGAGAGGAAGCAGACTCAAAAGGGAACCCGTCTTTATCTGGGTCACGACGGATCGTGTGAACGTAAAGGGAAGTTCATTATGGTTTAATATGAAGTCTGTTTGTTGAACTAGTCCACTGTTCACTAAAGGAGACCCGAGTGTAAAACTGTACGTGGTGATTGCAGTCTCAAGGCCATCGCAGCAACCGTAGTCCCGGCAACCACAGCGAGAACGTCCATGTGGAATCGAGGTCCAAAACTATTCCGTGGTAAAAATTCCCAAATTCCATGAAAAAATACCTTACAAAATGTACAGGAAATTTTTTTTATTTTATTTTGTAGTGTTTCTAGTAAATTCACTGTCGTACACTGTCAATTCAGACCTAACAATTTAGACCCAGTTGCCTTGTGGTTTATTGTGGTTTATTAATGTGGTCTATTTATGCCCATTCATTCTGTTATTTATTAGCTAAATGATAAAAAAAAACACCAACTGCATTTAATACAAGTAATAATAATAATAATAATAAAAACTTATACACCTCTTATTTGATTGAGAAATCATGTGGTTTGTGTACACCTTAAAACGCACAAATTGTGATTTTCTTCATGTTTATGTATCTTAAATTTTAAGTCTGGCACAAACATTTAATTCCAGCGTATGTATAGACACAAAATAATGGCAATAATAAAACTAACTAACTAACTAACTACACAATTACTCTCTATTTGATTCAGACGTAGCATGGTAGAAACATAAATGACTGCAAGATTGCACATATTAAGAGTGATAGCAGTAGGGGAAGCAGTTAGTAAACATTTTGGGATCTTTCAGTCCTAACTGTAATGGATACAGAACAGCACCAGCTCATCTGGAAATACGATATTCTCATTACCTGAACTCAAGCTGAAAAATTCACTCGCAAGACCATTCCAGCCAACCATTTATTACCGAACTGAACTTATACCATGACAGCTTGATATAAGATGGTAATGATATGACTCTGTGATATTCTCCCAACTGGAGAAGGAATAAAAGAGAAAAGAGAGTGCAGTCCCATATTTGTTTCATTACAAGCATTTAACCGATCAAAGAACAGCTGACTTTGCAGTTTCCTTCCATCTGTAATAAGCTGTGCATGGAGAGGAACTGCAGCTGCAGATGGCCGACTGTGACCATCCTTACAGACGTCCTTCTACTGTACTGCAACACACTGTTTATTCACTAAAAAGGGTTGAATATAAGGATCAGTCTGATAAATATGGGTCTCTCATGATCACAGACCTTAATTAAGGACTGAGTGATGGGTCAAGACTTGAGCAGTACTTACATTTTTCTTACCTCATTACCCTTCCTTAGATCTTTAACAACTTCCTTCCTAATATTCCATAGTAGGGAGGACCTTAACACGGCCATCGAGACTGAAGATTAAAACCCAAGAAAAATAGATCATGTAAATGAACATAGATCGATTGACGGCACACGTCGTTACGTCCCCGCGTCACGCCGTCCGATGTTCCCGCCAGAATTTCACGCATCGACATACAGTTGGTCTTCGTTATGGAACCGTATACAGTTTCGGGTGTTTTTATTTTTAATTTTTACGAACGCTTCAAGTGCAGTTAATTATTCGTCATGCTGTACGTGCAAATAGACGACCGCTTGAAGCAGTGGGTTGTGTCCCAAACCACGTACTTGCCTACTATATAGTAGCTGAGATACATGTATTTCACTTCCTACTATATAGCAGGTAAGTACGCGGTTTCGGACGCAGCCGCGCTCTCTCGTTTGCCGTTAAACGGTCGAGCGCTGCCGTGTGTGTACGTGTCCTGTCGCACAATGCGGTGAAAACTCCCACACGACGTTAATAGTGTGATTACGGTGTGTACGTGTCTGTAACGCACGTCGATAACGCGACTAAAACAGGAAATACTACACGTCTTAATTCCAGTTGTGTTTACTTCGAGTACGACTTTAATCGTTTTAAGGTCATTAAAAATTGCTGTTTACATGCTAGTTTCTTAATCAGAGTATCGTCTTATTCGGGTTCATATCGGATTACTGTTGTCCATATAAACGTACCGACTGAGACAATCTTAGGGCAATTTAGGGCGAAAGGTTTAACAGTGGCAACTTGCTGGTTCTGGGATTTGTATCAGTAGCCAAGAGCCATAATTTTTGAGTTCTTACTGCCAAATTATAGGGCTTCTTTTACTGTTTTTAATCAGTGTACAATGTTTTCCACCCTCTTAGACACAATACTCAAGACATTATCAAACTTAGTGAGTTGAGCCAGGTGTGTTAGAAGATGGAAACACAAACATATGCAGTATTACTGTGTTGGAATTACAGTAACAGGTTCCAAAAACACCACTTTCAACAAGAAAGTTTGGCTTGCTCGCAAGCCAAAGGTAGCATGTGATAACTCTTTACATGGCCTGTCAGATGGCACTTTGAAGGTGAGCTACAACAAACACAATTCTTTCAGATTTTCCTTGTTATTCCACAAACCCTTGTCTGGACTCGGCTGAGAATCGCAGTAGCACTGTTACTGCTCCAGTCTGGTTCGGAAACTCCACCGGGAGGTGAAGTCGGTGTGGTTTGGCCCAGACTGGAGCTCTAAACCTCAGCTATTCCATCCCATCCCATATGATCTCCTGCCAATGCTGCAGATTTTGTCCGTACAGAGCAGAGAGGTGAACAGGAGCCACTGCAACTTCAGGAGGTCGATGTTCAAGAAACGTGAGAAGGAATGCATTTGGCAAATGAGAAAAGGAACACGCGCCGCGTCCGTCACTGAAGATAAAACAGGATAAGCATAAAATGCAAGAGTAATCAAAAATGTCAGACGTTTGTTCATCCAAACACAATATCTGATTTCAGAGTCACTAAAGATTGAACATACCAGATTGTTAGAATGACAATAAAAAAAAATACACACGTGCTGCTGCATTCTGTGCACATCCTCCTGTCCCTCTGCACTTAAAAGAGTCACGTCATGACATGACAGTGTGTGTGTGTGTGGAGAGAGCATGTGGTCTCCACATGAGGACGTAGAAATCAACTACAGTTCTCTTAGTGAAGAACTGGACAGCACCCGTTTCTGATACAGTTTGCACTCGGCTAACATCTGTTGCTAGCATCAATGTTTTCGCATGTAGGGATTTATTATTTAAGCTGATACAAACGTATTTCATGGTTTAATGGACTAATCTGTACCTTGAGATTTAAATTCTGGGTCACTTACGGTTCATTTCACTGGTACTGAATAATCAGCATTACTGTAAACTGGGAAGAAACTCATATATTACTCATATATTGCAATATAAAATGTAACATTGTACATATATCAAATGAGTGTCAGAATACCATTCTTCACAATGAAAGACGTCGAAGACACGGCGACATGTTACAGCTAAAGGTATCGTCGTCTTCTACTGGGGTTCTCAATTGTCTGCATTCAGGGAACGCCACAGACATTCTCAGTACACATTTATTTTATAAACATAATCAAACGATTCACATATTAGACTCAATAAGTGTCAATAAGAATCGCAATAAGAATCAATAACGTTTGGCTATTTATTGGATCCATAGATCATTTTATTCCTGAACTTGGTCCAAGTTGATGTTATTTAATGGTGGACTTCTTTTTTTTTTTGTGTGTGTGTAAGTTTGGGTTAAAACCATCCAATTCAAGTGAGAGGTCAAAAATAAGATATGATGCACGGTGGTTTAAATTAGGCTTCTAGTCGGTTTATATTTTCAGAAACTAAAAGCCTCAGAAAATGTCAGAAAAATGTACAAACAAAAATAATAACTGCGAGTCCGGATTACAAAACAGTATCTGCAGTTGAGACCAATTATGAATGGAGTGATGTCGGTGAGGTTGAGGAACAGTCAGAGCCAGAATTCACACACCATACTGACACTGCTGACATTTCTACCACTGGATTGTTTTTTTCTCCAATGTTTTCTAGTGTTTCTGTAGGAAATAGTGGTTTAAACTAAACATACTCAGTGCCATTGTGTTACACACCTGGAAAGTCCTCAGTAATACATATAATAACTATGGGTTGTAACTTCCACCACTGTAACAAATTATAAAAAATCATGGACCCTGGCTTTGCTGTACAGACCCCACATGGTCCCCGGATGCTAGTTTGAGAATCTCTATACTATAGCCACGTATAGCTTTACAAGCTAACAGCAGGGGCTCTGCACTTTCCTTACAGGAGCCCTGTTCACACCAACTAAAAACCTTCTCCTACATTACTCTATGTAACTTAAGAAATAGAACACAGTGGGGTTATATCCAAAACGGTAGGCCAAACATGTCGCTCCCAGGAGAAACATAAGTCACTAGTGGAAAGCTGTAAATCGGAGTTCCATATCAATGCTGATTAATAAGGCTTCTGGGGACTAACGTCAGGAAGTCTCCTCTTTCCAGCAGGAGAGGCCTATATGGTAGCAGGATTCTATTGTGAATAACATATGGGTTAATTCCCAGTAGAACATAGAAAACATATTAAATGTTTAAACTGAGGAAATGTACCATTTTATGAAAACAAATAAGGTCATTTTGAATTTGATTTCCGCAACACGTCCCAAAAAAGTTGGGACAGGGGCAACAAAAGGCTGGAAAAGTAAGTGTTAGGAAAAAGAAACAGCTGGAGGTTAATTGGGAACAGGTCAGTAAGATGATTGGGTATAAAAAGAGTATCTCAGAGAGGCAGAGTCTTTCAGAAGGAAAGATGGGCAGAGGTTCACCAATCTGCGAAAAACTGCGTCTACAATTTGTGGAACAATTTCAGAATAATGTTCCTCAACGTAAAATTGCGAAGACTGAATATCTCATCATCTACAGAACAAAATATCATCAAAAGATTCTGAGAATCTGGAAAAATCTCTGTGCTCAAGGGACAAGGGTGAAAATCAATATTGCATGCCCGTGTGTGTGTGTGTGTGTGTGTATATATTATATATATATATATATATATATATATACACACGCACACACACACATACATATATACATACACACACACACCCACACTCAGGGGGAACCTGAGCGCTGTAACAATCCCTTGTAAGCACGTTCTGAGGCATGACGCCAAGTTTAGCATCACAGCATAAACACACAGCGCTAGTAAAATCGGCTAAAATAACCAGAACAGTGTTGATCCAACTGGTGTTATGGGTGTTGGGTTTCCCAAAAGCTCAGACACAAACCACACAGCAAACTGCCGTAAGCTCAAAGGTCATCTCTATGTAGCAGGTTTCTCAGAATATACAAGCTTCTCTGTAAAGTTTTGTTTCCTCCTCTCCTATGCTGATGATATATACGTATATATTTATAGATGGGTAGATGGATAGATAGACAGATTGAGTGAGTGAGTGAGTGAGTGAGAGAGAGCATTATACTTTTTTATGAGGTTTAGTTTTTGGGGGTTTTTTTTTGTTTTGTTTTTTAAACAACAAAAAGAAAAAGAAAACCATGAGATGGCATTTTGGTGGCCATCCCTCAGCTTGGTGTACATCAGTCAGTGTGTGGGCTGTAGTGACAGTTTAACAACGTGGAGGGTCAAACCATTTCTGAAGCCAGCTAACGGGAATCTTGCTGACTGACACCACAAACCAGAATAAAGACAGGGCAAGGTCAGGAGAAGGATGCAGCTGAAAGAGCTTTGCGCAATAGGCCACATCTTTGGGATTCAGTAAATGAATACGTTTCACAAGACTTCGACAAGTACACAGATTTTGATCAAAATAATCCATCTCATAACTGAATAAGGGTGAACGTGTTGATTACAAAATCCTGGTGAGGTTCTACATTGCCACCAATCCTTAATCTACGTAATCTTACCTCAACTTGAGCGTAGAGGCGGTACAATTTGTATGCTATATTATTTGTATGCTATATTCGACTATAGCTTGGAACTCGAAATTTCCAACTCCCAGCTAGGAAATAAAAAGAAAACACCCTTCTCGACTTTCCTACAGTAGGAAGGTTCGATTCAATTCAATTACAGAAATGCAGATGTAGATTTAGATCCATAAATCTTAAACAAGCCAGGAAAGCTTCCTAAGACAACATGAGGAAGAAACCTTGACAGGAACCAGACAACCCACATGCCGCCCTATTAAGATGGCTGCTCACACCGTCAACAGTAAATGAATACCACCTCTATACTTTTAAATGAAATTACAGTTGTATTTGCTTTAGATTAATCCTACAGACACATGAAATGAAATCTATAACACTGATCATAGACTTCATGGTTTTGAGAAAGTAACTACATCTTGAATGTTAAAATGACTCATATTACTAATATCCACTGGCTAGCTTGTTGCTAGTTAATGGTCTTTTGTAGCTTGGGCGTACAGGAAACAAACAAACAAACAAAAACAAGCCTTACCACATTGTAATCGAATCCCAAGCTCTGATTTCCCAATTACAAGTTCTGTCAAATGCAGTAGAAGCTTAACAGCGACTGACCGTGACACTACAGTGTGGCTTATAGCTACTGTAGCTAGTGAAGATGCTAGAAAAGTAGACAGGATGAAACAATAGACTGTAATGAACATCAAAACTGAAATGGTTTCACACTAGTGACTTAAAATGTATATCGATGTAGAGATTTTGCAGAGAAACCTCCCCATACTTAGGCTGCATTTTTGTTTTGTTTTGTTAGATTAACTTTGAGAGAATGCAGAAAGAATCGCTAGTGAGTGAACGTCTGTTTATTGCTGCTATAACAAAGATAACAGGGACTAACTTAATGATAACAGGGACTAACGTGCTGTTCTTCATTCATTTAAAAAAAAAAAAAAAAAAAGGTAAACACTGGTGAATATCTGTGGTGTAAGAAGAATAAAACACTTCTGCTCAAAGAAAATCCCACCACTCCGTTGTTGATTATTTTCCTATAAAAGCACTCCTGAAGAATTTTAATCCGTTTATATTGTAGTACATACGGTATATACGTACTACGTATATACCGTATGTACTGCCGTGTTAGACCATATTAACCCATATGAATTTTTCTGAGGTAAACTAAAAAATAAATAAATAAATAAATAATAAAAAAAAATCAGACATGGCATATTATTATGGTGATGGTATAAACCACGATATGTGGACATTTTTACAGAATATATGATTAACACATGCCTTCCAAGGAGAAAAATTACACATGATGGCTTTATATTCAAAATTTTAATTCTTACTTTATAAGAATTCTTACTTTATATTGGATCAGATTCACAGGTCTGAGGCCACTAGCATTGCAAAAATGTTCCCAGACATTTCTACACTCCAGACAGAAGGTACTCAATTTACAAAACATCTCCATGGTGTGTATCTGTGATAAGCACTGGTAATGAACGTACCTGAGCCGGCCAGGGCTGCACGTGCGTGTGACGGCAGAGCAGCAGCAGGAGGGCTAAAGCCGAGAGCATAGTGGCTCTTTCAGCACAACAGCTATCCACAGAAATATGCAACTGTCCCACGTCCTCATCCGCTGCACTTTCTCTGAGTGCCGATCATCACTCGCTCACACACTGACATAAGATCCGAGCTGGTGTGTGTCTATGAGTAGCAGAAATGCTGCAGAACATCAAAAACCGTCCTGCACAGCACGGGGAGAAGTATGAACTGCTAATACTGAGAGAGGAGGTACTGCTGGAGGAATGGGGCAGGCGGGTGGGGGGGCGTTTGGGTGAGAGAGAAAGGGACAGTATATGAAATCAAGAGGAAATGAGAGAGAAAGTAATACGTGTGTAAGACAGAGACATACTGGAGAGAAAGAGAGAGAGAGAGAGAGAGAGAGAGAGAGAGGAAAGAGCATGGAATGAAATCCTGATTAAAAGATACACAGGAAATCAGTTAGGACGTGTGTGCTGTGTGTCCTTCAGGGAAAAAAAAAAAAAAAGGATGGAGGGACTAAGGAACAGGAGAGACGTGGTCGTAAAAGCTCACAGGGAGAGAAGGGAGGAGGGAGGTGGAGAAACATGCTCCGCTCCAGACGCACCACTCAGGAACCTTTTAGCAGCGGGACTCGGAGCGCGCTCAGCACGTCATAAATTAAGACAATTACTGTTCAATGTGTTAAACACAAAAAAGGTATAAAAGGACGAGGTGGCAAATGATGAAGAGGAGTAAAAGACTAGAAAGAGTTTCAGACAGCATTTGGCCTCTCAAACTGTCAACTGCGATTAGTGTTAATCTCATCCTGATGAGACGAAGTGTGGTCCCCCCCGTCAATAGAAACAATAAGATAAAACGTCTGCACTGTGACCAGATGGTCATGCTTTTAACTTTTCTAACTGAACACTATTAGGATGTTATCAATGCACGAAAAACAATTAATAATAGTTTTTAAAAAAATGTTTCGATAAGCTATTCACAGAAATGGCATTGCTTCGGAACAAATATCGACAATTGATCAGCTTTTTTTTTTTCTTCTTCCAGGAATGTGAATGTAGTGCGTAATAACAATAAGGTACATATTGTTAAAGACATATCTTTGAAGAAACATCTGGATTATTTGTACCTTAGAGCTGCGTTTCTCAAAGCGGGGTCCGTAAATCCGAGCCAGAGGGTGTGTAACTTTTTATTTAATTAGAATTTTTACATTTTGTTACAGTGGGGGAAATACCACCATGCTGACCGCCATTATCATGGTTGGATTATGTTCCACAAATTCTCGAGGCACAAGGCGGGGGACACCCAACCCATCACACACACGTTCACACACACTACGGACAATTTAGAGATGCCAGTCAGCTTACAACGCATGTTTTTGGACTGGGGGAAGGAAAACCGAAGCCCCCGAAGCACGGGGAGAAAATGCAAGCTCTGTGCAAACAGGTTAGAGGCAGGAATCGAAACCCCAACCCTGGAGGTACACAGGCAAATCTGCTAACCACTAAGCCACCGTGCACTCCCGCTCATAAAATAAAATAAATCTATATTATAGGGGTTTGTGAAATTTATTCTGCAGTAAAAACGGTCCCTTGGTCCAAAACGTTAGAGAAGTTCGTGTTGAGTTACTGGAGAGTTATACTGTAATTTGGCATGTTTTCTTCTTTTTTTTTTTTTAATTTCTTTTACATCTTCCTATGCTGAACGCGTGCTGAACAACGAAGGGAAACCTTATATAACCTTGTATAGTTTCCGGTATTTGATGGACGTTGTGTTTGAAATTGCAGGTTGTTGCGTTGCAGCTTGATAAGGACATCAAGAACGAAGAAACGTTTTTGCTGTCGAAATCGTACGCTACTTGAATCTGTAAAATGGACCACGACTGATCCGTACGATACGACGAAACACATTTGAAAGAATATTTCATGAATTTGTTTTTATTTTCATGAAAAGACTGAAACTGAAAATGTACTCGAACTGGAGTGAAATGCACAGGAGTTGAGAGTTATCACAGGTCATGTAAAGGTCAAATTATATCATATATCTTCATTTGTAGTCCCATTTTTCCCCATAAATTCCCACTTTGTGTCCAGTTTTCCTGGGACAGTTTTCCTATACAACCAGGATAAAGCAGTTACTGAAGAATCAAGGAATGATGAATTAATAAATGAAAATAAAATGTATTGCAGGCGGAACTCACTGAATTAGAAACAAGATGTGAATGATAATCAGTATTACATGGGTTGTCTTTTGTGTACTTTGATACAACTAAACTACAGCTACATGTAAAATCAAAAACATAACATTAGGTTGAGATAGTAATAGTATTTTGATAGTATTTGGTTATGTACTGTGGATGTAGCCATAATACTATTATAACTTTAATATAACTACTGTGTATAAAAGAGCTGAGGAACTAAGGTGGCTGGAAGGTTGTGAGGTTAAATCCCAGGACTGCCTACTTGTTGGACCCTTGAGCAAAGGCCCTGAACTCAGATTGATGTCTGGATTAAATTTCTGCCTTCCCCATGAGTCGCTTTGGATGAAAGCATCTGGCGAATGAATCAATGTAAATATAAAGCCACTGCGTCTGACGGAGAGTCAGCGAGGGAGAAGGAGCGGTCTGTCTGAGTGTCCTCCACTCGCTGATGCGTTTTATCATAACTGGATCTCGGGAATATTTCCAGGTTAAAGACGAATGCGTACACTATATTCGTCTGTGTGGCAGTTTATCAGACAATAAAGTATACGGCCATGTTCAAGTCATCAGGGTGTCGTAGTCAACGTAGTCTGTGAAGGAAACCTCAGAATGCACTGAGGCGTTTTGGTCAAATCTGTAATCACGTCTCTTTCCAATAGCAAGCATCCGTCCGGTTCTCATACCGCTTATCGTACACATGGACACAGGGTACTACACAGTCAGTACTTTGTCCCGATTCGACCATGTACTTCTAGTATCTCCTCCACAGCAATTTTGAGAAGTGAATTATCGAGGACGTAATCCACTCCGCTAACGTCTCGTACGTATGTGCACATTCTCAATCACTGCTGGTTTTATGGATGTGTCAGTGACATGGGCTTCAAAATATTCGCCCACATAGAGACCTAGGGAGTGTTTCACTCTACAGTATGTAGTCGTGTCACCTGACTTCTAGGCTGCATAAATATACAATCTGGGCTACAAGGGATTCAGCCAATATGTGGATCTTTTCATATTCAGTCCCTCCAGGATTCCAGGGTTTTTCCGATCGCAGGAATGAACGTCGAATCAAGCAAACCCGTTGCGTTTTTTCTTTCCCGAAATCACCGCAGATTTTCTGCAGATCGGGGCCGAGACGCGTCATGTGACGTCATCAGAACGCGCGCTCAGACAAAGCCCTCTTCGATTCGCGTGCGTCGAACACGAGTACGGCTAAAAGGTCTCGTTTACCGACGGACATCGCTGCGAAGGACCGCTCGAGCATCGCAATTTCGGCAACTCAAGTAGATTTCCACAAAAAACTCCGCAAAACGCATCGCAAAAAAAAACAACAAACAAAAAAAAACAACGTATTTTTGTATAACAGCACAGTCCGAAGTATGTTATCCTGCTTACACCACGGCAATCTGCACACATTTACAATGTTATTAATGTATTAATGAGTGACTCGTTGTGCTTTTTAACGGTTTATAGTTAGATTCAATGTTGTGGAACGTTCACGAGAGACGTTAGCTCCTGTTATGACTTTCCTTATAACAACGAACAGTCGTTCTCTCACCAGCTCAAAAAAAAAAAAAAAAAAACCCTTAAAAAAACAAAAAACCAAAGCGTAAACTCCTCTGTCCTGAAGACTTTCCGATGTCTAGTGGAAACATTTCACTGAAGATTAAAGTCCTGTGAATGCGAAATAATATATAAAGCTATCATTTGTGTTACAGTCTGAACTACTGTATAAAATTATATATAAGATGAATCCACACCTTCTGACCAATCAGATTTGAGAATTCAGGCACACTGTGGTATAACAGCGAGTAAGACAATGTGGATGGGGAAAAACTGAACCTTATTTTTATTTAGCGCGGTATTATTCACCAGCAGGCCCTGGATGCACACATCCGTGTATTGAGGGGAAATGGTGCCTCAGCTACTGTAGCTCTTACCGTGTGTGTGTGTGTGTGTGTGTGTGTGGACGTTATTCTCAGCAACAGGCAGTAATTGGCACGCCCTCTCACCCCGAGGCAACAGGTGACTCATCACCATCAAAAACATGGCCCCCCGGTTAACAGCCATTCTGTGCTCATAACACACACTCATGCCGATCCATTACTGGGGTGGTGACAGCTTTCCATCATAGCTTTGGTGCACACACACATGCACACACGCGTGCACACACGCGCGCGCACACACACACCAACATACAAAGCCCAGGAGCAATAAAAGCAAAGTAGTTTTCACTCCAATACACCAGACTAGAAAATCCCTCTCTCTCTCTCTCTCTCTCTCTCTCTCTCTCCACAGTTTCTCCATCTGTAGCTTATCATCAGCACATTCATCTCCATAAAGTGGAAGATAGTTATTAAAGTTGTCGTCTTTCATCAGCTGCTCAGCTCTCTTTAACGAAGGATCCCCACTGAGCTTTCCTGCCTAATGAGGAACTAACAAGCAGAATGTCTTCACACTGCATGTACAAGTGGCACGAATGCAAATTCTTTTGACACAAACGGGTGTGTTTTTTTTTTTTTTTTTTAATGACTGCATGAATGGCAGAAATTTACATCAAATGCCATGGAATTTCAATTCAATTCAATTTAGTTTTATTTGTATAGCGCTTTTAACGACGGACATTGTCCATTCACTGCATCAAACTAGGAATCCTCAGCCAGCATTACTGCACCAAGGTGCAATCAAGTTCATCACGTTCATCACTTTAAGGGTGGGTTGAACCAATAAGGATGAAGCGTAAATCTAGATGAAATCAATGTTTATCTAATAATGCTGTTGCACCAAACTTTAAACCTTGTTTAAAAATCAGCAGGCTTACATTTAAACCATCACGTTAATCCTGGATTTCACTTCACAATAAACCCGGGTTAACTAGAATCATGCCGCGGCTTCACTTTACACTCCGATCTTTTATTTGTTATTTTGATTTGAATTTTTATTTTATTTTCTCAGCCTGTATCGGTTATGCGAATGAGCGGTTAATAACGGCAGTTGAATTTTTTTCGAATCCAAAGTTTAAAAGTTCACGATCCCGTACATTTGTTGCTGTTCAGTTCCACTGGAGAATTCATATATTCCTACGTTTACGAAATCCGCACGCACTGCCGCGACGTCCTCGACGGCGAGTCCGTCGTGACGGAGAGAATGAATCGTAAATGGAGGTTTTAATCGCAGGTTAGAATTCCGATCCCCGATTTGTTAATCTGTGTTTAAAATGAAGTGGTGCAACACAACTCCATTTAAAATAAATCCCAGATCAACAAATCCTAGATTAGCTCTAAACCTGTGCTTAATTTAATCCTTATTGGTGCAACCCACCCTTAGTGTATTAAAAAAAAACAAAAAAACAAACAAACAGAGGTATAACACCTAGTAGTGTAACATTCAATCATTTAAATCATATATAGTATTTCTGACTATAAATATTCCACGTATATCTAAGATACAAGCAGCACACGACACAGTTATGGGTTTGCGATACACTAGATGCACTGCTTCGCAAAATAAAGCACCGACTGTACGTGGACATTTCTTCTCAGGATCCCAAAAAATGAACGATTCTGCGCGTGCGTATTATATTCACGCTGCCTCTTTCAAAAACCGCCGTCATACGAGCACATATGCTAAGAGTTTGGTGATAAAGTTATAGAGTAGGAGGAAGAAAAACACTCGCGTTGCATCTGGGAGATGTATTAGAACCCAGCAAGGCCAAACAAGTAGCTGTTCACAACGAGGAAACCAGACTGTGCAGGAAGTGCACAGAGTTTCTCGAAATTTGTATTTTTAAGTAACTTAATCAACATGTCAGACAGAGCTGGGAAGCAGTGCTAGTGTCCAAAAAACACACATTAGTATCTGAATTCAATTTCACACGGAGTTCATTCCTTTCACGGTCCTGCGGAGATAAAGTGGAAGGGAAATGTTATCGATCGCTTTTTAACTCGTAATATAATTCGCATTAAGGAGAATGATTAGAGTCAGTGGAAACAGCCAGTAAAGACGCAACGTATTACACAACGTCACACCAACAGTAATACTCCCTAGCAGTTTTATTACATACTTTCCTCAGTTTAGATCCATAATTGTTTAAAGAAACACCCAAATAATGCAAAAAAACAAAAAAAACCTGCATAAAATGAGACAAACACCTACCAGAAAACCAGCCTGTGTATATTTATGTGATGTATCTGAGCAAGGAATACAAATAGTGCAAATAAATCTACCCATAGGAAGTTGTATATTGAGAAAAATGCTGGATATTGAGCAAGTCCTGTAAATAAAAGCTTTTGTGTTGCTGGATTTTTTCTCCAATGATGCTGGATTTATGGAACACCCTGTAGATTAGAGTCATAATCTACATTCGGTCTGAGGGTATGCTGATCAGGACGATCGAGTCGAGTCGAGTCAAGTGCAAGGAACACAGATTTAGTGCCCCCTGATCAAGTTTCAGGCATCTAAGAGTGTCAAAGTAAATTAAAATAAATGAAACATTTTGGATTTTTAAAAATTTTTATTTATTATTTTTTTTTTATACTTGATTTAATATCCTATGAAAACTGAGAGCGGGGAAGAGCAGGAAGTAAATTTAACATTCGCAGCTGCTCTGGATGTTCTCCATACAGGACTTGAAGTAATTGAACTGTAAAATCCTGATGTTTTACTTCTGCCTGGAGCAGTATTCTGTGGATGGTCCCGCATGGATAAAAGATTTACACTCCACAAAAAAAAAAAAAAAAAAAAAAAAAAAAAAAGTTCAAGCCCAAGTCTCACCATTTCTCAGTGGATAATTTCACCTGGATGTTGTGGATTTATTTTATATATATATATATATATATATATATATATATATATATATATATATATATATATATATATATATATAAAAAGACAGTGCTGGTGTTCTGTGCTCATTCCAGGACTATTATTCACAATCTTCTCACACTGAACATCAACATACTACCACGTACATTTGGGCGGCTGTGGATCAGGTGGTAGAGCGGGTCGTCCAGTAATCGTAGGGTTGGCGATTTGATTCCTGGCCCACGTGACTCCACATGCCGAAGCGTCCTTGGGCAAGACACTGAATCCCAAGTTGCTCCCGATGGCAAGTTAGCACTGCGACCATTGGTGTGTGTGTGTGTGAATGGGTGAATGCACAGAGTAAAGAGCTTTATAGAACCGCTAAGGTTAAAAAAAGCGCTATATAAGTGCAGACCATTTACCATTCTAAACACCCTACTTGTGTTCTACACCTGTATTCTGTAACGATTTATTATCACCCAGAAGAGGGTGCGTTCGCGTTTGAGTCCGGTTCCTCTCGATGGTTCTTCCTCACGTCATCTCAGGGCGTCACCGTCACCTCTGGGTTGTTCATTAGGGAATCTAAATCTATAGCCCGATTTCTGGTCACATGTTGTTAAAAGTGTTGTAAATATATATTTAAATCGAACTGATCGCAGGATCTCAGTACGTCCAAGAGGAAAAGAGATAAAGAAGCAGAGGTTTGGACATTTGAGCTATTTCGGACTCTTTGACTTTCATTTGTTTTCTGGCTCGACCTTCCTACCCCTTGTCTTCTCTTTCCTCTTCACCTCTCTCGCGCTCACTTACGAGTACAGGCCAGGTTATACTCTGGGTTCAGAGTCACAACACCGAGACTAAATCTGAGCAGACAGCCCGATCGGCCACAGATGCACGTCGGCCGAACCGGCGGCGGTTTCAACACGCCGTTCGTTTTAAACCTCGTTTTTAAATTTAATGAGCATTTAACATCTTGCAAAATCTCATCTGATCCTCAAGTCCTGTTTTTGTTTCCAGATGTGTGAAATTATTTTTGGCACATTGTAAAGTGACCTCCCGGTTTGGGAGTGTGTGAAGTGTGAAATGCGTTCTCCACATCTGGGTGCAGTTTATGGCGTGGTGAAAAGACCTTAGACTTTGCACAACTACAATCGACACCATTACAAAATTCAGTAATTGTGCAAAGTGTAAGGTCTTTTCACTACGCTTTTTCAATGCGAGCGAAAAAGGGAGGAAAATCCGTTACGACCCATAAAGTGGCTCACACTTTATGTACATGAAATTTGGATGTACGTTTAGATCCATAATGAGAGATCCAGAGGCGAGAGTGATGAGAAAAAATGCCTTGAGATGACATACAAAGAGTCCTAGGATGAGCACACGACAGTCCTCATGATCAGAGTAGTTCTTAGGTACAAATCTACAGCATCCAAGTGAGATTATATAGCACTGAAGAACACTGCATTACATTGGCGGCATTTGGCATTTATCTCATTTACACACCTGAGCAGTTGAGGGTTAAGGGGCATGCTCAAGGGCCCTGCAGTGGCAGGTGGGTGGTGCTGGGACTTGAACTCGTGACTTTCCGATCAGTCTTACTACTACTGCCCTGAAGAAATGCTGATCTGTATAGCATTAGGATAAATCAGGGAGATCTGTAGTGCAAGAGGAGAAGTAGTAGAAGTAGTAGACGTGCATCAGCCACAAAGAAGCCACAGCAGCAGACGTATTTTAGTGCTGGGATAATTTATGATGCCTGTGAGTCTCACTCTCCATCACAGATGACCCACACTACCTCCATCCCTTCCCTGATCCCTGGTTCGGAGCTCAGAGGAGCAACATGGCTGTCGGTGTGCGCTTGTGTGAGATAGAGAGACGAGAGATAGTATGTTCAGATGCGATAGCTCCATAGTGGCTAGATTTCAGATCCCCTGTCGCGCAGTTTAACAAGAGCACCACAGACACTCGGGACACAATGCATAAACCAGATGGACATATGGGACAGGGAAGAGAGCGAGAGCGCTGGGGACAACTCAAGAACCACATGTTATCTGTTTTGTTTTTTTTTTGTCCCCCCCCCCCCCCTTCACAAAACTGAACCGAACTGGATTTCTCATACACCCTCACACCCACACGCGCCCTTCTCAACTGCACATCCAAACGCTCTCTTCCTTCACAAAAAGGAGCTTTTTCTGCTCCAGCGTACGAAACGTCTGGAGGCCGTTTTCCCTCTCGGAGGGGAGCCTGGAACACAGGATCGATTCAGGTAGCAGCAGGAAGTTTTGCTGTGGTTACGGGGCAGGCGAGGGGGATTTAAAGGCACTTTGCAAGTCTCCAGACGTCTCTCAAACGCTACTCTCGATTTGCTTTCCTGGCGTTAATCAGAACTGAACTCTTAGAAATCAGATGACGAGTGCACGAGTTGGACAGAGCTGTCGGTAGATTATTTTTATTTCTAAATGATTTGAACATATCAGACAAATCTACCCTTATCTCTATCAGCTTTTCCACAAAGGAGCTGGCTAGGAATGGCGTACAGTAACTCCCAGTAGCTCCTGGGAAAGCTTCAGGAATGAAGCTGTAAACTAAACCCTTCACTGCCTAATAGTCAAACCTGACTAAAGGAACAGCTCCAAAAACAACGCTGTTATTCCGGTGCATAGGGAAGGCAAATGACGCAACCGTGTTAAACACTGTGTAGACCACAGTATTCTCAAATTTTCTCGAACAGCATCTCAGTCAGCTGCGTTGTATGTTATCGTTTCTATAGTAACAAACCAACCGCGGGGATCTGTACGATGGACGTAATCTGTACGTAATCTAAACCGAAATAATAAACAGATTAAAAACGCTTTGTTATTGAACAAAGAAAACAAAAATCATTTTATGTACGGAGACATTTATTTAACGTTTAAGGAAGGAGTCTCCAGTGTCGGTGCTTCGTAGCACAATCTTCAGGATAGAGAACCTTGCAGGGTTCTAGGTAACATGGCAAGTCTTGATTAACTTTTGATTAATACTGCAAGAGAGAGAGAGAAAAACAGACAAGCTGATGAGGGAAGGACGGTTTATAGTTTATAGCTGCTATAACATATACGAGGAGCTTGTTCTGTGGACGTTCCACAACATTAACTGTAACTATAAAAGGATAAATAATAAAATGTCATTCTTTATTTATTTATTTATTTTTTTTAAAAAGGCGTCAGTGGTACAGTATAAGAGGAGTAAAACGCTTCAGGATGTGCCGCTATTGAAGAAAAAAAAATCGTATTATTTCGCCTCATATCAGATGGCATAGCTGGCCGCCATCTTTTACGCTAAACACGTAAATGGACGAGTATTTAAATACAATTTACCACGAAGGGCCTTGATCCTTTTCATACACAATGGTTCCTCATGAAGAAGATTCCTTCTAATCTGACAAAACATCCACAAAGCCGCAGGATTTGTCTGACTGTTTTACTCCTCGAGCCGCGTGGAATTCAGGCCATTGAAGGGGAAGACAAAAAAACAAGCCGCAGAGAGAGAAGAGAGAGAGAGACTTTTCTTCTTCAAGTATTGGCACTTTATTCATTAAGGGCTGTATTCAGAGTCTGTGAAGTTCAAAAGGTACATCAATATTTACACAGAGAACATTTCAGACTAGATTTACACAGGTGCTTAAGTTGATTTTCTGAGTATACGCCTGTATACTTTCACCTCTGAGGAAACACTGCTAAATCGACTATATACGTCTATATAAAACAGAGTGAAATATGAGCAATGCTTTACAAGGAACAGTCCTCATCCGTATCCCAAAAGCAAGAATACCTACACTTTTGCCTTTATAATGAAAACAATCACTCTAAACTTGCTATAATGGAAGTCTAAGAGCAGTTAGTGAATTCAACAAACCTTCGCACGGAGAAACAATTTTTCGGAGAAAAAAAACTCTTTCAGAAGGAATGTATTAAATGGTTCTGCATTGTTTTTGTGGTTTTCCCTTTCAGAAAACCCTTAAAAGGTTCTGCATATGTAAAACCCAAACCTCAAAGTGTTTCCCTATCAGAAAGACTTCTAAATAGAACCCCTTCAGGAAGCTAAGCACCTTTTATTATCCAAAGAACCCTCGAAGAACCCTTCTCTAAGGTTATGTGCACGTTACTCCGGATAGATCCGACAACACTTTTTGTTTTTTAAAAGCACTTTTTTGTTTTTGTTGGAGTGTTTTACAAAAATTGCTCGTCCACAATGAAACATCTGAAAAGACCTGAGATAGGGCGGCTGTGGATCAGGTGGTAGAGCGGGTTGCCTACTAATCGTAGGGTTGGTGGATCGATTCCCGGTCCGTATGACTCCACGTGCCAAAGTGTTCTTGGGTAAGACGCTGAACCCCAAGTTGCTCCCGATGGCAAGTTAGCGCCTTGTGTGGCAGCTCTGCTACCACTGGTGTGTGAATGGATGAATGAGACACAGTGTAAAGCACTTTTGTAGAACCGCTACGGTTAAAAATGCAATCTGACGGTTGTACACGGTGACGTTAATCTTTAACGACGGTATAACACTGGACGACAGGCACAAGAACATCCTCCACCATCTTGTTCGTTTTGAGTCGAACGGGTTCACGTGACTGCTTCACATGACTAGAAATACGTCATCGTTTTTGAGTATCCCTCCATCTATATTTTCTCCGTCCACACCGCAACGCGAAAACGTCGATTTCAAATTCGCAGTTTTTGCGAAAGCTCCGTTTTCGCCGGACAAAAACGCCGTCTCGGCATGGACGGAAGGCAAAGACGTAGAGAAAAAGCTGCGTTTTCAAATGTATCCGGATTAATTTAGACATAGCCTAAGAATACACTTGTGTGGGTCTGATCTTACATCGAAACCTGAAACTACTGATGCGTCAATACCATTTTTTAAAACCGAGTACTCGTTGATACGGATAGGAAAATGAATTAACCCTATTGAGCATTAAATCAGTCCAGGATGCCACAGAACATTTTATTTAGCTCTGTTCATGTTCCCCTGGTTTAAATAGTGGCCATGAAAAGTGTACACATCCATGTTCATGCACTTTGGCTACTTTTTTTTTTCATTTTACACGACGGAAGTTAGCGGATTTTTAACAAAGTGCGCTAGCTAGCCGCGTTAGTTAACTTGAACAGAGTAGAGTCGCAGTGAAGAAGAGTGGGTTTTGTTTCATTTTCGGAAAAGCGCTTCCGTCCAGCTCGAAGTTAAGTACGTTTCATTGTTTTCATTGTGTCTGAACCCCTAGTGACTGATGGTGAATGACCCTCGAGAACATCATACTGGATAAGAGCTTTTATTTTAAGAGTGAGTTTTTTTCTAGCTAGCATTTGCTGCAGAGTTGGTTGCCATTGTGTACTGCTAGCAATGACCATTTCTGTGCTGAAGATTTTATGTTTCAGATGTTTTATCAGGTTACTTGTATTGTAGGAAGATGCTGAAGTTTGGACTGATACCCAATACCAGTATCAGTATCGATGCATCCCTAGAAAAAGGGAATACGTTTGATGTAGTGGTGGAAAGTTGGATAAAAGTGAGTGATGGATGGCCTTCTTTCATGTTTGTCTCATCGTTTACTCATGAAGATATTACAGATAGAGATTAGCTCGGAGAGGAAAGAAAAACCCTGGAATTATCCTCCAAAATCTGCCAAAAGTTTGATCGAGTGTTCTCTCTTAAAGCTGGTGTACATGCAGCGGGCTGTCTCGTCTTTAATCGCTCGGAGCTTACTGGAGTGGCAGAAACAGTTACAGATTCTCATCCGAACCAATGTTGAAATTGTCATGGCTTATGTCGGAATCCTGTTTCTTTACTGCAGGAGTGACTGCTACGTTTAAACGACAAGCTAAAAACCATAATGGAGAGGGAAAAAAAAAAAAGTGAACACGGAGAGTGCCAGAAGGCACAGTTAAGAGTCACGCTCAGGTTAGCACGCCAGGCTGCATTTGTCATCTTGGAGAGTTTTTGCTCAGAAATGCCCGCACGGAAAACAGAGTTGCACGGCTAAGCCCTGCTGGAGAGTCAATAAGAACAGGGCTTTGCTTACTTCGTCTTTACGGGATATTAGAGAACTCCAGCTCGTCTGGAGCCAAGAAGAGATTCGAGAGATTCATGTTTGATCTCCAGCCTCGAGGGCAGTTCCAAAAGCTCTTGCAGTTTTCTCTGCCTGAGAGAGATGAGGAAGCCAGCCTTGTGGGAAAGTCAGCTGTGCCCACTCTCTGATTGAGTGTCTACATCCCTCCAAAAACAAGCTCTACACTCTGCGTCATTATGTACGTGACCACATACGACATTTGTGGTCGATTTATTATTTGCAGTTTCATTCTGACACTGTTGTGATGTTGGAGACCGAGACGGAGCAACGGGGCTGTAGCATAAAAACAACCACAAGTGCTCTCTCTCTCTCTCATACACAAAAGAAACATGGTTGAAAGGAAATGGTTTTGGTCTGTAAGGCTAACATCTATATTCTGAAATGAATGTGGCTTGCACTTGAGTAGATTTGTTCCAACATCAGTGTGCTGAAATATGAGATTCATGCTGTAAACACATGCCCAGTAGAAATGCGTATTAAAGTAAAATTTCTCATCCAAATCTCTTACAACGCACAATTCTACCTTTCACACTACAACCTGAGTCTTAGGCTTCTTTGAACTGTTTGCCTAAAATGGAATGTTTTGGAAAGTATAGCAACCTTTTTAAAACTTCCCATACAGTGCGCCGTGTTCATATCTATAGGGGGCGGCTGTGGATCAGGTGGTAGAGCGGGTCGTCCACTAATCGTAGGGTTGGCGGTTCGATTCCCCGCCCACGTGACTCCACATACCGAAGTGTCCTTGGGCAAGACACTGAACCCCAAGTTGCTCTCGATGGCAAGTTAGAGCCTTGCATGGCAGCTCTGCTACCATTGGTGTGTATGTGTGTGTGTGTGTGTGTGTGTGTGTGAATGAGACACTTTAATAAAACCACTAAGGTTAAAAAAGTGCTATACAAGTGCAGACCATTTACCATCCATGTTCATATCTATTTATCTATATCTATGTCTCATATCTGTTTGGAACACATCGGTTCATTCTGAAAAAATGTAATCATATTCGGTTAAGGCAATAAGGGAAAAGTTGTGTCATTTCTCGGTCTCTGCTCTGAATGATGCTGCTATAGGTTGGAACAACTTCACCATGTCAGTACGGAGGCTTTGTCACAGAACCACCCAGTTCAATAGCCATAAATAACTGTTGACACATAAAACTCCAGCGGTCCTCCAACAGAGCACACGTGACACCATTCATTCAGCTCCACTCAGCCAATCGTCTTTGCCGCAGCGACGTTGGCTGGACACTTTGGTCTGTGTGGTGGCGTAATTTACGATGGTGACCTCTAACAATCTCCAACGCCGTGCATTCCCCGGCAGCAAAGACAAATCCGAGCAACCCCCTCTCACATTCCTGATTGGAACTGCAAGACCACAAACGATGCTGCAGGACATGAGCAAGGTATCCTTCACAACCTGAAGAACATTAGGCCTTTACTCGAGAATCTGCATTTCACACAGCCCCAAAGGTGTTAAAACTGACCAGTGGCACAGAGAGTCAAGCGGACAGCTCCAAAAGCATCAAAATCCCTAGTCGGTGAATCCCAGTGGTGGGCCATTGAGTCACACACAGCCCAAAAGGCATCAGAAACTACCAACGTCCACAGAGTCACTGCCCTTAAAGCAATAAAGTCTACTAGAATCTCACACAGCCCCAAAGGCATCAGGACCTACCAGCGTCCACAGGGTCACAACCCTTACAGCAATAAAGTCCACTAGAATCTCACTCAGCCCCAAAGGCATCAGAACCTACCAGCGTCCACAGAGTCACTGCCCTTAAAGCAATAAAGTCCACTAGAATCACACACAGTCCCAAAGGCATGAAAACCTCAGTGCCCCTTGGAGATATACACAGCCCAAAAAGTACTAAAACTCTCTGGTGGTCCACAGAGTCAGAGTCCACACACAGAATCTCACATATAACTCCAAAGGAAAAGAAACCTACCGCTGACCCATAGTGTCTCACACAGCCCTGAAAGCAGAAATGCCTACCAGTGACCCACAGAGTTTAACACAGCCACAAAGGCAAAGAAACCTTCTGGTGATCCACAGGCACACAGCCCTAAAGTCAACGAAACCTTATTGAGCACAACAGTTACTAATTTTCACGTTGTCTCGCACACAGGAGCACCTAGAGGGCACTTCATCTCATTTTCTCCCATGTTGGCGAGTCTATAGGGCTTTGTATCACATTCCCCACTGAAAGGGCCACCTAGAGTGCACTTCACTTCACTAGAGGGCACTTCATCAAGTCAACCCCCCCCCCATTTGAAAGATAGCCATTAGGGCACAACATCATGTCAATCCTAAAGGTATGCAAATGTTTTCCACTCAGCTATATCTTATATAAGAGAAAATGTTCGCATTTTGTTTGCATCAAAGGTAGAAACTGTTGAGCCAGCAGTGAGAGTTTCATCAGCCCTCGTAACGAATCCAACTTTAAAAGTGAATATTCAGGACAAAAATCAGTCAAAGTAAATGCAAAAAATACAACAACAACAACAACAAAAAAAAAGCCAGCAAAGCAGAACTGGACAAGGACAGAAGCCAAGCATAATAAATAAGGACCAAGGTGAGTGGATGTGTGTGTGAATGTGAGAGTGTGTGTATCTGGGGACAGAAACAATTCAACCTTTTTTCTTTTGGAAAATGTAATGCAGTTAGTGAATATATAGTACATACTCAGAACAAAGCCTCAGAACTCATACTGTGGATGTTTTAAACCACACACGGTTGTACTTTACTGCCTCCTGCTGGCCACTGCGCACACGGCACTTACTTAAGCCCATAATAAGCTACTCAAATCAGAGTTTCTCTTTTATTAATCGTGCAATCATTTGTTACTTAAATCAGACAGAAACTGTACATCTTTTAAACTGGATGAAATACAGCCACGGAGAGAGGACTCACTACAAGTCGTCTTTTGGCAAATTTAACTCCACATTTGGTGCCTTTTTTTTTTTTTTTTCGGAATTTCAAATGTTTTGCAACAACAAGAAGTTACGGTATGTTAAATATATTTAAATACACACTACCAGTCAAAAGTTTAGACACTCATCCTTTGTTTTTTACCCCCCATGGGGATTATGTTGTGATTAAAAATCACGATGAAAAAATTACTGAATATTTTAGCATCGTCAAAGTAGTCGCCATTTTTGCCTAGAGATTTCCAGAAATGTATTCCTGGCGTTTTCTCAACTGAATTCTTGAGGAATCCCCCTGAGATGCTTTTTAAGCAGTATTAAAGAGGTTCCCACCTACGCTGGACTAAGTGTTCCCAAGTCATGCTTCATGTACTGTAGGCCACACACATAGCGTAAAAAAAAAAAAAAAAACATTTAAAAGTGCATTTTGGAGCTCAAGGCCACTTTCCGAGGTGTGTACATGTAGATTCATTTGCACTGCTGCGGAATTACACAAACGTTAAGAATCAACTCACATATACGCGAGTTTTCTTTTTTTTTGTGTGTCACTGTAGACCATTGTATGCCAATAACTCGTAACTCTTTCTTCCATTTATATTCAGTAACTGTTCAGATGCTTCACATCTGAGATATTCAGCTTTCAGCTGCGTAAACGATATAATTGTTTCATGCGATGCCATCAGTTATCAGAATAAACGGAAATAAATCTTCTTAACAAAAGCACAGACACAGCAGGACACAACAATCACGCAGGGATTCGTAATGTTCTTACTCGGTGCATATTGATTGTGCCTTGCTGATTTAAGCGTACTTAATGAGCAAGACATATTATTTGCTAAAATGCAATGCAAAATAGAGTCATTTTGTTCAATAGAAGGTAGGGTAACATTTAATAAAACAATGTCAGCTATACAACGAAGATTCGCTGGCCAATATACATCGCAAACTTTGTCCGGCGATGAGTTGTCCGGGAGCCGAAAGACTCCCGAGTCAAATAATCTGACTCACTGAAATGAGAGTAAATAATGACCGAGCGAGCAGCGAGTGACATCCATGTACACATGTGTATCAGAGACTCGTCTCTCCTACCTGACACGTCCCAGCCACGCAGATGGCCGTCTCGTTCTGTCCACACGGCGTCCCGTCAATGACCCGATCCGACTGGCGGACATAGAAACGGTATCCGATCGCACGGCAGTTGAGCTCGCAGAGCTGTTCTCCAGGAACTGTGAGGAATTACAGAAAAAACGCAATCAAAACAAAACAAACACTCACAGCACAAATCAGTTTGGGAATTTTCCCATTTTGTAGAAACACAGGAGGAAATCTTGTGCATTCATGAATTCCCACAATGCCACTGTGTTCAAATAATGTACCCTTGAGAGTACAGAATACCCATAATGCACTTATGTTTCTGGGAATAAGGAGTATTTCAGACCCAGGGACTGATTTAGAATGAAAACAAGCATGTGGGCCATTTCTCACTCTCGTCACACTCTCAGATGTCTCACAGATCTGACCCTGACCCCTTCTGTTAAAGCCGTTAATTTAACATGACGCTCTGCGGTGTTTCCTCAGCCCATGAGCAAATGGATCAAAAAGCACTTTACTCTCAATACATATCGAAAACTTCCTTTCACAGCATATTATTTTAGTATAATAGTAGTTTATGGCTTGAGGAAGTACCCAGTCATTCATTATATTAGGACATATAGTGAAAGGACTTTAACGTGATGCGTAAAATATCTGAAGAAAACACCAGTGCGCCAGATTCCTCTCAGACAGACAGCACGCTAATCACACACTAATCGGCGACCGATTACAGCACATTAGGGTTCAGTGAGCGCCAAGTAAAGATGATAATGTGATAAATGGTGCAATCATTTAAAACCCATTAAAGACTTTTACACCATAGTGCTGTTGAATTCTCGAATCTGATTGGTCAGACGTTTGTTCTATACCAGCAGCTCGGAAGCGATAACAGAAAATAGCTACGTATATATGTATGGCAAAAATCGCCGTGGTACGTACGATTTACAGATTTAAAAGTATTTCTCTATAAAGTAGTATAAATTACATCACCATCACCATACGAACCCATGTGGCCTGACCAAATTTAAGCAAAATTTGGCGAAAAATAAAAATAATAATTAATTAACAAAAAAAAACAAACAAACAAAAAAAAAAACCCTGGCCTTTTTGGTTTCATTTCCACCTGTTTTAGGGAAATCTAAGATAAATCTGATCCAGAAATGATCTGCACATCTGAAATATGCACCAACATGACAGAACATTTTAGCAGTGGGGGAAGAAAAAAAAAAAGCAGGATTAAAAAAAAAAAAGAAAAAAGGTAACACCACATGTAATAAACCTAATTTGCTTACATTCCAACTGCGTTATTCACAATCCTTTCATTGGTTAAGCAAGCTGACATTTTGACATGTATCTGAAGTGCTCTTCTTATTAAGGTCCAAACAGTCTGTAAATGCTCTGTGTGATTCCCGTTGCTTGGTGACGCTAACACATCATTTGCAGAGCTCAAATGACGGTATAAAATGCATCAAAGCCACACAAACAGCAACGGTAACATTACATGTTGGTTCGTATAGCAGCGAAGACGCCAAAATATCTGAAAGACAACGGATTTAAAGAAAGCGACATGAAAATCTCACCTTCGTTGAAAGGTTCCCATTCATAGAGCCGGCCCATGAAGGGGTGATTGTTATAGGAGGAACACTGGATGTCTCTGATATTCCTGCTGGCAAGGGGACAAGGCTGACACACACACACACACACACACACACACAAAGAGTAAATAAGTGCTGATTTTGTAGATTTTTGTCATTGTAATCATTGTTATATATGTGGAAGAAGATGCAGTATTATCCCCATAATGTACATTAATCTTGCACAAACCATAACACCTCCTGAGTCACACTCGTTTCACATCACGCAATTAATCCACGTATAATCTCTGACCTACGCTTTTAAAGCTGTCAGAGAGATAAGTGTGCCTAAACCCCTGCCTCTGTAACATTCCCATCCCCTGGGTAAATCTGGATTTTATGATCGCTCTGAGGAGATGTCAGCTCCCACCTTGTTCACACATACGCACATACCAAAACCCTCTCTGCCTCAACAAGCACTGGAAATTTTACACACAATAGCAGAGCTTAAACATTTCAAGGACAAAATCATTAGGTATTAACGTCCTCGGATGTCCCGTACGGTAAGTCAGACACGCCATACTACAGTGCTGCTGAACGCCCAGTTCTGCTCGGTCATCGATTGGGATGTAACTATGAACGGATGAAAAAATTATGATGTGCTGTAATTGAATGAATATTATATCATTGTAATTACTGGCATCGCTGTTGTTACTTTGGTATAAAAGGAATAAAACACTTCTGGACATTCTAATACTGGAAAACAATCCTTGGTTGATTATTTCCCACAATCCATCATGTTTTATTCCATACTCAGCTGCCCGTTCAGCACATTCGGAATGCTTGTCATACTGTGCAGTAGAATATTTGCCGTATGAAATCTCAGTATCATAATGAACACGTCATAATGAAATATTCAAGATTCTTACGTTCATGTTACACATCTTGTACTGGCTGGCAACTCCAGAGCAGGAGGAGGCTGGCAGCGAGAGGGGGTTATGAGGTCTCCCAGGAGCTGAAGCTTGGCTAAAATCTGACGCGAGTGTGCCAGGAGGGTGCGGCTTCCCCTGAGACCGGAGACCCGAGCTGGGCTGGTGAAGGGGAACCCAGGATGCCTGCTGGCTCATACTGTGATGGGTATTTTGAGGAGAACTTTGCTGAGTATTTCTGTACTTCTTCTGCTGCTGTCTGTAGCTGCCGTATCTGTAATCAGGTGGTGAGCGACGCTGTCGCTGGCTGTACACGGGTTGTCCAGGATCTCTCTGTGAGGAGACCACGTATGGCATCTTCCCGTAACCGTACATCCCTGGCATGATCCGAGTGCTGCCGCCTCGCCTGAGAAATCACCCGGTACACAAAGTACATAACGTAATAGGCATAAATTCCAAAGAGGAATTTTACGTACGTGGGAAATTTTAATTCTGCAGTACTCAGTAGATCTGATGAAGCCCCTTAGATAAGTGGTCAAACATACTATAATTTATACCACAAGTCCTGTTACAGTGACCAGTTCAAAATGAACTGTGGTTAAAAGCTTAATCTCTTCAATCACAACTTAAAATAATAATTATTCAAATAAAAAGTAATACCGCCTCCCGGGCCGTGCTTCACTCTGCTGCTTTCTTGTCTCCCCATGACTGGTATGGTGCGACCCCTGAGCATCTGGATGAGGACTGTTATTACCATGATGCCCGGGCACAGAGGGCTTTAATGCTGATATGACAATACTCGGATCCTGCTGCCCCGTGTGAGGACCCTGTCTGGAGGAATAAACTGTGGCCGGAGAGCTGTACGTGCGTAAGCACGGCCTGCTTTGCTCCTGCACCCCACCACCACACGAGCGAGAGCATTCACTCCATGGACCCCAAGAGCCCCACAATCCAGAAGAGTCATCGTCCAAAATTCGAGGCTCGACCACTTGTCTAGGAGCAACCTGCAGCCAAATACAGCGAGAAACACAGTTCAATTTTTTTCAAACGAATGTTCAGTTTTAAAAACCTTCAATTTTAAACATTAACATTCTATTCGATATTTTTTGGAATTTATATTCAAACATACTCTCAAAATTATAGTACAGTGATACCGTGGGAATGGTATTTAGTTATACTTTAAAGGATTAATACGTAAAGCCTGAAATTAATCAGTAATTTGAATTAAGATTCACAGTAATATTTCTAAGAAGTATTTTTCAAATAAACACGCTTTTCATCTCAATTAATGATAATGAGTGATAATGAGACTTTACTGATCACATATACATATGCACAGTGAAATTCTTTTCTTCGCATATCCCAGCATGTCAGGAAGTTGGGGTCAGAGTGCAGGGTCAGACATGATACAGCGCCCCCTGGAGCAGAGAGGGATAAGGGCCTTGCTCAAGGGCCCAACAGTGGCAGCTTGGCAGTGCTGGGGCTTGAACCCCCAGTTCTTCTGATCAGTAACCCAGAGCCTTAACCGCTAAGCCATCACTGCCACATATATAATATATAAATACCTAACTGCGTGTGTGTTTAGAAAAAAACATAAAAATACAGCATTATATTTGTCTGGAATTATTTTTAGAATATTATATTCTCAGTACCTGTTGAAAAATGTGTATTTTTCACTCTATGGGCTCTGGTTTTATTATCTGCTCGTTGCTACAGTACTGTATGTTCATCTATTCACTGCTGTCAGTTCCTGCTCAGAATGGGTGCCTCCTCACACATTTTTCTCTCTCAAAATGAGTACATTAACATGATAGAGGCCCGGAGAGCAGCACGCAGCAGTGGTCCACCAGAGAATAAAGCTTGTGCGGTAGGAATTGCTGGCACGGCATCCTCAGCTGTCTGTCAATGCCAGACGGCTATTCAGAGATCAAATGTGCCAAACCCCTTCCCGCCTGTTCCTGTAACTCAAACTCTCAGTCATCTTCCAGGTCACCGAGGGGTCAAACAGCTGATCCACACAAACTTGTACTATGAGTGGAAAGTCCAGGGTGGATTCAGTGAGAGGTCAAATCACCTGTCCGTCACTAAAACCTTGAATGAAAGTTAATTTCGGTTTCTAATCACCCTGTCACGGAGGAATGCTAATGGCAAAAATATTTCCTGACCTCTTCCTCATCATCACCTGTTGAAACTACATCTGATGGTCACTGTGGTCTATCTTTCCTCGTAGCACTAATGACCTCTCAATGCTCTCTGCGGTCTTCCGGACATCTGACCTCACTTTCTCCACTCCTTTTCTTTTTTTCTGAGAAAATGTATCCCTAAACCCCTGCTTTGAGATAAGCATTATTTCCCCTAATCCCAACCAGACAAACTGGTCTCAGATCCGCAAACTATGACTAACACATCTTTTTTTTGTTTCCTATCCATGCCACAGTTTTTGCAGCAGAACTGGGTTTCTGAAAGGGGTTTCACACAGGCTGATTACACATTCTCCAGCGCTCAGGACCCCACTGTTTCAGGGCTTTTGTGGTTAAGCAGGAACATTGATGTTAATTGCCTGTCATGTTGAAGCAGTTTGAACTGTGCATGATAAAAGGCTGTTAAAATTGCCTCTTAAAAACTTTCTGAGACAAAGTCATATGGACGGATGGGACCAAGAGGAACGTTTAATAGACCTGCTCATGATCATCAGTGGAGCATGTTAGCTTGGGTGTACAGGTGCATCTCAAAAAATTAGAATAAAATAGGAAAGTTCATTTTTTCCCCCCGTAATTTAATTAAAAAGTGGAACTTTCGTATATTCTAGATTGCACATTACACATAAAGTGAAATATTTCAAGCCTTTTTTTCTTTTAATCTCGATGATTACGGCTTACAGATCATGGAAATCAAAAATCCAGTATCTCAAAATAGTAGAATAAAGAATTAATAATACAGAAATGTCCTGATGACCTGAGAAGCGCTCTAATCAGCGAATTAACTCAAAACACCTGCGAAGGTTTCCTGAGGGTTTAATCTCTCAGTCTGGTTCAGTACACAACCACAATCACGGGGAAGATGGAAGTCATTGTTGCATTTCATTTGGAAATCAAGGTTCCAGAGTCTGGAGGAAGAGTGGAGAGGAACAGAATCTAAGTAGCTTGAAGTCCAGTGTGAAGTTTCCACAGTCAGTGATGGTTTGGGTTGCCATGTCGTCTGCTGGTGTTGATCCACCGTGTTTTCTCAAGTCGAGAGTCGATGCAGCGTCTACCAGGAGATTTTAGAGCAATTCATGCTTCCATCCGCTGACGAGCTTTATGGAGATGCTGATTTACTTTTCCAGCAGGATTCTGCCCCTGCCCACAGTGCCAAAACTTCTAGTAACTGGTTTGCTGGCCATGGTATTACTGTGCTTGACTGACCAGCCGACTCGCCTGACCCGAATCCCATAGAGAATCTCCGAGAGACACCAGACCCGACAATACAGACGAGCCGAAGGCCGCTATCAAAGCAACCTGGGCTTCCAGAACACCTCAGCAGTGCCACGTTGCCTCCATGTCACGCCGCATTGATGCAGTAATTCGTGCAAAATTTATGCATCAGCGCATAAATGAACATACTTTTCAGAAGGTCGACATTTCTGTATTATAAATTCTTTATTCTAATATTTTGAACTGGTTCATTTGATGACAAAATTTTTAATTTTTAAAGGATTTTAACTTCTCAGATCCAAAAAAAAAAAAAAAGCCTCAGAACCCACTGGATGCCACTTCACTTGGCAGGTGGACAATAACCCCAAATATTCACCGAACCAGCTGTAGAGCATTTCAAGGCTAAAAAGTGGAACATTTCTGGGATTGAGAGTAATAGGCAAATTAAAGGCAACTTAATTCAATTAAAATTTACAGGCTTGGCAGAAGATCACCAGGAAACACATTCAGCACACAGAATAGCGCATTCATATAAACCTGTGATTTGCTTTGCTGCCAGAACAACTGTCAGAAATGTAATTAACACCTTCTGACCAATCAGAATCGAGAATTCAACAACGCTGTGGTATAACTACAAAATGACTTATAACAACAAATAATGTACAGATTTATTTCTCTAAATTCAAGATCTTTATGTATAAAGAAACTTAAGGGTTCATCTGATATAGATGGAAATCTGACATAATATTTGCTTTGTTTAAAATCCAGTACTCCAGACTCCAGAGATAATAACAATTGTCCGGTTGCATACAGAATGTACTTTGGTGTTATACTGTGATGAGCAGTTTCTCGGATGTAACGAGGCTCACTGACGTTTCAGAATTAGATGAAACCAAAAGGGGCCATCTTAATAGCTTCTGGAGATTTGCTAAGAAAAGTCCTAAATCAGTATAAATGTTTTGCCAAAGGAAAGTTCAAGAGTGTCTCTGGTGCCAGAGTTACCTTCTTGTGGTCCAGTGTGAGCTGGCCGTCGGAGAGGTTCGTCCAAATCAGGGCGATAACCATGACAACACTGTGAAGAAAAGCCAATGACCTTTACTGAACTTTCTCAGAGCACAACATAGTAGGATGCTGGATTTACAGTGGCTGTTTCAGGTCTTTCTATTCAGCTCCTGAGATTCAGTTATGCAAGATGCTATGACTCTTATCCCGAGATAATTTGCAACGTGAGCAACAGCTGACAAACAAGTGCAGCTTGCGAAAGCATCTCCTGGATAGCCTTGGTTTTAATGTGTATCCTTTCTGAAAATTCGAAACACACTCGCTGATAAATCACTGTGTGTGTTCTTACCTTACACATGACACTCTGTTCATGCTGCACAGAAAGTGGACAGCTCTACCTGAGAAATGAAAAACAGTGCGTCAGCTTTGGTGGTCAAGTGCAATGTTCAATTAAGTCCTCAAGCTGGCAACTGTGCTCTCGCTGTGTGGCACAGGACATGACCGTGAGCGCTGACCTCTAACTCACGAATCCTCAGGGCTCTTTCACTGAAATGCAGCACCAAATCTGGACAGTTCAGCCCAGGAAGCTAACTACTCCATAGGGACAGGTCGAAAAACTGTTTTGTTCTCCTCAGAACATTTCACCCTGTAGACTAAATGGACACTGGCAACATTTTCTCCCTAATTTAGTCTTGGCTGATTCCCACCCATCATTAAACGGCTACCGACTGGCTAGCGTGAAGGCTAATACTTGCTTCCTCCAAGAGATGTGAAGCCAACCAACCACATCTGCTTTTCAAGCTGCGTAAAACACTTGGAAGGAAGCGCTATCAACCCTCTTCCGCATACATGAGCCCACAGATGCCCATGATTGGCTAAGTGTTGCTGTGATTTAACAGAGAGCAATGGACTCTTGAGCTGAGTATCCCTACTACCTTACTATACAGTAGGCGAAAAGCAGTATGCCAAAGCAGTAGCACGTCCGAATTCTCAGTATTCATAAAACAGTAGGCGAGAAATACCCGTATGACCTACTGCTTCCGCCGAGATTCTGCAGTATGGAACCAATGGACACTGCGCTATCCCGTAATGCAACGGGACCGGAGCGGAAGAGCTGAATCCGAATCAAAAATGGCGGAAGGCGGCGCGTCAGCTCTTTTTAAGTGTAAGTGCTATAGGTTAAACATTGTTCCTTGTGGTTAAACCGTAAACTGTTAACTTGTTGAAGGTTTAAACAAGAAAAACAGTTAGGTTGTGCTTGATATCGTGGTACGGCCATGAAACAAGCTAGCTTACGTTAAAGCTCTTACGTTATAGCCACCTCTTTTTTCTCGTTCTTTTTTATGTTAATTATTACTCTGAAACTGAAAAGCGTGACGTCCTCCTTCCTTGAACTTTCCCCTAGAGGAAAGTTTGTGTACTGACTGCTTCTAAGCGCTGACACTGGGGACTCCTTCCTTGAACGTTAAACAAACATCTCCTTACAGAAATCTTCATCGTATTAACGATTATAGCTTTTTCTTGGTTAAATAACATGCCTTTTAATCTGTTTATTATTTGTCTTAGGTTACTATATGTGGAGCTGTGCAGTGTTATAGCGTTATAGCTGTCTACTGAAAACAAAAACAAAAAAATAGAAACCTTCATCGAATTTGTGATCATTTTAATGGTTATAATGGAAACTGTAATGGTCCCTGTGGGTCTCTACTGCTAACTTGTTGCCTTCTATTGGTGGCATGTTATGTCTAGTGGATACCATTAAGGACTGATAGTGTTTGTAACGGTTTTAATGCTTAACTGATGGTTTGTAATGGTATTTGTAGTGGAAACCATTAGAATTTCTAGGGCTGTGGGTTGTAAATTTCGCATGTTTACGTAGGTTTTCTTCTAGAAAAAAAACATGCAGGTAGGTGCATTGGCTAGGCTAAATTACTCCTAGGTGTGTGTGTGTGTGTGTGTGTGTGTGTGTGATAGTTGTCCCAATCAGGGTGTATTCCCAGCTCGCGCGCAGAATAGTCTCCATAAAATAAATGAATGGATGAATATTCCCAAAAGTCGCAGTGTTATATTTCTTGTATATCAGTAAAGATCATCCATAAATACTCATTTGGGATATTTAATAGGATATTGTTAAAAACGCTGACAGTGCACCAGTACAGCGTGTGTTATAATAATAATAATAATAATAATAATAATAATAATAATAATAATAATAATAATAAGGAGAAGAAGAAGAAGAAGATTCCTTGTCCGTTATAAACACCTTTATAAAGCTTTAGGTTGCCTGATCGAGGCTTTAAACTTCAGAAAACACCAGTTAAGAACATCAGGAGTGTGAAGTGTGAAGTGTTACCTGTCTCTGGTCGCGGTTCCACTTTAATACCGAGCTTTCAATTAGCACCGGGAGCTCGGCATGAAGCGCGCGCTCACGGAGTGTAGTTTGGACAGATAAGAGCCACGGATCCCGCCGACCTGCTGCATCGTGACAGAGCATAATCTCCACCGCAGAGAAAAGTTACATCCTGAACTTCTATTTCCAGCACACTGAAAGCCACAAGAAGAAACTTGCATGCGCCAAAATGTTAGAGAGAGAGAGAGAGAGAGAGAGGGAGAGAGAGAGGGAGAGAGAGAGAGAGAGGGAGGGAGTGAGAGAGAGAGAGAGAGAGGGAGGGAGTGAGAGAGAGAGAGAGGGAGAGATAGAGGGAGGGAGAAAGAGAGAGGGAGTGAGAGGGAGAGAGAGAGAGAGAGGGAGGGAGGGAGTGAGAGAGAGAGAGAGGGAGAGATAGAGAGAGAGAGAGGGAGGGAGAAAGAGAGAGGGAGTGAGAGGGAGAGAGAGAGAGAGAGAGGGAGGGAGTGAGAGAGAGAGAGAGGGGGAGATAGAGAGAGAGAGAGGGAGGGAGAGAGAGAGAGGGAGTGAGAGGGAGAGAGAGAGAGAGAGGTAGGGAGAGAGAGAGACAGAGAGAGAGAGGTAGGGAGAGAGAGACAGAGAGAGAGAGAGAAAGAAAGAGAGAGAGTATCCTTAACGGAGAGGATCAGTCACCTGGTAAAGCACTCCAGCACAGGCTGTGAATGTTTTCCCTGTTGAAGGAGGACCTGAGAGAGTGTGTGAGAGAGAAATATTTTGATTTTAAAAATCACATACATGTGACACGTGATCGTATGCCCTAAACTGCACGTGAACGTTTATCTGAACATGAACTATATAGTTAAAAATGACCACATGAAAATTAACAAGTTATGTAAAAATAATAATAATAAAAAAAATTATTAAATAATAAATCACATGTAGAAAAATGTAAATAAATGAACCACAAATGATCACATATGGGGGGGGGGGGGGGGGATAAAAAAATGAATCATCATTGGGGGGTTATAAACACATGCACTACATGTATAAGAATGAACAAATGAATTCATTATGTGGAGAGAGAGAGAAAAAAAAAAAACACTCACGGCCTTCATGTGGAAAAGTAACGTGGGGAAAAAACCATGGAAAGAATTACATACATGAAATACTAACCTGAAAATCTTGTGTAATTCTAAAAAAAAAACTACACGTGAAACATGAATGCAAAAGTAAATGCAGACTAATCTTGGTAACAAAATCACACGTGGAGGGAAAAATGAACGATTCGTGTGAAACGTGAAAAAAAAAATGATGTGGAAAATTAAATTCAGATGCGTAGTGCACCAGTGTGAGAAAATTGTGACACATGACAGGTGAAGTGTCTACAAACCACAGGTGTACAAAGGAACATGAAGTTTGTGTGATAGCAGTAACACTACACATAGTAGTAGTGCGTGTGTGTGAGAGACTATATTCTTATTAAACACATCTTTATTAAACACACTTTCCATGTTAATCCACTTTTTTGGAGTACAATTCAACACTAAAGCTCATCATTTCCTACACGCACTGTGTGTTAATCAACCTCTACCCATGTTCCGGGTGTTTCTGACCACAGCATACTGTTGGCTGGATTATTTTGGGTTGGCGGACTGTTTCTCAACCTTTTCCTCGATGGACAGATGGGTTCCAGTCAGTAATCGTAACCCTGAAACGTGACCTGTATTGTACAGTAAGTGTACCACACCGGTTCCCAACCCTGGTCCTGAAGACCCCTCGGTCCGGCACATATGACCTGCTTCAACTGACCACGTAAAGCAATGTTAACAGCCGAGCAACTAACTGAGCACATTAACAGCACTTCCATTGTAATGTATATCACGACTTAGATATTTGTTGTTTTTTTCCCCCTAAACTTGTTCCTGAGTGCTTAACAGAGAGTAAACTATACAAAAAAAGCCATGTTGCAGTGGATATGAAAAAAAAAAGTTTCTTATTCTCATGTGGGTTTAATACGTGAAGGAATTTTTTTTTTTTTGTATAATAAATAGGTCTGAAAGGGTTAACAGCCCTTTCTGAGATGAGGTGTGCGTGTGTTAGAGCAGGGAAAACCCCTAGAGGTGTACATTTCAGACTTCCACACAATATGATAGGATTCGATTGAGTAGCCTCCGATTGATACGAGACAAGAACTTGGGTAGGGATACCTTTAATTCATGAATGATGATGATGATATGGAGAAGGACGATTTTAAATGTATCAGTTAGAGATACAGGTGAATCGCATTGCTGTCCTATTTACACATCAGTTTAAAACTATTTTTCACACACACACACAATTGTTATCATCAGTAATGATCCATTTGTGATCATTGCCTTTAGATTGATGTGTTTCGATTCAAATCAATGGGTCATTACACTCCAAAAAAAAAAAAAAAAAAACAGTAAAATGTGCAAGACAGTGTGTTCTCCAGAACCAGGGTTGGGAACGTATGGTGTACTGCATACAAAGGCCACTTAATGTAGGTTGAAGATACAGCGTCAGTTAAACTTTAAATACATTAAAGGTGGGATATGCAATTTTTGTTGTTGTTGGTGGTGTAAAACAATTTAGTGGGTTGGGATTCTCCACATATTTCAGTCACTGTAGTATAAAATATTTGCTTAGCGGGGAAAAAAACACACAAAAAAACAACACTCTAGTCTCTGTAGCACTCCGGATCAGCAAAATCCAACCAATCAGGACGAGGTAGTGCTGAAGTCCTGAAGCCTTTCCAGTGCTGCAAACCTTTTTCAAAGCGCTGACACTGGAGACTCCTTGCGTAAATGTTAAATAACATTAATCTGTTTAGAGAAAACTTACATGCTGTTTCCATTCCATTTAAACCCACGTTTAATCTTGGACTTTGAAATGGAAATAAAAACAGAATGAAGCCCAAGTCTTCTGAATCACTGTTTGATTTCTCTTCCCTGTGTGCCCCACATCAGCCTTTAATCCACACACACACACATACATCAGTGATGCGAGTTACTTTGCCTTGGGGTTTTTCCTGCGCTGCTATCGAAGGATTAGAGCTGGATTAGCTCGACGCAGGTTTGCCAGCAGTGTTTCACGTTGCGTGACATTTCTGTGGACAAGCCATATTAATTAAAACCAACAACAAACAGGACTGCAGATTTAAATCCCACCACATCCAGTGAAGACGTCGCTCATTAATCCTGATCCTGGAGTTCTGCTTCGGCATTAATCGGACAGATTTCATCCAGCGATTTAAGCTCACAGCTCCAGGGTTTGATCCTGAGCTCTGTGGAGGTGCACATGTTCTCTCTGTTGGTCTTGTGTGCATGTGATGGGGTTTCCTCCGGGTTCTCCAGTTTCCTCACACCTGCCAAGAAAAAAAAAAAAAAAAAAACCCAACATGCCAGAAGGTGGACTGGCTACTTTAAATTAGCTCTGAGTGTGAATGTGTGTGTGTGTGTGTGTGTGCGCGCATCATACCCTGGGTATCACACACATCCTACCTTACACCCAGTGTAACTCATTTCCTGTTTTAAACGTATAATTCTTTACAACTTAGATGAGTAATTCTGTTGTGTCACTTTCTGGGAACGTGTAAAAGTGTTAAGATTTCACCTTGTGACACACCACTATACATTTCTCCTCAGTGCCTTCAGGACATACGGGATCGTACAGGATATAAAAGAAAATCATTTCGAACGTGTGACTTTGTACCTGTTGAATGCAGGAAGGACGTTAACCATGAGAGCATGACTTTAAATCTACATAACCTTGTACATATCCATCTTCTTCCACTTTATCCTTCACAGGGTCACGGGGAAACCTGGAGCCTATCCCAGGGAGCATCGGGCACAAGGCAGGGTACACCCTGGACAGGGTGCCAATCCATCACAGGGCACACAAACACATACACATTCACACACTGGAGGAGGAAACCCCTGCAGCACGGGGAGAACATGCAAACTCCACACACAGGGCTACGGTGGGAATCGAACCCCCGACCCTGGAGGTGTGAGGCGAACGTGCTAACCACTAAGCCACCGTGCGCCCCCTTGTACATTTCCCTCTTTTTTGTGTATAAAAGTGATCTGTCTATAGATCAACGTACCAGCAATACAACATCTGTATCTGTGTGTGTGTGTGTGTGTGTGTGTGTGTGTGTGTGTGTGTGTGAGTGTGTGTGTGTGTGTGTGTAATTAAAGGATATGTAGAGAGCCTATTTTGAAACAAAAACACTCCTGTTATACGGATGAGAAGCTAACTACTGCACATTCCTCACCCTGGTAATTACACACCTAAGACTTTCCTGTGAACTTGTACCGATAAAGAAGAACATTTTTCACGCTCTGCCAAGCAACCTGAAAAGATGTATGCAGGCGGAGTACCGCCTTGACAGATTCAGCCCACTCCTGGTGCGCCGTCTCCGGTGGTGGCTGTTGATTTTGGAAACGCACCGTGTTTTCTTTCATTACTCAGACAGCCGAGCAGTCAAGAGTTCATCATTCTCTTTTAATATCCTGTAAAATACAGAACAAAAGCGCAAAAAAAAAACAACCCCAACAACCTCTGTGCAAGAAAAGTCATTTGGATCTGATCCGACAGCATAAAAAGAGAGAGAGATGCTGAAACATAAACCTGTCTTATCTCTTCTAGTGTTTCGCAGTTACAGCGGACAGAAAAAGAACCAGACGGGATTTTTCACTTTGTGTCTGTATTAGCAGCACCTTTAGGAAGACCGACGTTAGCAAAACGCACTAGTGTATGACTTTTACTGCTCCTCTGGGACACTTGTGAGTGGGTGAACAAGCATTAAAAACATCACAGGCATCATGTTTTGTTTTCTTCAAAGATCATTCCCTTTTTCTCAGTTAGAGCTTAAGTGTGTGTGTTAACGAGTCTCACAGAAGAGTCAGTCTGTCCCTCTGAGTCAGTTCAAAATCTCTACATTTGACTAATCTCCATAGGAGACTGTGTTTGGAAACGGATGAAGACGAAGAAGAAGAAAAAAAAAAACGTGAGGAATTTGTTTTTTTTCCTCCTGGGCGGAGTAAACATCCTTTCATTTCTCGCCACACACTTTCCGTTTCATCGCTCTCCTCCCTCTCATTTGGTGTCGGAGAGCGTGTCGAGGCAGGCGCGCGTGTACGCTGGTGTGTCCCTTGTCTCGAGCACGCAGTCCCTCACCATCTCTACAAACATGGTGGGCCAGAGCTTGTGCAGCGCTTCTCTCTTCAAGCCGGTGCTGGACGCCGTGTGCACGAGTCCTCGCAGGTACTGATCGACCACGGAGCTGCGCTCCGACACCTCGCTGCTGCTCTCCTGAGGACATTTAGAGCTGGGATTAGAATTGACGAGCTGGATACAGAATGACCGAGAGACCCGAGTTTCACTCTAATATACAGTAAAATGAATTCATTCCTCTGAAAAGCACAACACGAATATTTGTGGAGTCGATATGTGAATAGAACTTCTCAGTTTTATGCAAATACTATGCAAATTAGGCTCCAGATCCAATCCTATGCTCTGAGGTGTCATTATAATTCGATCCTCTTACAACTTCGGTTCATACACGTGTCTTGTTCCCATTTAATACTATCAGGGAATTTTTTTTTTTTTTTTTTTTTAAAGTAAGAATAAACGAATAACAATAGTTTAATCATTTCCTATGGCTAGTTCGCTAGATTTAAGTCTTCCAACATGGGAAAGTCTTTACGACAGAGGACTGTGCAGTTTCTCTGCAATATGACATGCATTATTGCATGGGATTGCATGAGAACTTGTTCTGCAGAAGTCCCACAGCATTAACTGTCGGTATAAACGTAAAACGGACAACATGCCGTCCTTTATTAATAAGAAATTTGGCTGCTTGGAACATTTCGCTTCGAGTCGTCCGTTTAAGTAAAGATTTATTTGTAAATAAAATCTTCGTTTTCATCTAATGAAGGAAATGGATACGTCGGCACGATTATATTTTTGTCTACGACACTGATTTCAAACATTTAAATCACACACCTTCAGGTCAAAAGGTTTTTAAGATCATGAGAAACATTTCAGTCGAGTGTCCACAAACTTTTGACTCAGTGTATATTTTAATAAAATAATTTATTTTTTAAAAAAGAGAGAGCCTTGAATTGACTGTCGAAGTGTGGACCACGCCCCTAAAAGCTACACGCCCAGAATAAATAACTCTAGATCGACATCAGCAAGTTACATACCTAGTGTGAAGCAGAATTAGTCTTGTGTGTGTATGGCAGTATTCTTAAGGTCATGTGACACAGAATGAACTGTATGTATGTAAAATATTCATTGTATAATACTATAATGTGCATCTGTTAATAGTGAAAGACAGAATAACTGTCAAGGTCAATGTATCTACAGTAAGTGTGTGTGTGTGTGTGTGTGTGTGTGTGTGTCACCTCTGGACTCTCAGAGCTGGAATCCTTGCTGTGGTAGTTAAAGAGTGCGCGGCTCATGCTCTCCCCCAACAGCTTCCCGTTCTCCCTCAGCTCTTCAGGGCTCAAACCGAACCTGCGAACTCTGCCCTCCAGCAAGAACTGCAGCTGCCTCTTCCTACGGAGAAAGACAGTGAATCTTCGAGGTTGGCGCTTTGTAACCGTCAGTAAATTTTCCGACGTGGGAAAGCCTTTCCGATTCTGTGCTCGCCGATTTCTGCGTTCTGTGTTTTTCTGGTCTTATTAACTTATTAGAGAGAGAGAGAGAGAGAGAGGAAAAAAAAGGAGAGAGGGAGTTTACAGCTGCTATATAGTAAGTGGAACGATCCACAAGACCAATGCAACTATAAACGGATAGAAAGTGCAAAATGTCACTCTTTAATGAATAAATAATAATAATAAGAAGAATAATAATTGCTGGTATAGGAAAATACTTCATTTCAGTGAATTAATCCTGTCACGGATTGTTTTCCGATGATAGCACTCCGTGTGTGTGTGTGTGTGTGTGTGTGTGTGTGTGTGGGAAAGATAACACGATTACCCCAGTTGTAATATAATGTACACATGTAGAGGAGTGGGAAGGAACAGGAGTAATGAGTAATGTTCTATCATAAGGTGGATGAAAGGCAGCACAGAACCGGCCGGCTCCGGTTCTCTCTGCCAGCGATCCAACAACACACTGCCTACCTGCAGGGTACAGCACGAAAGTGGGTGTGTGTGCGCGAGACAGTGTGTGTGGCTCAGGGTTTTAATCAATCAGAGGTAGGAGATGAAAGATGTGTGTGTGTGTGTGTGTGTAAGAAATGGAGGTGTGAAGGTTCTACTCCAAAGCTCCTGAATGAGGACATGCTACAGTAGAATGTAAAACTGATATCTAGAACATTACAGTACATAGTGAAATATGAGCTCATGTGTAGGCGATCAAGCTGGAATATCTGCAAGGAGGCGTGGGAGAGAGTATGTTTTAGAAGATCTCACCTGGAGCCTGAGATGCTTAGGTTCTCTCTCGCTTTCTCTCTCTCTCTCTCTCTCTCTCTCTCTCTCTCTCATGGGCTAAAAATGGCAGCTGCCTTGAACAAGCACTGGCCTGCCATCATCACACTGCCATACAGTATGTGTGTACACACTCTCATATACAGTCTTTTGGCATCTCACGGGGTGCCACAGGAAGGAAAATCTACGAGAAGCTAATCACAAGACTTCCGTTATACCATTACACCACGGCGCTACTGTACTCTCAAATCCGATTCATCAGAAAGTGGTGACGTTTTCTGTGAGCTTAGGAACGAGTCTCCAGTTCTCCAACACTCAGATATGAAAGACTTAAAGGTTTCTTAAGAACATGCCAAGATGCATACTTCTGTCTTATTATCTCCAAGAGGCTAGTGAGGGAACGGCGTTTTTAGCGCAGATGTTTTTCATGGACGTCCCACAACGTAACTATAAACAGATAAAAATGTCATTCTTCAATCAATAATATATTGTTAGGTTGGGAGAACTGCTGTGGTATAAGTGGAATAAAACACTTAGGGACATGCTGTTATAGGAAATAATCAACTTCAGGATGGTAATGGCGTCAGGCTGGATCACGCCACTCGGTCGTTGATTATTTTCCCATAACAGCACACTCCATGCGTTTTACTCCGTACGGATGATAGATACCCTTAAGGAATACATTTACTAATCCATTGCTTTTGAAAAGATTTATCGCCATCACACCGTCAGCGTGGCTGAGAATCCAACGGGTTTCGGAAAACTGGGTCTGATAGGTTTCTGAGATGTTATCGTGAGGCGCCGGCTTAAATGTGACAGCACTGTGAAGCTACAGAGGAACTAATGGGTAATTTTGCGCTGCAGTGCTGTCTGGTGCCATAAGCAGCTTTACTGAACAGAGCTGACAGATGGAGTCAGAGGTGGGTTTTGCCGGGATGAGGAACTCCTGCTGATGCCAAGCAGGTACCATCCTGCTCCAGAGTAAATACGGGTCAATATATAGGCACACACACACACACACACACACACACAAATGCCAAATGTATTCGAAATCCAATCCACACCCACACAGTCACTCAAGCAGACACATAGCTCAAACACTGCACTGCATTTTGGGTAATAAACTGTTACTCGGATGTCGTTGCGAGACGAAAAGCAAACACAGACTCGCGAGAACGCCACACACATGTACTGTATGCGCACTACACGTGAACACACACCTAGACTCCTCCAGCAGCAGAAGCAGTCGACAGTGTGGCGTTTCCGTCGAAGCCACGTGACCCAGGGTCCCAAAAAGGCGCTCGGCCGCCATGACATCGTTCAGTGTCACCTGGTAACACGGACGAAAGAGGATAAGATGTTAAATAAAAGATCAACAAAGCAAACATATTTAATGTGCTGTATTTACTGGAACCACAAAATGTCTTGTCAATATGCAGGAAAGAGTAAATGCATTCTCGCCATCCAGTCATTAGCCTGTAACGACTACATCATTAGCTGTGAATGCGAAGTTAATGTCTGTGTGTGTGTGTGTGTGTGTTTAATGAATAAGCCTGTCCGCTGTCTATTTTTAGTGTTTACAGTGACACACTGCTGCCGATGCTGCTCCTATCGATCGTATGCAGTGCAGTTTGTGCTTGGATGCCAGTGTGTGCAGGTGTGTGTACCTCCGTGCCGTTGATTCTCTGCAGGTTCAGGTGGTTGAGTCTGTAGATGAGGAAGGCTCGCCACAGAGCCAGGCTCACTACGGGGTTTCCTTCCGGATCGATGGTCACCTGCTCCAGCCTCTTTACCTGCGCTAGAGCTGCTAATTGCAGCAGCCGTGTTATATTAGTCTCCATAAAGATCAGGTGCTGAGGAGAGAAGAGGAGAGAAGGAGGGAAAGAGAGGAGGGAAATACATCAAAGAGAATGATGACAGAAGGGAAAAGTAGAGGAGGTGAAATTTAATACGAAGAGTAGAGGAAAAAGGAGATGAGAAAAGAAGAGGAGACAGAGGAGAGAAGGACAGGATAGAAAGATGAAAGAAAGATAAAATGAGAGGAAGAGTAGAGAAAAAGAGTAGAGAGAAGAGAAGAGGAGGAGACAAGGACAGGAGAGAATGATGACAGAAGGGGAAAAGGGAGGAATATAATAGGAATAGGAAGAGTAGATGAAAAGGGAGAAGAGAAGAGAAGGGAGACAGAGGAGACCAGGACAGGATAGAAAGGTGACAGAACATAAAATGAGAGGACGAGTTGGGAGAAGAGAAGAGAAGGAGGGAAAGAGATGAGAAAGACGGGAGAGAATGATGACAGAAGGGAAAAGTAGAGGAAGAGAAATTTAATAGGAAGAGTAGAGGAAAAAAGGAGAAGATAAAAGAGACAGAGGAGACAAGGACAGGACAGAATGATGACAGAAGGGAAAAGGAGAGGAAGAATAAAAGAATAGGAAGAGTAGAAGAGAAGAGAAGAGACAAGAAGAGAAGAGAAGAGAAGTTACTGTGACAGCAAGGACACCAGGAAAGCCTTTCTGGAAGAACTGAGAGCTAATAACGTCCCATCGAGTCCCATAACAGTTCCAGGTTTTCAGAACTGTCCTTATTTCATACCCAGAATATGAACCTGTAGACATGCACAGCGCTACAGTGAACATTAGGGATGATAAGAGTGGTGGTGTAGAGAACGCTGGCTGACCGTGAGGTTGGGGAATTTGAGGCGAATGCGTGGCAGAGTGGGCACGATGCTGTCGAACTGGATATAGCGGAAGGCGATGGTAGTGACGGTGCTGGCTGTCTGCACCCCCCAGCCTCTCTCTAGAGTCTCCAGAGCCCCCGGACCGAACAGACGCACCGTCTCGCCGTCCAGCTCGGCCACGTGGCTCTCAGACAGAGACAGACTCTGCACGCTGGCGCCCCCTGCCTCCTGGAGTCTGGAAACGTCAAAGACAGAGAGCATTAACAGGTCAGGGCCTTATCGTAGCTACTTAAGACTTAAAGAGCGAGCGTGATACAGTATAATCTTTGACTGATCTTTGTGCTAAAGTGCTTTCGGGATCCTTGCCCAAAACAACTGCTCGTAAAGTTAGCTTTAATTTAATAACAGAAATGGTATCGGTAACACATGTGCCCTTCAAGCACGGCTCCCGCGTCAAAGGCGAGTCATATCTGTGCTAAGACGAGGATTGCTTTTAAATAACTGCTCCACTTTTAACGCTTGCCAGGACTCGTATCCAACACATGTCTGCGGCTTCAGTTAGTTGTCCAAGTAAAGTTATTTATATAATGTAACCCACAGCACTGCTGAATTCTCGAATCTGATTGGTTAGAAGGTGTTTTCTGTAACAGCACACCTCAGACAGGAGTGACAGTATTGCAAACATCGCTGGTTTATGGCTTTAAAAAGTGTTTAAAAAAAATCATTTTCACTAAGGAGATGTTTATATAACATCGTTGTACAAACTAGTCTCGAGTGCCAGTGAGGTTTCCGCCATGGGGATGTCTTTCGGAGGACTCTGCACTTTCTAGTGTCTCGGTAACATGACAAGCTGCATTCTTAGAGAGTTATAACTCTAAACGAGAGATAAAAAAAAGAGGCTAGTAAGGAGGAACAATTGTTATAGCTGCTAAAACGTAAGTGAAGACAGGAACGGACTTGTTTCACGGACGTTCCGCAACTATAAATGAATAAAAAGTACGGCGTGTCGTTCTTTAACAAATAAACAGTTGAAACTGCTGACAAATTGATGAAGTACCACCAGTAAAACACTTCGGGACCTGCTGTTATCGTAAAACAATCATCTTCGAGGTGGTGCAGCATTACGCCACTGCATCATTGATTATTTTTGCTGTAACAACACACCTGGAAGTCTTTACACACACTTGTGTTGATGGAAAATTTACAAAGCTTTAGCTATAAGCTTCCTGTAATTGTACCCCAAACATGCCTTGGCTCTTCAGCTATGTTTGAGGGAACTGTTGTATATTTCTTATTTTGGTTACATTATTTATTGAATTGGACACTTTAGCTGAATGGAGCAGAATTCATTCTGGGATTCCTACAGCAGCCTTGATACAGGACGTCCTCACATAGAGGCCACTGAGTACAGATGTAAACACAGTAGACAGAGGAACACTGCTTACAGCGCTGAGTGCCTTAATGGTGCACTGCCAATTCCTATCTGCTTGATCCATTAGCACTGATGCTAATCGGTGAGCCTCTTACAAAGCACTGCATTTGTTGACGTGTGTGTCAATAGGACAGAGGAACTAAGTGTGTTAGTTAAAACCGAGACCTGATCAGTCTGTAGCAGAGAACAGACATCCGTCTGGCCTAATTGGCTCGCCTCCTGGGCGCTGCGCTGGAGAATGTATGGTTAAGAATGAAGCCGTGAGAGTGGAGGATCACGGTGAGTCTCAGGAAGGCTCGATATCTGGGTGGAGCTCTGTGACCCGGCACCGCCGTGGCCTCGAGACACCAACATGCCGGTGGATCGACTACACCGAGACCAGTCTTTAGCATTAAAACACCCAAATAAGTCCAAGCAGCTTATTCAAGTTTCACACACTGGCGACTCAGACTGCAGCGAGGCATGGGGTAACACTAGAGCCACAAAGGGGATCCCGAGGAGAACAGGGAGGAATGTGTCCGATTTGTTTCAGGAAGGAGCTGAATGAGGACGGGTGTGGGAAGAGCGGTGTAAAAGGTGGCCATTGTGTTTTGGGGGGGTGGGGGGTGGGGGGGATTTAAAAAATCTATCCAGGTGATTATACATTTAGAGATACAGAGGGCCAAAAATACAAAATGATAATGGACTAGGCCGAGATCAAAGCGAGGCATGAGGCTGACCACCTTACATAATTATTGTTGTGGTTTTGAAGAACAGAAAGCTAAAAAATTATATATAATTGGCCACATAGTAAAAAAAAAGAAAAGAAAAAGAAACCCGAGAGCCGCAAACAGACTTTGATTAAGTAATGATGTGATCCTACAAAGCGTTGAACTCAGCTGAACCCAAAAGCTCATCGTGCCCTTTATTTAATCTTTATTACCTCCATCCAAGCCAAACAGATCCGAAATAAAAGCCGGGCTGTTCCAGGAAGCCGTGCAAAATCGAAAGAGATATTCAGTTGAGATAAAGAAGGAAGGAAGGGTGCACCTTTTGGGATTTTCTAGAAGGGCATGTTAGCTTCAAAATCCGCCCCAATTCTCCTGATGTGCAGGACAGTCGTTATTTAAGTGTAGAAGGACCTTCGTCATTCGCAGACACCAGAGAGCACTGTGTATTCCACACACTTATTAATCCATTTGGTGAGTCTGATTCAAAGTGAAATGAAGACTTTTGGTTCGTTTGCTACTGGAGTTGGTGTGGTTTATAGGGCCTGAAAATGTCCCCGCAAATCGATTCCATTCACTGGTCAGAAAAAAAAATGAAACAAACTTTTAACTAATCATATAAAAAAAATAGTTTTTGTATCGCATCAAGTGTTTATTTCCAAATCTCCAAAACACCAGTTTTCTCCAGTGATACAGCTCTGTCTTTTAGTTCAGTTTGTGCCTCATGGGTCACTTTAGTAGCTCAAAAAAACCCCCAAAAAACCCCAAAAAACAAAGAGCATGTTTGGTTCCAATCGCTAGATTTGACTGGAACCTGATCGAGAACCTCCAGAGAATTCCTCCTTCTTTCACAAGAGTGTTATTTAATAGGGAAAAAGCACAGGTACTCCACCAGACTATGGACAGTTCTGAATTTGAAAATTCTGTGCCATGCTGCTCTGTCTGGATCATAAAATCTTTAAGATGCACCTATTATGGTTTTTCAAATATTCCCTTTCATGTAGTGTGTTATATATGTCGCTGTTTGTGAATGTAAAAAGTCTGCAAAGTTTCAAAAATCAAAGCGCACGACAAACAGTTATCGACTCCTAAAAGAAGCAATCGATTCTGAACAGCTGAATCGAATCGTTAATGATTCCAGACTTTACTTCCTGTACTAACCTATGTAGGTTTGTAACAATAAACCCCACCTCTGGTCTTCATCGGCTGCTCGCTGACAGACGGTAGTGGGCGTTTCCTTTTTGAAACACGCTGACAGCGGAAGACCAATCACAACAGACTGGGACATCTGACTAATCAGAGCAGAGTATGCTCTCTGAAAGGAGGATTTTAGAGTGAATCGTTTAGAACGGATCATTGAACGAGTCGTTTGTGACACTGGGGGGAAAAAAGATGATGCTTCAGTTTAAACTATGAGCACGTTAAAGTGTTTTTTGACCTCGGATGCGTGTAAATCTATTGTATGAGACCGTTAAAAGTAAAATAGGCACGTTTTAAAACCATAATGGGTGCGCTTTAAACTGACCGCATGAGCGGACTTTCAGGCGCCAGGAACTGACAGGAAGCCCTGATCCCTCACCTTAATCAGCCAATCTCGAAGCACACAAATACATGCACATGGAGCTGCTGACAACTAGCACGCAGATAAAACCGAGTCAGTGCTGCAAGGTGTCGCACTGTTGCCTGCAATCCCACGTAACGGACGAGCATCATCCTGGAGACCTGGTCCCGAAACAAACGTGTCCAAATACAACGTGATGGAAAGATGAAGAAGGTGAAACGAAGTCGTGTCCTCATGTTGCCTGTAAGAAACTGAACGAGCTCCAGCTGAAACACGTCCAACAATAATAGCTATTTTTAAAGAAGCTGAGGTATGGGTGTGATGTATTTTCGAACGCTCTGGCTGGCACGCAGCACTGTGTTTGACGTATTTAATAGGTCAAAGCAGAACATCCTCAGAGCAACTCGTTTATCAGGACATTTATCCTCGCTGGCTGGCTGATTGCGTTATCTCACACAGAGTCATGGAGCTGGCCTGAGGTGTGGGAAGGTAACGGATGGGAGGAGAAACACACTCCAGCTTCTGCTTGTGTTCTCTCTGGCTCTCTTTCATTCACAGTATCAGAATCTGTAAATACGTACAGCGTATTCCCATCAGTTATTTTTATGATGCTCTTCCCTGTTCTGTAAAGAACATGACTATAACTTTACGTACTACGCAAGTAATATGATCAGCATGAAGTCAGGTTGTTTGGTGAAAGTTCTTCACGAGTCCTTTGTTTGTCCTGAGATCCTGCACATTCTTTGCTTTTCCAGCATGTTCTGCATATTTGACTCCTTTCCAACAGTGTCAAGGGATGTTGAGAGCCATCTTTTCACGCTGAGGACGACTGAGGGACTCGTACACAGCTATTACAAAAGGTGCCAACATTCACTGATGCCCGAGAAGGCAACGTGATGTATTCAGAGCCGGGGGGTGTAAACTTTTGAACAGGATGATCGGTGTATATTATTATTTTCTTTAAAGATCTTCAGAAGCTACATAAGATAGTTACGTGTTTCCCAGAAGACAAAATAATAACGATTTACACCGACCATCCTGTTCAAAAGTTTGCACCCCCTTGGCTCTTAATGTATCGTGTTGCCTTCTTGAGAATCAATGATTGTGAACTCAACCGAATGTTTGGAGGAACATCCTGCCAAGTTTCAAGCTTCCCTGGGTTAACAAGGGTTAAATTTGATCAACCATGACCACTGCCAATTATTCGGCTCAACTGTAGCACCTAACCTAAAATACCGGTTTCGGTTACACAATACAATTACACGAAACACAACTAATCCGCCTAAGCTAATGTTAAAACTACCTCTCCATCTCATGTTACTCACTTAGGAGTTCGGAATGGTTAATGGTTCTAGATTTTAAAAAGAAAGAGATTTTACTTTGCAAAAGTGAACCTGCTGGTGTAGCGTGCCATTTTTCTGAGAGTGTAAGACGCTCTCCAAGCTCCTACTCTCAGATAGGAATCCATTCAATAGAGGGTTTCTCTTACAGAAAAAGGGTCCAAGTAGAGCCCGTTTACAAAGCTAGAACTGTTACCCGTGAAGGTAGACTACTGCGATGTTATAAGACCAAATTTGAGATCAGTTAGGCACAGCACAATGATGCAGCTGGTAGTGTTATTGCCTCAGGGTTTGAACTCCTGGCCTCTTGTGTGGAGGTATGTGTGTCTGAAGTCTTCACACTTCCTAAAAACATGCCAGAATTTAGGACTGTGGACTGGTTACACTAAAATGGCCTTAGTTGTGAAGGATTTGTGAGTCCAGGTTGTATTTCTGCGTTCCTGGGATGGGTTCGACTATGATATTAGCCAGAGCAAACTCCCTTGAATGGACAAACATGCTTTCTTAAAAAATTCTTAAACACGTGTGTGTGCGCGTGTGAGTGTTTTCAGAATACAGTATGAACGTTGAATTATCTTTATAATGGAATAAACACACACACACAAACACACACAGAAGCAAGTGGGCCATGTGTGTGTGAGGAGAGAGTGAAAGCAGATCAAACACTACAGGAATGTGATGTCACTGTGATGGGAATGCAAGTGGAGGACATGCAGAAACTTCTAGAAGTGATCTACTTAACAGGCATTAGATTCATACTGCGTTTAGCAGACTCTACATCTATTCTACAGGAGAAAGATGTGCGCGTGTGTGTGTGTGTGTGTGTATACACACCTGGGGTCTCGGGGGCTGTTGGGGCGGCTGCTAGAGCGCGCTTTACCATCACTGCCCCCTGCTGGACGCTCAGGAACAGTGAGAGGACTCCCTCTATCTCGCCTGAGGGGGAAGAGAGAGAAATACATACAAGAGAGACAGAGAGAAAGAAATAGTTCCACGATTTAAAAAGCTGTAATTCTGGCTTTGAGGAAACATTTGACCAAATATGGTCATAGGCAACAATTATGTGTGATGTCACATGACAGATACATGTTTTAACTGCTTCTATATATAATAATGTTGAGTTCTCAATTCTGATTGGTCAGAGAATGCCGATTCATTTTCTCTAACCTCAGATCGGACAGTATTTCTGGAAGGCAAATATGTATGCGCTCGTTTTAATACGAGCACACTCTTCAGTTAAAAAAAACTGCTCATCGTTCATGGAAGGATTTATGGAAGGCGTCTCCAGTGTCAGTGGAGATCAGCTGTAACTTTAAGTTCCACCTAGGAAAGTCTTCAGGACAGAAGAGCAGCATGACAAGCAGCATTTTTAAAAACAAACTTATTACTTACTACTTCAAGAGGAACTAAAGAGACCACGACGGAGCTACTGTTTATAGCTGATGTAATTTAAATGAAAACAGGAACTAATAAATAAAGAAAATGTATTTGTTTTTACCCCAAATTGCTGGTGTATAAGAAGAATAAAATGATTCAGAACTTTATAGTATAGTAAAATGATCCACTTCAGGGTGATCATTGTAACTCTGCTTTAAAGAAAGTTGCCTCCTGCACTTGTTTATTGTCTTATTTTAACAGTGTCCATAAAAACAACCTGCTCAAGTCAAATTTTGCTGTTATGTGGATAAAATAATGCTGCTCCCTGACCCTTGACATCACTGGTTCAAGGTTCCAGAAAAACAGTATTTTAGTGCTGGAATTGAACCTATTTTACCAGCTTTAGCGGTGGACTAGGGTCATGAGAGAAAGAAGCGTCAATGAGCTCTACATTTTGACATGCGCATCAAGGTAAAGAGAGAGGTCTGGATGAGAACTGATTTGTTATTAGTGATCTCCTACTTCAGTTTTTTTGATACTCTTCCACCGTCATTACTAGAATCATTCGTTAAACTACAGGATGCCATCGACCTCTCTACCTGAGGTCATCGGGTGACGGCTCCTGAGTGATCCCATTGGTCTGTCCTGGGCTGTGGGCGGGGCTGTTCTCTGGGCTCAGCTCTTCCTTGGCGCCGTTCTGTGCTGGAAGCTCGAGAAAGCTCCTGGAGTCCTCCCACTGCTGCGCTGCATTACGGATGGCCAGTCGCCGCTTCTCCTGGGCGCAGGAAAGAAGAGGAAACAACGACATCGCAGTTTAACGGAAGCTCTTTCAACATGCTTCAGAATAGCGGCTTTCAAATGACCGGACGATGACGCAGCTCATCCTGGACACCAGAACACCCGGACAAGCAGAACTTTATTACCTGGGTCAGAGGTAATGTCTGGAACTGATCAGCAGAGATGGGAACCGGTTAAATGGGATAAAACCACTCTTTCTTTTCACAACTACCTTACAAAACAGAACCTGAAGTACTCCCTCAGAACCTCATTCACCTTTGTATAGCTCTATATATACTGTCACAAAGTAGCTTTACAGACATCAGGGTGTAGATTTAGATCCCTCCCTGAGATGACATGAGGAAGAAACCACGATAGGAACCAGACTCCCCTGAGTGAAAGCAGAGAGTGGCATTTTGTGCCAGAAGGATGAAGTGAGAAGACACAGAGAACTTTTAGCAGGGTTCTACTAAGATACACACACTGACACTATCAACAATGACACTTGACTGGTAATATGTTAAGATGCTAGACTGCATAATGTTACTGGGTTTAGTAACTCAGCCTGTCAGACTGTCCTAGTATCATTTTATTTATTTCTTTTTTTTCTCCCATGTACTTCCTGTTCTGTTGTAAAATTTATGAATGATCTAATTTGAGTTTATGATTGGTTGATGTGCAGATGCACAATTCTTTTCTTAATAATAATAATTCAAATACCACAATTAATATTATAATAATAATGATTATTATTATCATTATTATTAGTAGTAGTAGTAGTAGCGTTAGTTTCTATTTCTTTCCCTTCATTTTCTTTCCTTCTTTTTTGCTTTCCTTTGTATAGTTCTACATTTATATATTTTTCTTAAACAATTCTTAATTTTATATATATATATATATATATATATATATATATATATATATATATATATATATATATATATAAAAAGGTTAGGTTCTTTAACCATCTTAAATATCAAACATAGCTCATGGCTACTACATTAAGTTATGTTTTGTTTTTTAATTGCTGGTTGTACAACCTTTTTTCTCTCTTTTTTTTTTTTTTACATTTATTTATTCGTCCTTGTATTTGCTTGTTTTCTACGCACAATATTTTTGTCTCCTTTGTTTGTATTAACTTATTCGTACATCTTTCCTTTTGATCTCCCACTATTAAGAGTGGCTTTAATAGTCCATATAAACTATTTATTGTTAATAAGTCCTTATTGTCCTCTGAAGGAGGAGATAATGGTGGGTTAAAAAACAAAACACTTGCATGATGTTAAAGTGTTAAACCCCGTAACTGGTACTCCACCCCATTTTAACGATCCGTGGCTTGAAGTATAACTCGATATAATAAAACTTGGGAAGCATGAAATGCAGCCACACTTTTTTGGGATTTTGAAAATAAGGCTTAAGACGATGCTGTTGGTGCCTGTGGCAATGGCAGATATTTTTGGTATCGTTCTGACCCATTTTAGTGGTCACAGATTGTTTTTTTGGCAGATTTTAGAAATACACAACCCAAGCTCAGCTCGTACTTGCACAAAACAGAGCCCTGCCATTCTAACTTCTCCTTTATAGTTTCACTGATATCCTCACTGAGCTTCATTAGACTGATGTGTTTATTTTGTGATAACTTTCCCAACATTCTGGTACATTCTGCCTCCACATTTCTCCACCACAGGAACCAAGCAGCAGTCACCGAGCTCATCACTGGCTGTCAGATGGCACAGGAGATGGTGGCGAATCACAAGCCTGACTTCAAGTGCCTATGACGTTGAGCGTCACTGTACAGTGAAAGTGAGATCTTAGATGGTTTAATGAAACAAAAAACACTAACACAGTTAATAATGACGCTCTTCGAGTTCTAATCTCAATTATCACTCATTAGCTCTTCTATCTTTTACTACGTATTACCCATGATGCAATTCTGAACGTAGAGAAACTACAAAAGGAATCTAGCTTCTTTTTGCCCCTTATTAGGTTTCTCCTCAACCAGGTATGGAATGTGCCACTCCCTCTGTGTGTGTGTGTGTGTGCGTTTGTGTAATAAGGCATAAAGGAGTTGACGTTTTATCAGGGATTAGCTGACTTCGATTACACAGAAACCATCAACACCTTTTAGTCAAATATCCAATCCACCCTCTTTTTTTGTTGCTTGTATTGCCCCGATACTGAACCTGTGTACCTCTAGCTGTATTAAAAGTGAAAACATGAACTAAAGTGTTCCATGGACACTGCACAACATTAAAAATAACTACAAATAGATTTAAAAAAAAAAAGTAAAACATGTCCTTCTTTGATGAATAAATGAATTGTAATCCTTAGCAAACTGTTGTGGTATAAGAGGAATAAAACACTTCCTGTTATTGGAAAACTAATTCTGGGTGGCAAAGTATCACACCACCTTGTCATTGATTATTTTCCTATAACAGCGTGCTTTATTCCTTACCCAATAATGTTCTTCGAGGGAAAATTTCCCAAAAGTATTCCCCAGTGTTGTTACCCAAGCACTGGGGGCTCTTTAGTGACTCATCTAATCAGCATCCTCTTCCTCCCTGCACGAATCTAAAGAGCAGCCTGTCACTGCTAGCTCACCAGGATCTCTGCTAAAGATATTACTTTACAACAGTCACAGAAAAGATAAACAGTAATACTTAACACCTCAAACTGCAGGAAATGCAAAGAAAAGTGACAGGATATTTGGTGTCTACCTTGTGAGCGGCTTGTTTGTGGCTCTCGCGTTTCTTCTCATCCTCCTTTCGCGCTAAAAGATTTGCCACGCGTCTGTCCTCCTCCTGCAGGACAAATCCAGAGACACTCTGTTCACAGATCAGCTACAGCAAGATGTATATTATACATGGACAGAACACACATTTTAGAAGGGCATGAAAAGAATGTGATGCGTACTGTATGTGTGCGCGTCCAAGGACATGAAAGGAGCTTTAAAGCAAGCGTGCGAGTGTGAGAACGATCAGGCGTGGAGTGGATATTGTGTAAAGCCGTCTAAAGCCGCCGTTACACAGGGATTTGTAAGGAAAACTTCAGCATCTTCATAATCTCTCATGCTAAGAATAAACACATTACAAAAAACGTGATGTTTAACAACGAAATATTTATAATCATTGATGCGGTGGGTGAGGTTTTCTGTAAGAAAACACTTATGGAAGGAGTCTCCAGTGTCAGCGCTTTGTAAAGTTTGGACGGACGGCTTTAGAGCTTTATGGTTTCTCTCTAACATGGAGGGAACGACTGCTTCATAGCCACTATGACGTAAGTCATAACGTTACGCTAACTGGTTCTCAGGACGTTCCACAACATTCACTGTAGCTATAAATGGATAAAAAGTATGATTTGTTGATCTTTAAGAATTTCTATTAAAAAATGGTTAATGCTGACAAATTGCTGTAGCATAAGCACAATAAAAGACTTCAGGATGTGCAGTTATTGGAAAATAATCATCCCATTGTTTGTTACTTTCCTATAACAGCACACCCTTGAGTGTTTTATTCCATACTAATGAACTAAGACTTCTGTATATATATTATACGATGACTGACAGCTCTTGTGAGGTTTGGTTACATAATGAGCCTGACGCAATAACTAGCACAACAAAGTGTGTAGCCTTCAGCCATAGATACAGAAAAAAAAAACAATCCACAGATTATAATCAGCCTAAACAACCAACAAGGGAAAATGAAATCAGAGCAGGCATCTTTGAAACAAAACCCCCATCAGTTTATCCGCAGTGCTATAAGCGACGAGATGCAAGTAAAAGTAAAACATTTTCCTGGATTCATTCAAAGATGTCAATCAGCTGACACTGCTTTGTGAAAACAGTATCTGACGGGCATGTCATATCACACCCATACACCTTCCAAGCTTCAACACGTCAGTCAGCACGAGATCCCCGCAGGTAGAGGCACTAAAATCTGCAGAGGGATATAGCAAGAGCTGAAACACTCTCCCTTTAGAACAGTCTGGAACTTGCTCTGCATGCCATACTGAAACAGAGAAGTGTGGGTGGACCACTACAGCAGCTCAGGAGTTGGGAGGAAATGATCTAGCTGAGCCAGATTTCCCTTTCACAACACAAGCTACACTACACCAGTCACTCCTGATTAACAGGGAATCCCAACAAGATTTCCACTTCTTCACATTTTCCTGATCTGCCATAGCATGCTGAGCTGCTCCACTTTTCTCTGATAATGTGGCTATTGTAAGTAAGCAAGCAGATACATGAGGAAGTAAATAAGTAACTATGTAAGTAAGTATGTAGGTAACTGAGTAAGTAAGTAAAGTAAAAAAGCAAGTATGTAAGTAATAAGCAATAAGTAAGTAAATACGTAAGTAAGTAAAGTAAGAAAGTAAGTATGCAAGTAAGTAAATACGGAAGTAAATACTTATGTAAGCAATAAGTAAGTAAATAAGTAAGTAAATACAGAAGTAAATACGTATGTAAGCAATAAGTAAGTAAATACGTATGTAAGCAATAAGTAAGTAAATTAAGTAAGTATTTATATAGGTAAGTAAGTATTTATGTAAGTAAGTAATACAGTAAGTAAATAAATTAAGTAAGTAAATATGTAAATAAGCAAGTAATAAGTAAGTAAATTAAGTAAGTTTGTATGTAGATAAGTAATTATGTAAGTAAGTAAGTAAGTAAATATGTAATAAGTAAGTAAATGTATAAGTAAGTAAATATATAAGTAAGTAATTATGTAATAAGTAAATATATAAGTAAGTAAATATGTAATAAGTAAGTAAATGTATAAGTAAGTAAATATATAAGTAAATATGTAATAAGTAAGTAAATGTATAAGTAAGTAAATATGTAATAAGTAAATATATAAGTAAATATGTAAGAAGTAAGTAAATGTATAAGTAAGTAAATGTATAAGTAATTAAATATGTAATAAGTAAATATATAAGTAAATATGTAAGAAGTAAGTAACTGTATAAGTAAGTAAATGTATAAGTAAGTAAATATGTAAGAAGTAAGTAAATGTATAAGTAAGTAAATATGTAATAAGTAAATATATAAGTAAATATGCAATAAGTAGGTAAATATGTAATAAGTAAGTAAATATATAAGTAAATATGTAATAAGTAAGTAAATATATAAGTAAATATGTAAGAAGTAAGTAAATATATAAGTAAATATGTAAGAAGTAAGTAAATGTATAAGTAAGTAAATATATAAGTAAATATATAAGTAAATATGCAATAAGTAGGTAAATATGTAATAAGTAAGTAAATATATAAGTAAATATGTAAGAAGTAAGTAAATGTATAAGTAAGTAAATATTTAATAAGTAAATATATAAGTAAATATGCAATAAGTAAGTAAATGTATAACTAAGTAAATATGTAATAAGTAAATGTATAAGTAAATATGTAATAAGTAAATGTATAAGTAAATATGTAATAAGTAAATGTATAAGTAAATATTTAATAAGTAAATATATAAGTAAATATGTAATAAGTAAGTAAATGTATAAGTAAGTAAATATTTAATAAGTAAATATATAAGTAAACATGCAATAAGTAAGTAAATATGTAATAAGTAAGTAAATATATAAGTAAATATGTAAGAAGTAAGTAAATGTATAAGTAAGTAAATATGTAATAAGTAAATATATAAGTAAATATGCAATAAGTAAGTAAATGTATAAGTAAGTAAATATGTAATAAGTAAATGTATAAGTAAATATGTAATAAGTAAGTAAATATATAAGTAAATATGCAATAAGTAGGTAAATATGTAATAAGTAAGTAAATGTATAAGTAAGTAAATATGCAATAAGTAAGTAAATATGTAATAAGTAAGTAAATATATAAGTAAATATTTAATAAGTAAATATATAAGTAAATATGCAATAAGTAAGTAAATGTATAAGTAAGTAAATATGCAATAAGTAAATGTATAAGTAAATATGTAATAAGTAAGTAAATATATAAGTAAATATGCAATAAGTAGGTAAATATGTAATAAGTAAGTAAATGTATAAGTAAGTAAATATGCAATAAGTAAGTAAATATGTAATAAGTAAGTAAATATATAAGTAAATATTTAATAAGTAAATATATAAGTAAATATGTAATAAGTAAGTAAATGTATAAGTAAGTAAATATTTAATAAGTAAATATATAAGTAAATATGCAATAAGTAAGTAAATATGTAATAAGTAAATATGTAAGAAGTAAGTAAATGTATAAGTAAGTAAATATTTAATAAGTAAATATATAAGTAAATATGCAATAAGTAAGTAAATGTATAAGTAAGTAAATATGTAATAAGTAAATGTATAAGTAAATATGTAATAAGTAAGTAAATATATAAGTAAATATGCAATAAGTAGGTAAATATGTAATAAGTAAGTAAATGTATAACTAAGTAAATATGTAATAAGTAAATGTATAAGTAAATATGTAATAAGTAAATGTATAAGTAAATATGTAATAAGTAAATGTATAAGTAAATATTTAATAAGTAAATATATAAGTAAATATGTAATAAGTAAGTAAATGTATAAGTAAGTAAATATTTAATAAGTAAATATATAAGTAAACATGCAATAAGTAAGTAAATATGTAATAAGTAAGTAAATATATAAGTAAATATGTAAGAAGTAAGTAAATGTATAAGTAAGTAAATATGTAATAAGTAAATATATAAGTAAATATGCAATAAGTAAGTAAATGTATAAGTAAGTAAATATGTAATAAGTAAATGTATAAGTAAATATGTAATAAGTAAGTAAATATATAAGTAAATATGCAATAAGTAGGTAAATATGTAATAAGTAAGTAAATGTATAAGTAAGTAAATATGCAATAAGTAAGTAAATATGTAATAAGTAAGTAAATATATAAGTAAATATTTAATAAGTAAATATATAAGTAAATATGTAATAAGTAAGTAAATGTATAAGTAAGTAAATATTTAATAAGTAAATATATAAGTAAATATGCAATAAGTAAGTAAATATGTAATAAGTAAATATGTAAGAAGTAAGTAAATGTATAAGTAAGTAAATATGTAATAAGTAAATATATAAGTAAATATGCAATAAGTAAGTAAATGTATAAGTAAGTAAATATGTAATAAGTAAATGTATAAGTAAATATGTAATAAGTAAGTAAATATATAAGTAAATATGCAATAAGTAGGTAAATATGTAATAAGTAAGTAAATGTATAAGTAAGTAAATATGCAATAAGTAAGTAAATATGTAATAAGTAAGTAAATATATAAGTAAATATTTAATAAGTAAATATATAAGTAAATATGTAATAAGTAAGTAAATGTATAAGTAAGTAAATATTTAATAAGTAAATATATAAGTAAATATGCAATAAGTAAGTAAATATGTAATAAGTAAATATGTAAGAAGTAAGTAAATGTATAAGTAAGTAAATATGTAATAAGTAAATATATAAGTAAATATGTAATAAGTAAGTAAATGTATAAGTAAATATTTAATAAGTAAATATATAAGTAAATATGCAATAAGTAAGTAAATGTATAAGTAAGTAAATATGTAATAAGTAAGTAAATATATAAGTAAATATGTAATAAGTAAATATATAATATGTAATAAGTAAGTAAATGTATAAGTAAGTAAATATTTAATAAGTAAATATATAAGTAAATATGCAATAAGTAAGTAAATGTATAAGTAAGTAAATATGTAATAAGTAAATATATAAGTAAATATGTAATAAGTAAATATATAAGTAAATATGTAATAAGTAAATAAAGTAAGTAAGTAAATATGTAATAAGTAAATATGTAAGGAAGTAAGTAAACATGTAAGTACGTTTTATTTATAAAGCACATTTACAACAATAGTTGCCTGAAGTGCTTGTGATATATTTACGAACATTTTATACATTATATAAATACAACAACAGTGCCCTCCACTAATATTGGCACCCTTGATAAATATGAGCAAAGAAGGCTTTGAAAAACTGTCTTTATTGTTTAACCTTTCGACATTTTGTTTAAACCCCCCCAAAAAATACTCTACTCTCTAGCATGTTGAGCTGCTACAGAATGTGTGTCTCTCCTGTTCTTGACACAACTGAAGCATTTCAGTTTAATTGCCACTTTTCTGACTCATAATTAAGTCTAACGAGACTAAAGAAGTGTGTGTAATTCCCCTGTTCGGTTTAGAGCTCGGCCTGAGGCATCAGCTCTGAGATCAGATAGACACCACACGCTCGGCAGAATCTCCCAGCATCAGATGATCTTATTGAAAAGATGCGTGGAACACGAAGAATTACTTCTATATGGGTTTTGCAAGTGTCTGATGATTTCACTGATTTCTCCCTGAAAGAGTGATTAGACGAGATGGAAGCTCCTCTGCTGATAGATGGGTTCTGGAGGAACATCCAGGTGAATAACGGTAAAGGGATTCACTGCAGAAGGGTGGTGTGTCTGCGGCAGAATAAAGGGTGCCATGTGCCATGGCATTGTGTGTGTGTGTGTGTGTGTGTGTGTGTGTGTGTGTGTATATAATCATGTACATGCTCAGACTTGGACACTCCCTGCTGAAAAGCCTCTGGATACAACACACACACACACACACACACACACACATGAAACAGACAAGCTGTACTTAATCCACTCACGGCCTCTTGCTGAGACGACCCCAAATACAGGAAAATAATCCATGATGTGGTCTAATGCGAAGCAGAGTTACCGTTATCAACCTCACATGGATTATTTTTGCATAACTGAAGAATTTTAATCATTTTATACCACTTATATACACTTTTTGCTTATACTTATTATGATTTTTAATATATTAATGAACAACACTTCATGCTTTTTAACGGTTTATATTAAGTGCTGAGGACCCTGGTTAGTTGGTTAGTTACTGTTATTACTTATATCCGCTGGAGACTTCTATAAATGCTTAAATAACATCTACAGAAAGCTTCACCATATCAACGGTTATACATTTTTATTTGTTAAATAATGTTTTCATAATCTGTTTAGGGTCTTAGATTATGTGGAGCATCCGCCATGTAGATGAGCCGTTACTATAGAAACAGAACAAATTATATATTATATATATATATATATATATATACACCTGAGATTTGAATTACGGCCAGAAGACTGTCAGAGCTGCTGTTACAGAAAACTAATCAACAATTCAACAGATTCGAGAATTCAACAGCACTGTTGTATAAATACAGTTAATGCACGTGAGCTTGTATGGACCAGCAAAGAGACCTCCCAAGTACAGACACACACACTCTCTCTCTCACTCTCTCTCTCACACACACACACACACACACAAACTCTTTCACTCTTACTGTGATGCGCTTCATGTCCAGCAGCCGGAGTGGAAGCACGCAGCGCAGCACGGTCTGTTTGTAGCATGACTCCTGAGCTACAGGGTTCCCATCCAGGGTGAGCTCATTCAGAGAGCACGAGTCTCCCAGACAGGCCAGCTCATCAAAACTACACACACACACACACACACACACACACACACACACACACATTAATAATCAGAAATGTCAGGCTGTATCAATAGTCACTTACATGCACTTTACTATATGTGTATAATGCTGTAAGGAAGTTGTGTATTTATTTTTATAAGTTTGTGTATTTAGTTGTAACTTTAATATGATCTATCCCTTATTATTCACATACTAATCCCATTAAACTGCACTGAACACATGAAAATAGACAATAAAAAATAGAGAAGAGAAGAGAAGAGAACACCGCTGGAGCCTTTCACATTTCTCTCTCTCTCTCAGGCCACAGCAGTATGAATAAATCATTAACCTGGACCTTTTAACCATTTCTGATCAGTGCTCTCTCTGGGCCCCTCCCCCCATCACCTCCTCCATCTCCTCCCTCAATCACCCCCTCCATCTCCTCCTCCATCACCCCTTTCATCTCCTCCTCCATCACCCGCTCCATTAAACACTCCATCTCCTCCTCCATCACCCCCTCTATTACACCCTCCATCACCTCCTCCACCACCACCTCCTCCATTACACCCTCCATCTCCCCCTCCATCTCATCACCCCCTCCATCTTCTCCATCTCCTCCTCCATTACACCCCCCATCTCCTCCTCCATCACCTTCTCCATTACCCCCTCCATTTCCTCCTCCATTACACCCTCCATCACCTCCTCCATCACCTCCTCCGTTACACCCTCCATCAACTCCTCCATTACACCCTCCATCTCCCCCTCCATCTCATCACCCCCTCCATCTTCTCCATCTCCTCCTCCATTACACCCCCCATCAACTCCTCCATTACACCCTCCATCTCCCCCTCCATCTCATCACCCCCTCCATCTTCTCCATCTCCTCCTCCATTACACCCCCCATCAACTCCTCCATCACCTTCTCCATTACCCCCTCCATTTCCTCCTCCATTACACCCTCCATCACCTCCTCCATCACCTCCTCCGTTACACCCTCCATCAACTCCTCCATTACACCCTCCATCTTCTCCTCCATTATACCCTCCATCACCGCCTCCATTACCTCCTCCATCTTCTCCTCCATCTCATCCTTCATTACCACCTCCATCACCTCCGTCCATTACCTCCTCCATCTCATCCTTCATTACCACCTCCATCATACCCTCCATTACACCCTCCATCACCTCCTCCATCTTTTCCTCCTTCTCATCCTTCATTACCCCCTCCATTATACCCTCCATCACCCCCTCCATCACCTCCCTCCATTACCTCCTCCATCTCATCCTTCATTACCACCTCCATTATACCCTCCATCACCCCCTCCATCTCCTCATCACCCCTCCATCTTCTCCTCCATTACACACTCCATCTCCTCCTCCATCACCCCCTCCATTACACCCTTCATAACCCCTCCATCATACCCTCCATCTCCTCCCTCCATCTCATCCTTCATTACCCCCTCCATTATACCCTCCATTACACCCTCCATCTCCTCCTCCATCACCTCCTCCATTACACCCTCCATCACCTCCTCCATTACACCCTCCATCTCCTCATCACCCCCTCTATTACACCCTTATCACCTCCTCCACCACCACCTCCTCCATTACACCCTCCATCTCCCCCTCAATCTCATCACCCCCTCCATCTTCTCCTCCATCTCCTCCTCCATTACACCCTCCATCTCCTCCTCCATCACACCTTCCATCACCCCCTCCATCACTCCCATCTCCTTCTCCAACACACCCACCATCTCCTCCTCCATCACCTTCTCCATTACCCCCTCCATTTCCTCCTCCAATACACCCTCCATTACACTCTCCATCACCTCCTCCGTTACACCCTCCATCACCTCCTCCATTACACCCTCCATCACCTCCTCCGTTACACCCTCCATCACCTCCTCCATTACACCCTCCATCACCTCCTCCATTACACCCTCCATCACCTCCTCCATTACACCCTCCATCACCTCCTCCGTTACACTCTCCATCACCTCCTCCGTTACACCCTCCATCACCTCCTCCATTACACCCTCCATCACACCCTCCATCTCCTCCTCAAATACACCCTCCATCTCCTCCCCCATTACACCTCCATCACCTCCTCCGTTACACCCTCCATCTCCTCATCACCCCCTCCATCTTCTCCTCCATCTCCCCCTCCATTACACCCTACATCTCCTCCTCCATCACACCTTCCATCACTCCCTCCATCTCCTCCTCCATCATCCCCTCCATTACACTCTCCATCACCTCCTCCTCCATCACTCCCATCTCCTTCTCCAGTACACCCTCCATCTCCTCCTCCATCTCCTCCTCGGTTACACCCTCCATCACCCCCTCCATCACCTCCTCAGGACTCCCTCCATCACCACATCACCTCCTCCATTACACCATCACCCCATCACTTCCTCCATTACCCCCTCCATCACCCCATCATCACTTTCTCCATCACCCCATTACCTCCTCTATCACCCATCACCTCCTCAATCATCTCCTCCATTACCCAATCACATCCTCCATCACCTCTTCCATTACCTCATCACCCCATCACTTCTTCCATTACTATATCATCTCCTCCAGTACTCCATCAACTCCACCTTCACCTCCTCCATCACCCTATCACCTCCTCCATCACACTTTTCCAGTGTCAGTAACAAAAACGCAGAGTTGCTCTTTCACTGTGTGTCTCTCTCTCTCTCTCTCCTCTCTCTCTCTCTCTCTCTTTCTCTATGCTCAGCTGGAGGTGGACGCATGACACGGCAAAAACCAGGACAAAGGATTTCAGAGTAAAGAAACAGGACATGCGGAGCTCCAAATGTACACACGCAGAGAGAGAGAGAGAGAGAGAGAGAGAGAGAGAGAGAGAGAAGATACACAAATACTTACATATTTATATATACACATAAATATATACACAACTTCCTTAGCAACTGCAGCATCTACTCACTGATAGCACAATTATCTTGTAATGTAGTATCAGTCCTCAGGCGTGGGCAGGGCAAAAAAAAAAAAAAAAAAAAAAATGATGTCTACCTCAGCACTTTTGTGGAGTCGTGGAGAGGAGGGGGGAAAATGCAGCTGCACTTTCTCTTACCTGCTGATGCTGTTAGAGCTGAGGAAGAGACGCTGGAGACAGGGCAGTCGGTCCACCTCCGTCTACCCAGAGAGAGAGAGAGAGAGAGAGAGAGAGAGAGAGAGAGAGAGAGAGAGAGAGAGAACAAGGGATGAGGAGGAGTGAGAAAGAAAGAGGGATGCTGCAGAATCCCTTGTGAAGCTATGAGCTCTTACCATCCGTCCAGTCACCTTGCAGTGCCGGCAAACTGCTCAATCCGGCCAGCGCACACGCATGCGCACATGAATAAACACACACACACACACACACACACACACACACACACAGAGACTGCTGCGGCTGCTCGGGGAGGGGTGTGAACACAGTGCAGGAGAGGAGGAGGAGGGGTAGAAAGAGAGAGAGAGAGAGAGAGGGAGGGGAAATGCAGAGGAGATGCTCATACACAGTTAGCGAATAACAGAGCTGGACCAGCTGATGACGATTGCAACGGAACAGCTAATCGATTATCCTCTATGTGCGTCGATGTAGAGTCAATGTGCGTGAGAGAGAGAGATAGAGCGAGAGAGAGAGAGAGAGAGAGATCAAAGGAGAGAACAAAGGAGGGAGGGGGAAATTGGGGGAAGGAGGGTGGATGAGGGGGGAAAGGCTATGACTGGCAGATGAGGACACAGCCAGGCGGCAATGTCACAGAGGGCAAGAGTTGTGATGAAACACATGAGTGTGTGTGTGTATCTTTGGTGTGCGGTGAGTGTGTGTATGCATGTGCATGTGTGTTAAAGGATGTGAGGTGAGCTGCTGAGATCAGACTTCAGACACATCCTTATCCACACACCCACACAATCGCTATAGTATCCTTTCTTGAGTCAGCACTTCGTGGCGAAGTCTGGCAAGTTGCCCTTGACGCCTCTCACAATGCCAACATTCAGTACTGTACTCTTCATGGCTGATTACAATGTTCGCAGGCAGGCGTGTACACACTCAGACGAGTGCCCTCTTGCCTGGCTGTATAATAATTACGTTTTATACGGCCTCTGGAGATGCACCACTGTCCAAAATCTAGTTTAGCGAAGCACAGATGGCTCAGCCTTGCACTAGTAAAAAAAAAAATAATCGATTCTTAGACGCACTGGGATTCTCTCTGTGGCAAAACGTCCTCAACAATGGGCTCCTGAGTGGAGCAACGGAAAAGCGTTCGGCTTATTACGAGTTCGAATCGTGTCGATGACTGAGCCATTCGTGCCAGGAGTCAAGAGAGCAAAATTGACTATCGGGTCTGGGTGGGAGTGATTTCACACTCTCTCTTCCTCGTCAATTACAGCGACACGTGGGCATCTGTGAGCTCATGTATTGCCAAATAGACTACAAGCCCATATTGCCAAACAAGCTATCTAGCTAGCAAATTATCATTATTATTTGATTGACTTATTGGTACTTCCTTCGTCATGCCAGACTTACAAATATTGGCATTCATTCACCAGCTATTTTTAAATCAGGAACACCCGTACAATCGTGCGATTGTGCAATAACTCAATGATGTGGCAGCAGCACAATGCATACAATCATACAGATACAAGTCAAGGCAGTTAATGCTCACATAAAACATCATCAAACCGAATGGTGCATCCAAAAACTTCCAGTGCACCACAGTTCCGTAGGTCGACGAGAGAGGCCAAAGGAGAATGGCCTGACAGGTATGAGCTCACAGGAAAGCTACAGGAATTCAATTACTCACTCTTTACATCCGTGGTGAGCAGAAAAGCAACTCGGAACACATCGGACCTTGAGGCGGATGAGCTACAACAGCAGAAGATCAAACTGGGTTCCAGTCCTGCCAGTGAAGAACAGGAATCTGACGCTAAAGTGGGCGCAGGATCACCCAAAATGGACAGCTGAAGATTAGAAAAAACGCTGCCTGGTCTGATGAATTTCGATTTCTGTTGCAACATGCAGATGCTTGGGTCAGAATCTGGCCTGAACGGTATGACTTCGTGGACCCATCCTGTCTTTGTCAACAGTACAGGCTGCTGGTGGTGGTGGAATAGTGTGGATTTCTTAGCACACTTTCATACCTATCGAGCATTGCCACAATCAGAGTGTTGTTGTTGACCATGTGCCACAATTTACCGTCTTATAATAGCTGCTTCCAGCTTAATAATATGATAAAGTCATCAAAAACTAATTACATGAACAGTTCAAGAGCTCCCCCAGTGACCTGAATCCAGTAGAGCACCTTTGGAAGAATGAGAGATTCGCAGCATATCATCTTATTATTATTATTATTATTAGAGTGAGTGTATATTCAATGTCTTAGGCATGTAGTGATACTTATGCTTGACTGGGACCCTTTCTATCTAGAAATATCATAGCCAGATTATTCAGCGGGCTGCTTACAGGAAACTGCTCCCATTCCAAGACGTATAATCAGTGGCATGATGATCATTTTATTTCAGCTCCAACTGGTTGATCTTGTCAACACTTATAATAACCCAGAAAGGGAAAACCGCAAGGATTAAGGATTAAGATCGACAGTATGTGATGACAACTTTAAAACCTACAGCACCAAAGCTCCATGCTCGGGTCTCTGTGTTGGGGCAGTGGTATTGCGTAATGGGCATGACGACCTCTAGAGCTGTGTCCGCTCTGTTATATAAATAGATTAATCGATTACACAAGAGGACACACGTGTCTAAAGGACATGATGTCACTACAGTACACACTAATACAGTATGCGCATCAAAGAAATACACACACACACACACACACACACACACACACACACACACACATATCCCCAGCACGTTCTGAAAGGCTCTCAGATAAAAATACACTACGGAATTTGTTATATCAAAGCTAACCATATATCTCAGAACAGCGTATACTTATGTATGACGTCGGAAATTAAAGAGCCCAATACATCAACCCAGCTGTCTCTTTCTCTTTCATTTACTGAATGGCCGTGTCTATATTTAGCAACAGACCATGACATCATCACTCAGCTGATGTGGTGCTGGCCGAAAACTCACCAATCCTGAGAAAGGCACCTGGACAGACGAATGCAGACGGAGTTGTGTCAAGAGTGAAATGATCCTGGATGATAGTCCTTACATCAAAATAGGTCTCATCAGTACAAGTGCTCTCAAAATCCGTTCATACTGCACATCAGAAATGCTCTGCTTTATTTTTAAGACGACGAGACGAAAAGACGGCTGTGATATGTACAAGTGCAATGTAGTAAAACTATTTTCTTCAACTATCCCAACACAAAGTTCTGATTAGCAGGCCAGAACCTTAATCACCGAACCACCACTGCTCCATTTAAACCAGGATGTGTACATTTCAATCACGGCACAGCTTTCTGTTCTTATCAACAGTTTGTTTAAAGCGCACCTATTATGGTTTTGAAACGTGCCTTATTTTGTTTAAAAGGTCTCGTACAATAGATTTAAACGCATCCGAGGACAAAAAACACTTTAACGTGCTCGTAATTTAAACTGCAGCATTACCTTTTTCCCCCCAGTGTCACAAACGACTCGTTCAATGCTCCGTTCTAAATGATTCATTCTAAACTCCTCCTTTCAGAGAGCATACTCTGCTCTGATTGGTCAGATGTCCCAGTCTGTTGTGATTGGTCTACCGCTGTCAGCGTGTTTCAAAAAGGAACCGCCCACTACTGTAACGCGTTTCAGCTCCGTCTGTCAGCGAGCAGCCGATGAAGATCAGAGGCGGGGTTTATTGTTATAAACCTACGTACGTTAGTACAGGAAGTAAAGTCTGGAATCACTAACGACTCGATTCAGCTGTTCAGAATCGATTCCTTCTTTTAGGAGTCGATAACTCTGTTTGTCGTGTGCTTTGATTTTTTAAACTTTGCAGACGTTTTACATTCACAAACAGCGACATATATAACACACTACATGAACGGGAATATTTGAAAAACCATAATAGGTGCACTTTAAACTAGACAATAAACTGATGAAAAGCGAAACGGCTGTAAGCATGGCAAAAACCCTAGCACCACGGCAAGTAAACTGCAGCAAGACAGAGAGAACTAAAAGATTTTAAATCGATGTATATGACCTGGACATCTGTAGGTCTGCTTGTATCAGTCAAGACTCGAGGCAATTTTCTATAATCACTCCATCGGTATACACATCGTATACACAGAGACAAAAGGACTGCACAATGTATTGTTTGTTAATATTGTTTGTACCAAAACGGTGTTGATTCTGAAGGTGTAGATCATCCTTCTATTACAGCAGCTCTGACAGTGATCAAAAGGCAAACTGCAGGTTTATATTAAACGGCTTGTTCTCATACCTCTAATTTTCTGTACATCAGTGTTTAGACAGCATTTTAGGAATGAGTCTCCAGTGTCAGTGCTTTGTAACAGTCAAAGGTAAAACTATAAAATTACGTTTCCAGACACGGGATAGTCTTCAGGGTTATGGAGTGCGGAGGCGGGATCGTGGTCAAGCGTCGGCTGTGAACGGACAGCAGGCGGGATCGAACCGGCAGGTAACGCGTGATGGTGATTCTCAGCTGTGTCTCATTACCGGCAGTCTACTTACTTAAAAAAGATATAAAGTATGAGTTGCTCTTTAATAAATAAATATTCTCAGCGCTGGCAAATTGCTGCGGTATAAGAGGAATAAAATATTTTGTGATGTGCCGTTATAAGGAAAATAATCAGCGTCGGTTATTTTCCTATAACGTCACTTCCCAAAGTGCTTTATTCTTTACTTACTGACCAGGACACCTGTGAGAAAAAAAACTCATACGTATAAACAGTGTAATCTATTAGAATGATAAATGCAGTGCAAAACAATAACTACACACTCAAACGCAACACACTGTTACTGATACACAGCTTCGTCAGGGTGCTATTTACAACGTGGGGCCATAAGATGTTGTTTTCTCTCTCCGACTCTACTAAAGCCTCCTTTCCATTGTTTCAGCATTAAGACTGAATGCTTTCTTGGGCTCCAGGACAACAGGGGAGACATAGCGTTTAAGACAAGGTTTTAAAAGTCCAATGAATCTGTGAGCTATCATATCCTGTAAGCATGGGGAGTATCTAAGGATGTATAACTACCTATATGTGTTTTACATTCAAGCAATAATTTAGTAACAAATAACAAATCTGTGATTGAAATTCATAAGCCCTTTTCTCCACAAGCGAGCACCAAAAGCAGCATTTAACACAGCGCTAAACGAAAAGAGCGCAGCGTAATCGAAATACAGGAACAGACAACGGCACAAAGGAAACACAGAGATGAATGCGTTCAAAGAGAAAGCAGTAATCAGGAAAAACGCTGCTTTTGCTACAGCAGACGGAATGAAAGCAGTTTCCGTGGGTTTCTTTATAGCACAATACGCAACGTGGGGCATTTAGGGCTGTAGCCCCCGAAGATTTTTTCCTTTAGCTCTGAATAATTCTCCACTTGGAGCGAACGTCAGTTAAAGAAGACGGCGGTGTTGTAATTTTATATCCTCAGTGAACGGAGGCGAGACCAATCAGACAGCATTTACAGGAAAATACGTGGAAATACTCGTGTCTTATTGGCTAGCAGGTCTCGATTCTGCCAAACGCTAGCTCACAGTCAGTCAGTGTGAGGGGAAAAATGAATATACGGCGATTTTTTATTTTTTTTTAACCAGTATATGATATGAGCAGAGCATAAGGAAAGCTAATGTACTTTGCATGGCACTGTAGCGGCTAAACCCATACTGTGATAGCATAGTTGTCGCTTGACTCCCATTGGCTAGCGACACCAATCGAGCCTAGTCTCGTGTTAGATAGGCAAAAAGTTTGATATTTTTTTGGTCTGGTCCTGCAAACAGTGATCACATGCAAGAAAAAATACATGGAAAGAACTTCTATTTAGAAGTAAGTATGTGCGCCTAGCACCTAGCACACAGATTTTCGTTTCTATGGAGTTTTATTCTAAGGTACCCATTCAGAATAAAGAGTGAAAATGGAAGAAAAAAAAAAAAAAAAAATTGGCACAGAAAAATATGTTGTTAAAGACGTCAAATCTTTCATGGTTATTAAATGTTATTATACTTATACTATATTATACTTATAGTCCTTTATGACTGTCGCTTGTCAGACTGTACGACCGTGATCCCCGCTGTAAGCCGTGTCACACTGTAGGATCTCGGTGATCTCACGACCAAATCATGGCCAAAATCATACCGTGTGAACCCGGCTTTTGAAAGTAAAAAATGCATGAAATATAGTCGAATTTATCTATATAATAATGAGTTATATTTTATTAATTATATATAATTCATCAGTAAAAAATATCAAACGTTTAAACCTATTTCTAAACATTTTATATTTTCATACACTGTAAATCTGCTTACTATTAACAGAATTATCTGATAAAAGAACATGAGTATTTCAAGCTTGAAATGAGTAAATGTTCAAATTAAAATAGGTTTAATAATCTTATATTTGGTTTACTGTAATCCTATACTAGGAAATACTAGATGCATTTGACGATATTCAAGATATTTTCACTTCGGCAGTGTATGTTTGATTATATAATGGTGCCACTTGTGAACAGTGTAGTCAGACCTTTATTTATTTATTTATTTTGCCCAGACACCGTGTCATTAGGAAACAAGGGTGTTCCACTGTGTTTAATAAATCACACTTGTATGTGGTTGATTTATTAGGAAGCTCTCTCTGTGCTCTGTGTTCAGATAGAATTAAGAAAATCCATTGCTAAACGAATAAATATATCAGACAAATCAAACTGTCCCACGTCCCTGAATGTCAGTAGATATAGAGAACAAATACAGCACACCGTGTGTGTGTGTGTGTGTGTGTTATTGTTTTTCAGTACTCACTACAGAGGAGATGTGGTTGAGTCTGAGGTCGAGCTCGATCAGAGATTCCAGGCCCTGCAGGTTCTCCACCCTGGAGATGTAGTTTCCTGCCAAGTTCAGAACTCTGAGTTCTGCTAGGTGAGAAACGTTCTCGATCCTACTGATCTACAAGCGGAAAAAAAAAAAAAAAAAGTTGGACCATGTTAGAAGGACTCGTGTAAATGTTTAAAGCTGATATTCTCGGATTCGTTATCTACATATTGCTTCTGTTGGTTATGTTTATGTCCTGTCTTGGCAATAAATCCCTTAACAAAAGCACATAAACCATGACTACATAAAAACACGACTTCAAACTGAGAACGTTAAGATTTCACGACCTCCATTTAGTATCTCATAGATACATAACGTGATAATTACTAGCAGGACTATTCATGCAGCGATATCTTGTCAATATACTAGATTTCCTATGAGATTCATTTCAATGTGTGCCATGTTCTCCTTCGTATATCGTTGTATTATTCTTATTTTATTGCTTTTTAAACGCTCTCATACTTTTAGGTTACATCATATATCACTTGACGGCAAAGGGGGAAAAAAAAAAATCTGATCTGCTTCATCAGTCTGCATTTTCTATCCCATGATTTATTTCAGGTTTAAGGGCAAGGGCTCATGTTTAAAGGCAGTGGTCTAGACGCTATTGGAAAACCCCGTCTTGGACACTTCAAATCAAGACAAATCTGCCAACCTTGGAGATGTGAACCACTCTGAGCAATTTTTAATCATTTCCAAATATGAACATTTTCCGCACTCGATAGATCCCACAGTGATCCTGATAAAGTCTCAGACATTCATTTCATAAACACACACATGGAATATTACCACATGTGACACAAGGAAAGCATGAGATGCAACAAGCAGTGCATTAAATCATTCTTTACCCTGACAACCACAGTCTCCAAAACAACCGAGGTAACACCTATCTGTAATTCAAGCTCTCCTGATGTTTATGGATCGGTCGCTGTATGTGGATTGCAGATGAAGTACAGATTGTGGTCAGTAAATGGAGATCGTTTAGATGTTAAACAGTCCTCCTGGTGCTTATGAGAGTATCGCTTTTAGTCAAATAATAATATCCTTTTTGTCAGTGAAGGAACATTGGGGGTTTTGTTCTGCAGGTGAAAATAACATGATTCATCCGTTATGAATGCAACAAGCTGATTCATCAGCGTTAGATGAGTTACAATTCAATCAGGAGATGTCTACGCCCGGTAGAACAAAGGCTTTGGGGAATTTTTATACACTGAGGGAAGAAATAAAGTTATTTTAAAGGCAACTTCATAATTATGGTGTTTACGTTAAGTGCACTCAGTTCTTTTCCAGTCAATCAGCGAGAGAGAGAGAGAGAGAGAGAGAGAGAGAGAGAGAGAGAGAGAGAGAGAGAGAGAGAGAGAGAAAGAGAGAGACAGAGAGAGAGCGAGAAAGAGAAGGATAGAGAGAGAGAAAGAGAGAGAAAGATCACAAATCTAATGAGAAGATGAGAGTAACATGACAAGGACATTGGAGAATGGAATGATAGCACAGGAGAGAGAGAGAGAGAGAGAGAGAGAGAGAGAGAGAGAGAGAGAGAGACTGAACCGTAACCTAGCAGTGTAATGGAAGGCTAATGAGCAGCACTGGTGGACAGCAGAACATCACAACAGCTCCCATGCGGCAAGACAACTCTGGCAAACTAAGGACTAAAGCACAGAAGGGGAGAAGGGATGTCATGCAGAAAAGCTAGACATAGAGAGAAAGTGTATGAAGACAAGAACAGACAACACTGTGAACCTGACAGCAGACTTCACACTAAGAGCATGTAGACAGTCCAAGCAAATTATTATTATTTTTTAAATACTTCCTCTCTCTCTCTCTCTCTCCCCCCTACAGGGTCTGAACGGTTTCTTACTCTACACAATCAAGTCACTGCTTAATCATTATTCTCCAGAATTATTGGCACCCTTGGTAAAAACCCCATTCAACTCAGAGAAGTCCTAGGAGAGAATGGATGGACACAGATTCTGTACTGAGAGAGATTTGGTTCTTTGTATTCTCCTCAAGCGTTATAGGAGTATAGGAGAAGACTCAGTGCTGACATGTTGGAAAAGAAAGGTTGCACACAAGTACTAAATACAGGGGTGCCAATAATTGTGACACGTGGTTTTGATAAAAATATTTTTGAGAATGATTTTTTTTTAATCGGAGAAAACATATATAGTGGATCCTGTGTAACAAATGGCTGTGGATTGGATTTGGAAAAGAAATTTATTTTTGGAACTGGACATATTTACATATTAAGACACTTTTTTTTTCGTTTGTTAGGATTGATTTAATTACATTTATACTTTATAAAGAAAAACAATATCAGATGGGTGTCAGTATTGATTCTCAAGGTCTTGGTATAGTTATCTCTATTGGAAAAGAAAAAGTGGTGCCTTCTCTATATTTTTTTGTCAAATAAATAAATAAATAAATAAATAAATAAATAAATTTTACATATATATAAAATTTCTTAGAGAACATTTCGATTTCTCTCATTCGGTCGGCTTAAAATAATCACATTTTTTCATATCTTCTTTAATCTGGGGTGCCAATAATTCTGGAGCTGACTGCGTAATTCTCTAATTAACATGCATAAAATGTACACAATGGACCAGTTTGTAAAACAATAATTGTCTAAGAATTACCCAGTGATTATTCAGAAACTGGGATGAATGAAAACACAGCCATTACTGCTCTTGTAAGCCGCTTCAGAAGGAACTCCTGCATGGAGCTTGCCAAAAACTGAGCCAACCCACCATTATACATACACTGCTGCTCTGAACTTTTAATCTGAGTCATTCTGAGAAGCTGTTCTGGGTTCAGCTTGGTTATGTCACCTCTGCTGGAGTCCTCAGCATGCGAACACTTCCTCACGGCAGGGCTTCACTGCCGACCAGCCAATCAGTGCTGCCCTCCTCAACCAGCATCCGGAAAGACGGAGCTGAACTCTCTAAATGTCATGCATTCAGACTGGCAGCAGGTGGAAAATCAGGCTAGTACAGTCTGGTGGCCAAATTCATGTCGCTTAGGAGCTTTAATAAAGGACTCGATAATTCGATACCTGGTTTTCATGTAAGTCCAGCACATCGAGATTTGTCAGGGTGTCCAGACCACATATCCTCTGAATTCTGAAAGGACAAGAGAGAGAGAGAAAAAAAAAATAAATAAAAAAATCGTTCCTCAAATTGTTTTTGTTATATGTGTGGTGGTCTGGGAAAACCTGCTGTATATCACTGTGGTGGTGTTCTGGTTTTTCAGCCAATATACAATACATGTCCAAAAGTATGTGGACACCTGACCATCACACCCATTAGTGGTTCTTCCCCAAAAAGCTGGGACAAAATTAGAAGCACATTATTGTATAGGATGACTTTCTATGCTGTGGCATTACAATTTCCCTTCACTGGAACTAAGAGGCCTGAACCTGTTCCAGCATGATAATGCCCCTGTGCACAAAGCCAGCTCCATGAAAACATGGTTTGCCAACGTCACAGTGTCCTGACCTCAACCCCACTGAACACCTTTAGGATGATCTGGAACACCGACTGCACCTCAGGCCTCCTCACCCAACATCTAACATCAGTGCCTGATCTCATTAACACTCTTGTAGCTGAATGAACACAAATCCCCAAAGCCATGCTCCAAAATCCAGTGGAAAGCCTTCCCAGAAGAGAGGTTATTATAATGGCAACAGGGGAGTAAATCAACAAGTACATATAGGTGTGATGGTCCGGTGTCCTTAAACTTTTGCCAGTATAGTCTTCTTTGATCTCCGACATAAATATGTTTGACCAAAATGTCATGGAAGTGTTTTCATCACGTTGTGTAAGGAGTCGAGTTATCGGACACGACAATGCGAAATGGATACAAGCCAAAAAATATCTGCACCCTCACATCGTCATCAAAACAGAGGAGAACTCTTACGCTTTCTGAATTAAATCTTTAAACGCAACGTTCTCTCTTTGACCTTTTGGAGATTGACTTTACTTCTGATTGAGATTCATGCAAAAGAGAAACAGGTTTCAGTTCAGAAACGGCTGTAGTTTTCAGAGCTGTGTAGAAAATGTAAAAATCGGACCGAATCAAAGGCTTCAGAACGCAGAGTTAGAAAAACAGTGTACAGTACGCTGGCATTTAGAGGTCGGCAGGCTGCTGTGCCTCGACAGGACTGTCCTTTATATGAAGGGTGTAGACGGGAGAAGCCTTTCAATGGGGAGGAAATGCCGGCTGAAACTTAACACTACTGCGTGCTTTCGTTATAAGGCATAGCTGGCAGCTCAGTGACACAGACAGAACAAGGTCTCGGTTTGTAGTCCCGGAGGCGAAGGGCAGACCTGTGCAATTAGATCTCAGTGGCATTTAACGGCAATTAGGTAAAGACTTCAAAGCCAAGCGAGCAAGAGAGGCGGTTTTTGACCGAGGCGAGGTTCACTCAGGGGTTAAGTGGGCTGTAAATCACACCTAAATTATTTATAAACATAATAGTGTTATAAAATAATACATAGAGTGCATTACTCCACCCTTCTAGATCTATTAGTGAAGAACACGAGGAGGAAGAGTACGGCTATACAAGCTAAAATGTTCACAGCAATCGACAGGAGAGAGCTATGATTTATTTGAAAGCCTCTCTACAGTCAAGAGCAGGGGTGTCAACTCAACTCATCTTCAGTAGCAGGCCACATTATACATACCCCGTGTTCGAGTACAGCTTTTAACCTGGAATTTTAGACATCCGACTAGGGAGCACTAAAGAAAACGCCCCTCGAGTCAGAATTCCTACTCGGAAACGTAGGGTTCATCACATGACGTCAAATCAACATGGCTGCTCACAGTAAACGAAGTAGCGCTTAGTATTTTTTATAAAGGAGTTCTACTGTATGTACAAGTATATTCTTCAGATCAATCAACATACAGACATATTCGCTTGTTAAATCTAGAACTTTTTATTTTTACTCAACCGTTTTGAGGCGGTAAATATACATCGCTCATATCACTAACGTCACCTGGATGGATCGTTGCTAACAAAAAACAAACATAGAGGCGGCCATGTTTTTCACATTTTGTGAAGGTGGAAAAATTACCCACTTACGAGTTAAGCCGAAGGAAGCATTAATCTAACATCAAATTCACCCTCATTGCTGTGAACTTATTATTATTATTTTTTGAAAGAGCTATAATTACAGCGTCACTTTTTTTAGCGGATAAAGAATGACATCATTAGCACAGTTTGTCAGTAGCTGAGTTTATGGCCCTGAGTTTAATCGCTCTGCTTTGCCTCCTGGTGGAAATAACAGAGAAACTCCTTATTCAAATCTTGCAATTCGATTAAAGCTCACTACATTATGTTAATCGGATTCTAAATCCATTTGCCGGACCGGATTAGAGCCGGCCGTGTGTTTGACCCCCTGCTCGAAAGAGACTAGAGCAGCAATCTGAGGTGGTCGTTAGAAAAACAGGAGGCTGCAGACAGGGTGAACATGCACCGTACTCATACACCTCTCAGTTAGACTGAACATGGATGAAGATTAAACTCTGGTGCACCATCGCAAGAAACCTGCAATTCCCACAGCACGTTTTTGTTATTATTATTATTATTATTATCATTATTATCAATAATAATAATAATAATAATAATAATAATAATAATAATATTAGTACTCCAACCATGCTAAGGTTTTCTTGAGTGGTTTATAATCATAATGTTCATGTTAAAACCACAGGGGTAGTTCGCTCAGCTATGGTGGTTGTCGTGGATTTCATTTCTGGAAAATAAAACAACAGTTAAACATGCCAAAGTTTACCAAACTCACCAAATATCTAATCTCTATTTGTACTACCAACCCTTAATAATTACGCTTTTTTTTTTTGTTTGTTTCTGCACATCTCCAAATACAGAGGTCATGTGACAAACACTGTGCATATTATACAGTGCATTAAGTAAGTATTAACCCCCCTGGAACTTTTCCACATGTCACGAATCTACTCAAGATAGCTTGTTACTGAAATGGAACAAAATCAATAGGCTATCATTTGCAACATTAGTAATAAATATATCAAATAACAGTTGAGATTACATAAGGGAAGTAACACTACAGCATGTGGGAAAGTTCAAGGGGATGAATACTTATGCAAGGTCCTGTGTAGGTAGCTATTCAAAGCAAAGGCAGCTTTGATCTAAATACAGCAGGGAGAAACTTTGCATACTAAACAGGAAGTCTGATAAAAGCACGTTCGTGTCTTTCCTGCTTGTACACACCTGTTCTTGCCGAGCACGAGCACGCGAAGGGAGCTGAGAGGTGATGCGGCCGACATGTCGATCAAACGGTTGTCGTAGAGATCGAGGAAGACAAGGTGTCGCAGGTGAGCCAGGTGTGGGAGGTGAGAGAGCCGGTTGTGCTGCAGGTTGAGGACGCGGAGCTTATTCATCCCGTCCAGGTTTGGGCATTCAATCAAGTCACGACTAAACACACACACACGCAATCAGAGATTCAATCTAAACTCACCACCAGAGCTGTGATAAGTACACTGAGGTTACACGGTGGTTATTTGTTAAAAGGGCGTGGCTGCAAATTAATATATTGAGGCCAGGAGGTAATATTTTAAGGCTGCAAACCAAAAAAAGTATCATGTAGCTGCAAATTTTATAACTTGAGCCTATGACTTAATATGTCGTGAGACGTTTACTTAATACGTGGCCTCCAGTTAACTAGTGAAGGGTAAAAAAAAGCCTTTTCATGCTTAAGGTGATGAGGGTAATGGTATATCCATGTTGCACAACCAGTGACTCCAGTACGTCTCCATGCCTGAAGGAAAGTGTAATATTATTAACCATCTCCATGCTTAGGTTCACGTGATCGCAGTGGTCTAATTCGATTCAGCTTTAAAATACAACAAGTATTCCCTTGACACAAAGCAGATCTCGAAACACTTATACGACGGCCTTAATATATGAAACTAGCCTATTTGAGGTGTATTTTCTTCAGGGCTGTCCAAACTCTGAATGTATGTTCGTAAGAATGTACGATATAGAGTATGTATAAAATACATATTTACCCTTGGGTATTTTGATAAGCTCTAATCTGGCACCCACTCAAAAAGTTTTGTACACCCCCGAGTTAAACGAACTGTAATCTATTGAACCTGCTAGCAGGACTTTTGGGTTTGGAATGAGCACAAGGATGAAAAAACTCGTTTCTATGAAAGGTCGTTGATCTTTCCAGGAACGTTGCTGCCCCCTTTTGGCTCATTATTGAGTTCCACGCCTCATTAAAGAACGACTCTGGATCGAGTGTTTACTTCTGCTGGACTTGGGCACTGCAAACATGTTGTTTCCTCTATGACCTACAATGCACCTGATTCAACTCACTTAGAGATGAATCATTCACAGAACACCAGAGGAATTACATGTATACTGTGGATGGACCAGACATTTTTTTATTTATTTTAAAAGCATACCACTTCCACACTGTGGCTGTGGCACTGTATTACAATGAGCTGCTGAACTCCTGATGTGTCATTCTGTATATATTTGAGCGAAATATTTGGTTTTATCACCACAAATCTATGATAATCAATACAGAGACAGGAAATGTATCGTGAACCTTTTCGTGCACAGGATGCGATCATTCGTTTCTCGAAATAAACGTTTTGTTAGACGAAATACATTTGCATTTTGCAGGTTTACCAATCAATCCAGTTACACGGACTGAGGACGGATGATCATTAAACTGTCGATTGTAAAGAAAAAAACATCATAATTCACGCGATCGGAAAATAATCGACGACAACGTGGTGTGACAAGGACCGACGTGCGAACGAACACGCCCTGAAGTGTTTTATTCCTCTTATACCACAGCAATCTGCTGACGAGTACGAGTTTTTATTTATTAAAGAACGGCACGTACTTTTTGTTCGTTTATAGTCGCACTGAATGTTAAGGAACGTCCACGAATCGAGTTCCTGTTCTCGCGTACATTAAAGCAGCTATAAACAGTCATTCCTTCACCCGAGTCTCTCTTTTTCTTTCTTGAAAAATCCATCTCCTGAAAGAAATCTTCAGTATATCGACGTCATTCTTTTTAAATAATGCTTTATAACGCACTTATTATCAGGCTTACATGTCCCTGTATTAGTTGTTACTATAGAAACGATAACATATTAGAACAAGCGGACGAACGGAAACCTGTAATTCATAGAAACCACTTACAGAGTCGTGCTTATCTTGTTACATGCGTTATTATCTGCTGTGTTTGGATCTATAGAGTGTCACTGAAAGGCCCTTATGAATTAATGTCTATTATTATCATCATATCTGAGCTGCTGGTACGTCTGCCTTTACGCTATATACTGTAATTATACCTCCAACTGGAACGTCTGGAATATGTTTTTGTCCTTAATATCCGTATAGAACTGTCAGCTATTTCACTATTTGTCTCTCTCCTGCACTTCAGTATTGTGACTCCCCGTCTAGACATCATATCGTGGTCTGTACGTTACACACGTGAGCTGAGATGAACTAAACTGAGCTGAATGGTAAAAGAGGGAAAAGACAAATCCATGCCTGCCTACACTGAGTGCCTGTGAGAAACACACGTCTAAATCACCCTATAAACACAAGCACAACGTACCGGTCAAGGTCAAGTCTGTCCAGGATGAAAGGATAATCATTCCCACAGCAGAGGTAGACGGGAAAACCTGGAGCAGATCTGTCACTCGGTGCCACAGGATCACCTGGAGGAGGAGACATCACAACCCATGTTAAACATTTTAATGACCACGGTGCTGCTGAACTGCCGAATCTGACTAATGACACAGTGTATCTATAGTGTTTGCATTTTCTGACAGGAGTTACATTATCGTTACTACAGTAACATCAAACACGTGGACTCGAATGATAGATGATCCTCGTAAACAGATTTAAAAACAAAACAAAACATGTAATTATTGATATGGTGATGTTTTCTGTTTGGAGTCCCCAGCGTCATTGCTTTGTAACAATAGTAAAGAAGTAAAGCTGTAACTTTACATGTAGCATGTAGCAAAGTGTTTTCCTCCTTACTTATGACTCGATAACACTTGACTCAAAACAAACCAAAAATATAGTTACAGAATTCTTTCCCCTTCATAAATAGTAGATATATAATCATATATTACGGTATTTTATGGTGTTTAAAAGCTGGCTATCGAGAGTTTTTTTCTAAATAAGTATCTTTTTCTCTGAAATCAGGGAACTATTGCTGCTCCTGCATTGTGCGATTCAGTTATAACACGTGCATGCTATACAGGAAGAATAACGGTTTCTGTTTCCAGACAAAGTGCTTTTTCACACGCTCTCACCGAGTGTGTTTAAGAGGACAGGGGCCTTGCTGTGTGTGTGGGTGAGCTCTGCGTTGTGGTTGACTCGCTGTGCTTTCCCCCTCTTGACGGTCACTGGAGGGGGCGTTAGAGCAATCTCCGGTCCTGTGAACTCTTTCACGGACGCTGGGGTACGCAGGGTTTTACCGTACATGCCCAACTTGCAGTCTGCACAAAGGACATGTGTTAGGAAGGGTTAAGTGGAAAGCCACATATAACATATGCAACACCAGCAGCGCTTGAGATTATTTTTGTAACAGGTGTGTGCTTTTTAACGTAGCCACTGCTTGCAGTAACTGAGTGCTGGTCGGCTAATACCTTGCCTCGATGGATTGGCTCTGAAAACGACCAGGTTGGTTTTCGTGAGGTCTGTCGGAAACCGTATGTCAAGCTGCGAAGGAAATAAAGTGGCGTGTAACCAAGAACAACTGATTATTATTATTATGATTATTATGATTATTATTATTATTATTATTAACAACTGCTGCCTTGCTCACAGTCTAGATCAGTGCTTCTCAAACCTCTCCTGGAGGACCCCCAGCACTGCACATTTTGTATGTTTCCCTCATCTAACACACCTGATTCAGCTCATCAGCTAATAATGCAGACAAGACCTGGATTGGGTGTGTCAGATAAGGGAGACATACACAGTGTGCACTGCTGGTGGTCCTCCAGGATAGGTTTGAGAACCCCTGGTCTAGATAACAGTGATATAAGAACAACACACTAGTTGACTTACAGGCCTGGGTACGAGTTTCTCTGAGAGCAGGGATTTCACCGGTGCTGAATGCATCTTGTAGCTGTTTACCTGTAGACGTTCATGAATGAGAAGCACGATCAAATACACATGTATACAAATTTTCTGTTTCCGGATAAATAGTAAAGTGTTCGACTGTATAGCAACAGCCTGTATTTAACCCTTGTGCTCTCTTGAGGTCGAAATGACCCATCGAAATGAATTTTTTACTTAAAGCGATTAGCACGTTTGCCTCGCACGTCCGGAGTCAGGGGTTTGAATAACGCGTCCGCCCTTTGTGTGTGTGCGTGCAGTTTGCAGGTTCTCCCCGTTCTTTGGGGTTTCCTCCGGGTACTCCAGTTTCCTCCCCCAGTCCACGAGACATGCTCATTGGCATCTCTAAATTGTCCGTAGTGTGTGCGATCGTGTTGGCACTCTGTCCATGGTGTCCCCCGGCTTGTGCCCCGAGCCTCCTGGGATAGGCTCCAGGCTTCCCACAACCCTATGTAGTATAAGCGGTACATATAATGGATGGATGGGATGGTCCCATACTAAATGCAGTATTAAATCCCTCTAAGGCTCTAGGTTATTAATCTGAAGGTCCGGGAACCTTTTTAAGCCCCAGCACTGCCAAGCTGCCACTATTGGACCCTTCAGCAAGGCCCTTAACCCTCTCTGTTCCAGGTGCGCTGTATCATGGCTGACCCTGCGCTCTAACCACATCTTCCAAACAAGCTGGGATATGTGAATAAATGACTTTCACTGTTCTGTAATGTACATGTGACAAATAAAGGCTTCTTCCTCGTCGCCGAATGTATTTTTTAGCACATTTGCTATACAAACCCCTTACAATGCATAGGTTATGCTTGTAACCTGAGAACAAAACAAAAAAATATATATGCTGAAATATTAATAACTGTTTTGTTCAAAAATAAAATATACCGTGCTAGATTAGCGCTCATAGCTGTTGGACAGTTCCCATGCACGAGGAGTGCATTCGTGTGTCTTTACTGTTTCCCAAAAACATTGATGTGTGGTGATTTATTAAATATCCAGCAGTCCAATGTCAACATGAGGCTTAAACAGTAGGCCTATTGCTAAGCAGTAACCAGAACACAAGGGTTAAACTGTGTCATTTAGCCAAGACTATTTGGGAAAGCAGCATGTACTGTAGTTTAATTGTTTGGGGAGGGGAAAAAAAAAAGACCATGTGGGAATAATTGGCACAAACAGTACTTGCTCATATTGTTCATTCCTGTGACTCAGCTTTTTGACTCATGTTCAGCCCTTTGGCACCTGTTGCCATTTCTTGTCCTTTTTATTTATTTATTTATTTATTACCGTGGGTGTAAGAAATTGTCCTTTGGTGTCGCGTTCCTGCTGTTTATGAGCCTTCATGTCCTCTGAAAAATAAAAGAAATACAATTAAAATGACACTTCGCTAGCTAGCTTCGGGTCTGAACTCAAGCAAGAGGTATTTATTCGCTCTGAGCGCGTGTTAATTGTAATTCATCGCGTTGCTAAAAACAAATCCTATTTGCGTATAATTCTGATTAAACAGCACAAGAAAAGTTTTCAATGTCATCCTCATAACCACAGCCGCGCTTCTGTTTATTTACACTTCGCCTCCTTAGTAACCGACATGAATTATGTATTGGTTACGGTCACTTCCTGTGTTACTTGATAAATGTTCCGAATAGAAAGAATGGACACAAAAAAAGGTGGTTCCTCTTTGGGTGGAGGTTCTTCTGAGGGCGTTTATTTAGTTCAGTTTTAATTATAGTTGCAGCGTCAGGGACCTTTTAAATGGGTGTACGTGCGGAGTCTTATTACTCATCTTTAATTACAAAAACTACAACAAACGACCCTGTTTACATGGAATAGGCTACACCGGTATTTCCAGCATGTCCTGTTGTTTGCATTGTGTTTTAAAGTTATTTGTTGGTATGCGTACTTATCCTGCCAGAATCTAGGTGTAAGCATTCACAGAATTCATTTGAGTCTATTTCTGACACAAAAGAAAGTAGCACGACTTGCCTGGGTAGCTTAATAAACAGGGAATATATGGCAAAATATTATTTCCGGTATTTTTTTGGGGTGGGGGGGTGGGGTGTACCATCATTGTGGAAATTGCTAAATATGGAATGGAAATTCCAAATAGAGAAATGAACACTCAGTTAACATCCAGATTACCCTTTGGGGATCATTAAAGTCCATCCAACAATCCATCCCTCCGTCCATCCATCCATCTGTCTGTACAGTATAGTAGCTTTATTATAACGGGCTACATTGTTATTTATACCACAGTGCTGTTGAATTTGTGAATCTGATTAGTCACAAGGTTTTGATTCATTTTCCTGTATAAGCTGCTCTGACCGTAGTTGCAGCTGTCATTCAAATTACACATTTATATTAATACACTCACTCCAATACACGATCCTTTCTACAGTTACATCTCATTTACTGGGACTTGTATTGTAGACGATCAACATAATTAATACGCCTAATGATAAACGGATCTTTAGAATGTTATTTAAAAAAGAAAAACATAACCTGCAATGTGGTAAGGTGAAGTTTTCTGTAAGGAGTCTACAGTGTCAGAACTATACTGGAAAGTCTTGTGGAAGGTCAGAGGAGTCCGTGCTTACTGGTTTCTTGGGAACATAAACTGTGTGTTTTTTTTTTGTTTGTTTGTCTTTTAGCCTAAAAAGAGAGGCTGGTGAGAGAACAACTGTTTATAGTTGCTATAACTAAGTGATAATATAACAGGAATTAACTTGTCCCGTAGATAAACACTAAATGTAGACCAGTTCAACAGTATGACATGTTCATTAATAAATTGAAAATGGCATTCATTTACAAATTGTTTCGTATAAAAAGAATAATAATTTTTAAAAAAATCATGAGGTGCTGTTATTGGGAAATAACCTTTAGGGAAGTAAGTCAGCTTCACACCACCACATCATTATAACCACACATCGTGATGTGTGGTCTTAAAATAAATTCCATGCTATTGTGCTTTTGCTGTTCCTAGAACATGCGTGGAATAATTACCTGCAAAGCAAGCCTAGTTCTTGATTAGCCACTGCTTCTATTTGTGCATTACACACGAGGACTTGGTCTGTCTTAACTCTCCAGGGTGCAGGAGTCTGTCTATAAATATCCTGACTGAGTCAGAGACAGGGAGGGAGGTGTGGCGCTGCAACATGTATCCAAGCATCACGCCATCAAATGGAAGATTTAAACACAAAGGAGCAAAGGCATGGCCTGAAGAAGGTCAGAAAAACACACTGAGAACCAGACACACAGCTGAAGCAGGATGGGAGCTTGTAGAGGAGGACAGCATGTGCAGTGCAGGAGCAGCCTATGAGCACAAAAACACAATGATGTCATTAGTTTGCATGTGGAGTGGTACTGGGACACAAGGCCTCACATTCACAGCTCATCAAGCATCCACAGATGAATATAAGGCATTGACAAAGTGCCTAATTGTCTTTGTCCAGAATAATGCAATTTTACCTGTGACATTTCTAAATCACATGCAGACAGAAATAAATCAAAAATAAACAACAAGACTGCCTTTTATTGCATGCAAATTCTCCGTCACATGAACCCCCCCTTCCAGACAGCTGTGTCTGCTCAGCTTTGCTTTTGCACATCATCAGCATTCTCGTCACAGAGCTGGAGTGACGTACCACTGGCTGCCTTCTTAAGTGTGCAGAAGGACTCGTCAATGACACACATCAGCTAGACTCATGCTATCAGTTGTGGCCCTTCTAGATAAGTCCTGCACTACACAGGCTATGTCTTATTTCAAATCTATCTTGCAATATCGGCTTTCACAATCCAATACGCAAATCACCTTTTCTACTGCATGCTGTGGCCTGATTTCTCATGTTCCTGGCGTTACCCTGGTTTATACCGATGCACCAACATAGCCTCCTGCTGCATGAAATGAAGTTTGCATACTAAAAGAAAGAGGCTTATTTTTTTTCTCCTTGCCTCAAAAGCAAATCCTCTCACAGCCCCAGTGGGAAAGCTTCTTAACAAATTAGCATTAGAAGAAAAGTGGGTCGAACCGTTTAATTGCTGCAGCTACTGCCTCCTAATTGATAAATTGCGTTCAGGTGAAATTTTGCATGACCGGATAAGCTATATAAGTCATTTGCACAAAATTTAAAAAAAAAATGACAGGCTCCTATAGTCTAACAAGCCAAAAAAAAAGAAAAAGAGCAAAGAAAAAAAAAATCCCATAATAACAACAAGAACCACAACGATGCATGTTTTAGTGAACGCCTTCTTGCGCTTTCTCTCCTTCCTGCTTCCTCCCTCTTGGCTCCAGCTCGCGTTTCGGTGGTGGGTTGGGGGAGATGAGTGCGGAGGCTCTCCGTGGCCCAATCGCGGCGCTCCTTTCGCGCGCAGAAAGCCTCTTATTGCGCACGAGGAAGTGACAGCGCGAGGCGACTCCCGTCCTCCAGGTTGTGTCTCGCTCGCCGCTGCTCCTACGTCCTCCGCCGCTGCTACCTCTCCTGCTCCTGCTCCAGCGGTCGGCCCGGGGTTTCCGTGGCGCCGAATCCGGGAAGCCGCGGGGCTCGTCTTGGCGGCTCCGTTCGTCCGGGAAGCGCGAAGCTCGCTGTCTCCGTGCGATCATCCGGGAGGCGTCACCGACGACACCGAAGCACCGTGTAGAGCGCGCTGGTCCGCTACGGTCATGAGCGCGGCTACGGAGCTGCCGAACCCGGTGGAGGTCGTAGGCGCCGCCTGCGCGGGTTTCGCGGAGCAACGCCTGCGCGAGATGGGGACTCCGGTAACCATAACCGTGGCCATCCAGGCGGCGGAGGACGAGGAGCCCGACGAAGAGGAAACGATCAACAGTGATGATGAAATTGTGAGGCACGAGAAATCGAGGTGTGTGTGTGTCTATTTAAGTTTTATTTCAGTAGATTTATTAGTGTAACGCTTTATTTTTAAACATTGCACTGCTACAAGGAAATATAGCAGTCTCTTATGTATACTGTTGGAATGAATGAATGAATGAATGTTTTTGTATATTATCATTTGCATTGCACATGCAAAAACCTTCCCCAAAACAAAGCAAACGTTATTTACGCATTGCGTAGTTAATTAATAGCCTTCAACACTTTAACAGTCTAAGCTTGGTCTATAATTATTGCCCCTGACTAAAACTTATGGCACAGCAAATAACTGAGCACCTGTAAACCTTGCTGACGTCACCGGCGGGAATGGTACCAGACCTGTTGCTCCATTAACCCTCTTTGCGTCATCAGGTCTGGGTTATTTACTGTCCTCCGCCTTACTAAACACACAAGCTTGTGTGTAAGATATTGTTTTCATTGTGATCTTGTTGCCTTTTTAAATTTTAATTTTTTTATTTTTATAAATAGCATGTTCTCCACCCAAACACACCCGAATCGCCTTCTTAACAAGTTGACAAGCATGTAAGGAGGCTAAAAAAATGGGTGTGTGGGTGCAGAGAAAGCATTATAATGTGAACTCGGTTGGCAGTTTTGGGAAACTGTTTCAGAAAGCACTACTACATTCCAGAGCGAGACATTTTGGCAAGTTGTAACAAGTTTTCTGGACCGCTTGTGGAGCTCTGCTTGGGGCTACATCTAGTAAATGGCTTTGTAGTGGATATATAATCAGTTATATTGATTGTAGAATACAGTATTGGATATATACTGGTGTTTAATAATCTTTTTTTAAGCCTTTGGCTGTATGGAAGTTGTTGTTGTTTGAGGAAATCCTTTAAAAATGTTCAGCTCCTTTTTGTCTGTGAAGGATTTCCCTCCTGTCTTTCACTTGTTGAACGTGGTGAACGCTTTCACTTGCTTAGATCCAGCTTCTAAAGGGTGTAGGAGTCCGCAGAAAGCCAATGAGTCATCAGTTTTAATTGGATTCCTGGCTCTTATTCGAAGCCATCAAGTAGGCAACTGATGTAATCGTGAGCAGGCGGTTCTTTTAATTGCAAGCTGATAGAGGGAAGATTTGTGTTTCGAGTGCACGCTCCCCTGTTGTGGCACATCACTGAAAACCCCTGGCAAGATCATGTGCTCATGATCATTTGGCAGCCACCGTAATGTCAGATGGCGACGGCTTGACTTTTTTGTTGGCGTGCGTACAAAAACCCCAGCATTGAATGAGTTGGTTTACTACAGACTTGGAGTCTCTTTTGTGTTTCAGAAGACATGGTGTTTAAGCCTAACCCTTATTTTCTGTCCTCCTCAGCGGTGCTGGCACGAGTGGCGGCGAGCTGGAGGAGGAGAGCTGGCAGCCCCCGGACCCTGAACTGACCCAGAAGCTCATAGCTCAGATCGAGTACTACATGTCCGATGAGAACCTGGAGCACGATGCCTTCCTGCTCAAGCACGTCCGGCGCAATAAGCTCGGCTTCGTCAGCGTCAAGCTGCTTACGTCTTTCAAGAAGGTTGGTTGTGCTCGGAGAGTCTATTACTGCATCCGGGAGAACTGACAACTGTTACGTAAGCTGTCAATTGGGCGTATGAATCATGTGTTCAAGAAAAGCTGCGCTTCAGAGATGCAGCATTTGATTGAACAAAATGCTTGACATCTTCCTGGCTTTCCAATGGCACTGATTGGCACTTTTATTTTGGTATATAAATAGAACTGTATCTTGAATGTCCAGGGCCAGAAGATATGGTTTTACTCCTACATGTTTTCTGCAACAACCATTATTTTTGACTAACTGTATTCGTCTCGGCTGAAGTAGTAGTGCGGTTGCGAATAGTTCACGTTCATAGACCGCTCTCTCGTGCAATACAGCAGCTCGACATGCTACAGAAGCAGTTCTGGTTACTTATCTGTTCCAGTCTGCATTCTGACTTCCTCTTTTATTTCCTGCTCCTGCTTACGTGAGGCGAATTTCAGATGGTTTACAGTACAGGAAGTTAACGGTCACACAACTTGACAAGAGGCCGGATTCATTACAGCTTTCAAATGTGCAGCAAATTCACCAAATTTATAATTGTGGTGTTTGTGCCTAATTTAACAGATTATAATTGTGGAGTAAGTGAGTAAGTGGCAACCTTGGAGGTAATTGGTAGTACTGCGTGGGATGTTCAGTGAAGAGATTTTGCTTTTTTTTTTAAATTTAATTTCCTCTGCCTCTGTCTGACATCTCAATGTCCCAGGTTTGTATTCGCACAGTCTGGTAATCAGTTAATGATTATGGAGGTCTTATTAACGGAAGTGTAAACGTGTATTAAGGTCATACATTTGATAGTTGGCTATACATTGCCTAAATGTGTCCCAAGTAAAGTTTTTGTCTAAAATGGAGCTGGTAATGAACTGATCACGCCCCCCCAGTTTTTCATGCTGGAGTACTTTTGAGAGAAACCTTTAAATGTGAGGTGTTGATCTTTTTCTCTCAGGTAAAGCACTTGACAAGGGACTGGAGGACTACAGCGTACGCGCTGCGTCATTCCACCCTGCTGGAGCTGAACGAAGAAGGTCGGAAAGTTCGCCGCAGGACGAGCGTGCCGGTGTTTGCCAGTGAGTCTCTGCCGAGCCGCATGCTGCTCCTGAGTGAGCTACAGCGCTGGCCTGAGCTAGGTGTAGCTTTGGCAGGTGGGGGTGGGGCTGGAGACGGGAGCCCTGGGGCGAACCCAGCCCAGCAGGAGCGGCTCATGGAGCTTCTGCTCAAGGCCTTTGGTGCGTATGGCCCGATCGCCTCCGTGCGCGTGCTGAAGCCTGGCAAAGACCTGCCACCTGATCTAAAGAAGCTGAGTGGGCGCTACTCACAGCTGGGCACTGAGGAGTGTGCCATCGTCGAGTTTGAGGAGGTGGAGGCGGCTGTGACGGCCCACGAGGCCTTCACAGGCCAGCAGGGAGATGGGAAAGGCTCAATGGGGCTCAAGGTGGTGCTGATTGGTACCAAGCCGCCTAAAAAGAAGGCACCCAAGGACAGGCAGCGGGAGGAGAACGGAAATGCTGGAGGAGGAGGATTGCGCAAGAGCCGCTCACTGAACAGTCGTGTGCGTGAGCTGCAGTATCATGGAGACGACTCTGCCTGCAGCTCCTCCGAAACGGAAAGCAACCCGACTTCTCCTCGCCTCGGCCGGAAGTCCCGTTCGTGCAACAAGCTGAGTCCTGGCGGCTACCACTTGAGCCCGGCCGTGTCTCCCCGCTCCAGCCCGTGGAACAGCCCACGTGCCAGCCCTTGTTCCCAACGCAAAGCCCCTCCCAATGCCCGCTCACCCCTCGCCAGTGAAGGCAGGTTGAGCCCTGAGGCTGGGCGCCGCTGGGCTGATTATTCCTCGGACAGCAGCTTGACTCCTTCAGGAAGCCCATGGGTGCAGCGCAGGAAGCAGGTGGCCAGTCAGGAGAGCAGCCCAGTGGGGAGCCCCATGCTAGGCAGAAAGATCCAGAACGCAGACGGCCTTCCCCCTGGAGTTGTGCGCCTGCCCAGAGGTCCGGATGGAACGCGTGGGTTTCATGCAGTCTCGGTGGCAGAACGGGGCAAAACCGCAGCCACTCAAACCTGACTCGAACCGGGGGGGCCTCACTTCTCCCAAAAACGGCAGCACTGAACTATAGCAGTGAGGTTTATGCATCGTATACCACACTGCGACCACAGTGAAGCATCATTCTGCAAAAATAGACCACTGATCTGTTACACATCATTGTCTGTTTTTGATTTCTTTGTAATACCTTTTTTTTTTTTTTTTCTTTTTTTTTTAATATGGATATTTTTGGTTGTTTTATATGGACATTATTATCAGACTTGGTTAGGTATTACAAGAAAGGGATGAGTGCAAATGTCAAATCACTCTATACTGGATATAAAAATATAGACATGTATATTAAAAAAAAAAAACCCTTTATTTTTGTGTCTATTGATGTGGACAGTGGTTTAAGCATGTGGACTTGATTGATCACTTAATGCCTTGTTGCACCCAAAAAGCAGCAATGAAAAATTTTGTGGCCATAGTTTCTTTCCTGGAATTAGGCTTGAATAGTAATCACTTATGGAAAATGGGTTGTCATTGTGTTATGTTAGGTTTTAATTTGCTTCTTTTTTTATTATTATTATTATTATTATTATTCCTTCCTGCCTTTTTTTCTGGACTTTTTTTTTCCTTTAAAGGGATTACTATTTTAGCTGGGATGTGGTTCATTGAATTTGAATCCTATCTGAGGCTCTGTTTTGTTCCAGTGTAGCCCATAAAGGACTGGAGGTAGTGAGGCTCCAGCCTGTAAATATGCTTTGCTTTTGCCTTTCCGGTTGAGTGGAGGCAAAGTACTGCACATTTCATACTGTACAAAAATAAATCACTGCAATGGCATTCATCTGGTGTTCGTTGCCTCTTCTCGACCCGAAGCCGTGTTGCTCTGTGGCTTATTTGTATTCGTTATGTTAATCTCGTAAAGCAAACGCAGCAAAAGAAAAGTGGTTCAGCGTGGAGCTTGGGGATCACCAGGGGCAGTTCGTGATTTGTTCCACGCCGCACATCAATCCGATGATCAGCTTGAATTATTGTTTGCTTAAAGCTACAATGAACCTAATGTTAGATATTTATTGAGGAGGGAACGCTGGAGAGAGCTTAATCCGAACTCTAACTGCAGCCTTTTTTTTTATTTCTTTCTCGGTGGACTCGCAATCATGTGCTGACCTGATATTTATTCCAAAATCAGCACCGTAGGTTGCCAGTGGAAATGCTGCTTGGCTCGGTGCGGTTCAAACACCGAGCATGCAGGGTGTAAATGCGGCACAGATGGAACGGGGTTCTTATCAGGATTCGTCTAACGTGGGCCGACTCAGAAACGCAGCGAGACTGCAAACTGTCAATTGTTCAGCTCCATTACCCCTGATGATAATGTATTCCCTACTGTGAAAAAGGTATTTTTAAATTTCCTTGGCAACTGCTGACTGACTACAGGGGGTCAGGGGGGGATAAAGCTTGCTGATCTTTTTTTTTTTTTTCTTAAAAATAAGGTTAAAGATTGCAAGCATTTGTTTATTTGAAAGGCACTTGCGTAACTGATATGATTATGCTGTCTTGTTAAAAAAGAAATCTTTTCAACAAAATCACAGACTGGACTGCTGTAATTGCACAATAGTTTTCATTTTCCTAATTTGCTAGTCAATTTCAAATTAGCTAAATTACCCATAAGATATCATTAGCAAATAATGACTCCCGACTTAAAAAAAAAATAATAATAATTATTCAAATAAGTCTGACCTCAGTGGGGCATTTTCTGGACGTCTCTTATGCTCAGAATGGTCACAGGCTCGGACACGGTGTCGGTCCGCAACCCTAGACTAGCTTTGTCCCTTTAAGACTGCTAGGAGCTGAACGTATTAATAACAGTGTTGTTGTCTGAAAGCCTCCATCCAACAGTTCTTGAAAGTCTTCTACCCATAGCATCCTAGAGCACTGTTGTTGCATTGATGTGCTTGTGATCTTTTTGGTGGAGTATCTGTCTAGGTCTAGTTTTTGCAGCCTGTATAACACATTATATAAAAGCCTTTGTTCGAACAGTGAGCAAAGCAGGCTGAAGTTCATACAGGAGAGAAACTTTTTTTTAGTGGGCGGAATTTCCCGGACTACCTGAGGTATTATTGTACGTATTTATTTTCTGCCCCATGTTGCTATAATTACAGCCGTGGGCTGGAAACAGGGTGAAATTAGTGACCGCTACAGGATTCTACTGAACGTGACTACGATCTATACGTTTGAATAACGACTAGACTCTGTTGTCTGTAAGTAATGACTGTTTCTATTCTTCAAATACGTGAACTCGAGCTTGTTCGTCTTCCCTGACATGCGACTATTTCTCAAACTAAAACCATAAGTTCTCTGGTTGGCTCACAGATTCCCAAACCTGGTCGTGGAGCAGGAAAAACACTCAAATGTGCAGGATGGTGAACCTGTGGGTTTGATCATTAGCTAGAATTTCAGCGTTTTATAGATTCACAAATAAATCCTTAATACGTCGGTACTGGGATCTACAAATTGAACTCGACATCTAAGGCTGGAAAGCCAGCCGAAACTGAATCATTTCCAGCGGCCTTGTTCCAGCAAACTTTTAGTAAAATTGGGCTCCATTGATCAAACAGGATACAAACGTTTATTCAGAAACTGCCTGCAAGATTATTTACACAAATGTGGTGTTCATGCAGGAATAAAAGATGTATCCTACTATTATTTATTTATTTGGAAAAATCAGGCAGGAATTTTTCATACTCATTGATTTGATTTTTTTATATCCATGTGTGCAAGTTGATAACACTCGTGAAAGTTCATGGCACAACTGATTTACATTTAGTAACGCCCATATAAGGTGCAAAGCTCGCGGGAAAATGACAACTCGGTGGTGAAAAAGTGCCTCCTGAGCATGATGTGTGTCATCCTCCACTAATACAGCTCAGACATTACATTGTGCTGGCTGCTCAGACACACACTAACTAGTCTAGTCTTTGTCTTGATGCATTTTATTATTATCCCCAACCCCCCCCGTGTAAATTTACACAAGCTCAGGATTTCTTGTATGATACGGTACATTTTAATCCAATTCGCATCCGTTTTTTAACGTGCGATCTTGCGTTTTCCACTTGCTCATATACTACAAGCGTGAAATTGTGAGTTTAAGTAAAACACGTGACGTGATGTGAATAACGTGATGGTGTGGGGAAAAAAATAAACACTACATGGGGAGGGAAATATAAAGTGTTAAAGTGAAGTCTTTATATTTAAAAAAAAAAAAAAAAAAAAAAAAAAGTGAAATGTGATGATTTTATTTATTTTTTACATATGCAGTTTGTAGGGCTGGAATGTCTTTTCTAAATGCTCATGTGAAGGATTTACTAATAAAGTTTGTTTGTATCCAGCTTGAAAAATGAGGCCCGATTATGTGAATATTTAGCATACTTTATTTGGAAATAATGACTTAATCTTATAATGTTGTTAGGATTTGTGAATAGAGGGTTGCGCTGTTGAGAATAGAGAAAGAGAAGTTACACACACACACACACACACACACACAAATAAATAAATGGTGCCCTCGCCCCGCTACACACTTCCCGCACCAAGCTTGGGAGAGTTTGACAAATGACACACAGACACGCAAAGTTCAAATGGCAAGATCTTGGATTTATTCAAAGAAAGGCAGAGTATATATTATGCTTGGCACACGACAGAGACAATGGGTTAACTAGTGATTGGCTAGGTGGAAGGGCATATTCGCATAAGACGGGAAGCATATCAGTGTAAGACTGGAACAACACCATATATGGTTTTCAGGCATTCGTAGGAATACGAACAAATGTTATTCAGGAAGGTGTGTAAACGCGTGCAGATGGTATTCAGGGAAAAAAGGAATGCGCAAATGGTGAGGGGCTTTATCCGTCTGTACCCGAGTTAACACGGGAACAAAGAGAAAAGACGTGCCGAGGGGGCGGGGGGAGAGGAGTGTTCACAGTAAACTTATCAATTGTGTAAAGTAACCGAAAATGAACAAATGAAACACACCCGAACAAATTTATCCCGCTGGCAAAAAGTCGATGCACACAAGAGGAGAAAATGACTTGGCGGAGGATTGTATCTGTTCAAATCAGTCGAAAAGGAAGCTATCATCGGTGCCAATAAGCTCCCGGATGAAATTACGATCTTGAACTCACGCGCGGATGTAGTGCGTGTGAAGGACGTTCACATGCCGACTTGAACCAAACTCGGTACTATTTGAAGATGAGTTCACAAAGCCATGATTTGTAGCGCACCCACTCATCACCTCTCCTCCTCTAATTAATCTCAGGCTCGAGTGGAGGCGTCATGGGGAGAAACCGATCACGGATCAGAGGCTGAGCCACAGGCAGAACCAGGCCGTCGGCATTCGGAGGGGAGCGTGGGAGTGAGCGAGTGATGCTGATAGCGGGCGGGCTGACATTATACTCAATGGAGTCCCAGACTGAAGCATTCCCGAGGAGAAGTGCATAAATGTAACGTCTTGGTCAGGTTGGATCTCCCCTCTCACAGGTGTATAATATTCTCCACGTACACCCACCACCTTCAGATTCCTGTTCGTAGCTCATCGGCTTCAGGGTTCAGCTTCAGGTGTCGTGTGTTCCGAGATTCACTCCTGCTCACCACGTTTGTAAAGAGTAGTTAAGTTTACCGTAGCCTCCCTGTCAGCTCGAAACATTTCTTCTCTCTGGCTATTCACCTCGAAGCTCTATCGTCAACAAGGCGTCTCTGTCCACGTCACTGACGTTCACTGGATGTTTTTTGTTTTTCGCACCATTCTGTCTAAACCATGAAGACAGTTAGAGTTTTAACCCTTAGCAAGATTCCAATCAGTATGCATCGAGTGAACATTTCAGGAGCCGAGATGAATAACAGGAGGGCTGAAGCACCCTTAGATAAGGGTTACAATCGCCTAGATTCGCGACCCTGACCTTGCGTCAATGGATTTGACCCAAAGAGCATGAAAATCAAGACTCAAACACTGCTCCCCAGAGCGCATTAGCAGTGTCATGACTGCGTGACTCCTGCAAGAACGCAAAGGAAAACAATCAATTTAAACTTCATTGCTGATGCATTATGGACTATGTTTTTCAAGCTTATATCCCATATGCATGGGTTTCCTCTGGGTTGTCTGGTTTCGTCCCGCCTCCAGAAAGCACGCTGTTAGGTGGACTGGCTACGCTAAATTGCTCATAGATGTGAATGAGTGTACATGGTGCCCTGTGATGGAATGGTTCCCCATCTATGGTGCATCCAGACTTGCTTCGATATGGACCCCGCATCCACCACAACCCTGAATATATCCCGCAGCGTGTTCATACAACGGTGTGAACACGGACCGAAAAAATATTCTGACGGGGGGGGGGGGGACAAAAGCTTTTAATGAATCGTTCCTCCTGCCAAGTTTGTTTTCACACCTAAACATTTGTTGCACAGAACAGAACACACTTTTATTTTAGATATTTTATATTTGGACTTGTTTCTCACCAACTAGTTGGACTACTTCTTGTTCACTCAAGGATTCATGAGAACCAAAACGGAGATCTTTTATTTTTTTATTATTTTTTTATTTCTAGGTCAACGCTCTCTTTACTAAACCATACCGAATGGTTCGGTTTGTATCCTTGTGAACACAGGAATCCTTTCTCTGTGGTGTAGGCCCACTGGCATGAGATGGAGGAATAATGAAGGTCGGAGAATGAGTGTCTCTTGAGACGCTGGAGGAGAAGATCTAAAGTGTGTGCGGAACAAAGGAGGTGAAGCAGGCACGCACAGCCGTCCGCCTCCAGCTTTCCTTTTCAAACAGCAGCGCTGGCATGATGCCAGCTTACAATGAGAGAGATTACAGTTTACAAGGCTGATATTTACAGGTCAGCACTAGAGAAACAGGAGTCTGGGCCAAAAGTTGGGCGCAACAGCTTAACATTATGCTTATAAGGAGTTTCACATGCTTAACGTTCCGTTCCGTATCGTGTTCCAGAAAGTTCTATTCGCCATTAGCGTCTTCTAAGAACCCATAGCTACTTTTGAGGTGATTACACTTCCTTTATTGTGTAATTTCACAGACTGTGTATGGAAACCGTGTTTCCGTGTATCTGCAGCGCTGTGCTGATTCCCATCAGTTCCTTTTGTGCTTTTCCATTGCAAAAGAGAAAGTGCTATTGTTCAGTATCTGGTTCTTGATGGGTTTCTTTCTAGAATTATTCCCCATTCATGCATCATATGCGCTCGGTCCTTTAAAAACACACACCGGAGTGAATATATTTGCTTAGTGAAACCTAATGAACCTTACGAATTGAGAGTCATATAACCATTTGCTTTTGTCAGGAGCTTATTTGGTCAAAAAAAAAAAAAAAAAGGAAAAAGAGAAAATAAATAGTGGTACAAATGCAATTACCGTGTAGACAAACAAACGTTACAACAAACACACAAGCATAATGTTACACTGCGTAACAGCGTAATGGCACTGGCACACCTTGAGGTTTTTGTTTCTTTTCAACATTGAGGGGGGAAAAAAGGACAAAAAGAATCCCAGGTGGTGTTGTCTTTTCCTCATTTTCCCAGTTTGTGAAGACTGACGGAACCACTTAGGCACCTCTAAGATACAAAGTGGCATTACAATTCGTCTCCGAGCGACCGAGGATCTTTCCGAGAGTCTTTACGTATGAAATAAAAATCTCACAGCACAAACCGAGTGCATGTTTTTCCTCATAACCAACGCGCACTAGGACTGAGAATCATGCAGACGGCTATGAAGTCATTCACCTACAGCGATATTAAGCTACACCATGTGGGTTTTTTTTTTTATGTGAACACAGTAATAATGTCTTCCTGTAGTCTAGTTTTGGCGAGAAAACCAGCTCAAGTTTAATCTCACCAGTTGTGTTCCAGTCCAGTCTGAAATTCCCCTTCTGTAAAGAAAAAAAAAAAAACAGCCTGCGTGATGTCACTTTACGTCTCAGATGTAGAGCGATCCATCAGCTGGCCCCACGTAACCCACGGCGATGAGGAGGACGTCAATGAGGGTCCAGATGCCCAGTCCGCCGAAACTGAAGAGCTTGCCCAGTCCCTCTCTCCACTGACCCAGATAAAAGCGGTCGGCTCCAAACCCACCCAGAGTGATGCTGCGTGAAACCGGGAGACAACATCTTTTCATCTTTTTCAAATCAGCTTTAAAATTATATCCATATCTCATATATACACACACACACACAGTACTTTAAAACCATCATAATGCAGGCAAATGATTCAACATTCAAGTTCTGTATTCAATATATTAATAAAACTTTGTGATAATAATAATAATAATAATAATAATAATAATAATAATAATAATTTCAGTTGTAATTTGGTGTAGATTATATGGATTACCTGAGCGTCAGTGCTGTGGACCATTTATATCCCCCAGTCCAGTTGCAGAAGAGGCGCTTCTGGAATTCCCTTTTTCCTGTTCAGAGCAGATAGAGATGTGTCCATGTTTTGCACTGGGATAAATATTTCACAGCTACAAATTCAAGGCACAGACACTTTTTACTGAGCCCACAAGTGTTACATGCATGAACGAACAGCAGGACGTGCGTAATAGGGATGTACCCGAATACGAACATATTCCTCAGACTGAACACACAATCCGATCTAAACAGATATTAATAGAAAATGTGCACAATTTTGATTAAAAATAAATAAATAAATACAGCTTTTGTAAGAAAGCTTGCCAGAAAGGTTCATAATGCATCTAGTTGACACCAGAGGACTTGACTGGGAAAAGTCGCACGAGTGGGAGGTTTTTACGTTCATGCTGGAGCAAGTGGCCAGATATGAATCTTGTGGGACGACCCCCCCCCCAAAAAAAATAAATAAAAATAAATAAATAAATAAAAATCCAACGTATTCATTGACATTTACAGAACCAACTACATTTATTTGAAAATATCATGGACAAAATAATAACTATGAGTGGGATTACAATTAAATTTATTATTTATTTATTTATTTAATAAATAACGGTCCTGCACACATCTCTAGATAAGACCAATCATGAGCTGGAGTGATGTACCTGACGGTGAATTCCCACCCAAAGCCGACAACACTAACATTTCCACCTTTGGGATCCGCCCCCCCCAAGAATTTTGCAGTGTTTCTTTTGGTTCAGGCCACACCCACTTTTGATTCACGATATTAGCATTATAATACGCCCCTAATATCCAAGCAGCGACCGAATAAATATACTTTATCTCAGAGCAAGGTTATTCATCGATGCTAAAGTATATTTATTTGAGATTTACAGGAGGTGCATTCATATCTAAGAAACACAACACATCAAAAAAACAAAAAAAAACAAATCAAATGCCAAAAAAAAAAAAACGTATAAAATGTCAATAGCATTCAAATGTCAGGCTTACTTAAGAAAAAACAAAGCTGTGAGCACTGGAACAAAATGACATTTACATTTTAACTTCCCCACTTAGCGCTACATTTACCTGTTCTAAAAGAACTGATACTATCTACTCCTATGCTTGCGCATAACAATACAGACACCACTTCTGCATCGCTTTCATATGTTAGAGCTTCCTCTCCTTACACACTGTGCAGCGCTTCTAATGATAACGTCAGCTGCACAGACAGAAATTTTCATCATCACGATGAACGATTTAATCGGCCAGAAGCGCGTTAAAAAGACATCAGAAATCAGCATTTCTGTCGGCGAAGGAACAAAAACAGCGCGTTGAATCACTTTCTAATTATAGATCCCATTTATATCGTTTGTAAACTGTTAAGGCTCGGCACCTCATCGGCGACGTTCACGTGCAACCCAATAATAGTAATCCGATTGACAGCTCAAGCCTTCACGTAAACACCTTTATCGGTCTGATCGAGCTCGATCCGAATGAATGGGCAGTGGGCGGGGCTTCCAGGCAGAGTCAGTTAATATCAGAGAGTTGAAAACACAAGCACGGATTCAGATTTCCAGATCAATTAGCTCATCTTCTCGTTTTCAAACATGAGTTGTCCGATTTTTTTTTTTGCTGAGCTCCTACGCAAAATGCGTAATGGCTGCCACATCTGGTAATAAAATATCATCTGAGGAAGCGTCAGTGGACGTAACGGATAATGTGATGTCGTGTAGGGATGATAATATCGTTATGTCCCTGGGTTTGGCTTTAACGCAGAATGTGTAGGGGTTTCGATATAAATTTATAAGAAATGCTTCTTGGTGTCTAAAAGCGAACCCACACCACGCTTTACACATAAATACTAGACACCTAAAAGCTGCTGCTGTAATCATAAACGCTGTCCTGTGCTCGTCCCAGGACTCTTATTCACATCCTCTCGGCACACTCTGTACCGCCTGCCTCCGCAGTATACCCCCCCCACCACTCTCGTCTCCGGCTTGCTCATTAGTGACCAGGACCTTCGTCCGGATTCTTGCGGTTTCGTTAAAAAGTGCTATAGTAATACAAATGCTACTTTATTCCACTCTTCCTGAATTTTCTTTTCCACCAGAGTGAAAAGATGGAAGAGGCCGTTTTTTCAGCACATTTCATTCACAAAAGGGTAATGCAGTGTGCTGGACACAGACGTGGATAAAAGCATACAAGGGCTTTTTTTTTTTCCGGCGAACTGCACCAGACAAACACAAGTGAGTCTAGGGTTGTTCAGTTTAGGGATTTATCAGAACACAAAAAGAAATGTTTTGATATAGTTGAATATAAAATGCAGATCCAATGATGGCTAATGGAGCAGTCTGGGAGCTGTTTCCAGCTGTAAGGACCGAAGCTGTAAAACGCAGTTTTCCTCTGTCCTTATTGATCTGAGTGATGTACCGAGGTTTCTCACTTCCAGCATGGACTGTTTAGTGCTTAAGTACCATTTGGAGTTGTTCCTGTAGCTGACTGGATGATATTGTGAGGCAGAGTTGGGCAATATCACGATATAGTATCGATATTGTGGTAAATTGCGTCACTTTTCTGAGATAACGTGGTTATCGCAAATTTTTTCTCCCACCGCAAGTGCTCATTGGAATCAACCGATTTGATATCGCATTTTTGCACAGAAGCTTCAAAACTGCTTAAAATGTCTTTGCAAACTATTATTATTCACTCTATTATTTTCCAGTTTCAGTACACTACATAAGATGATCATCAAACTCATTAAAAACTACACGCTAACACCACGCGTCGTAGAAGCATCTCCGATTGCGTCATTTCCACCCACCCTTAGTGTGAGGATCTGAGAAATAGGGTGATGGTTTTCCTTCCCCAGCGTACTGAGCACGCTGTCTGCATTATTATACTCAATTTAAATGCAGAAAGGTTTTCAATTTCACTTCAAACGTTGCTCCAGACTAAATGTGTGCAGGAGTGAGGCAGCAAATATAGATCACGCTTCAAAACAGCGCGTGTAAGGGAAATTGCCAATTTACGTTTGCCCTACAGGAAGAAAATAAACACTCCCTGCACGACGTCCTCCTCGGAAATCATACCGGCGTTGTGCGTAACCCTCCTGTTATGTTGGGGGGAAGAAAAAAAATAAAATAAAAAGTTACATCCATTATGTTATGGTTCAGAATGACTTCCACAGTTTAAATATACACAAAAACAGCTTCAAACTCAAACGTATCAAGTTCATAGGGATTTAAATTTCAAAGAGAAAAAGAGAGATTATCTCAGACACCTCAAATGTCGAAAGGAGTCAAAGTGACCCGTAACATAATAGGAGGGTTAAGGAAAGAAAAAAATACCACCACGATGGTAGCCTCGGTTTAATGCGCACGTCACATCGGATTTAATCATATATCAACCTTTAAAAGTCTTGCATGTTATAATGAGTAACGAATCAGCAACCAAATATTTGGTGTAGCGATGCCTTCTTGCAGGGATTTAGAGCTTAACGGGAACAAATATTGATTGCGAATCCTCTCCAAGATTCACAGTTTAGAATCTCCCTCGGTGAGATTTTTGTACTGCTATTTATTTGCGGTTTGATTGTCAAACTGGAGGTTAGTTGTACTATACACAGCAGGGCGCTCAAACAAGACCTTTTGACCAAATCAATCAGATGTTTTGTTATTCGGTCAGGTCTGTGCGCACGTCATCAACCTATCTGTGCCGATAAAAAGAAACAAAACACCGCATATATACCTGAAATGGGCCAAACAACAACAACACCACCACCACCCTAAAGGCTAACCCTATATTTTAAAAAGATTTTGGTGTTGCTCTGATCTGAATCTACTGAAGCACCATGCATCTGGAATGAATATATATATATATATATATATATAGAAAGAGAGAGAGAGAGAGAGAGAGGTGGTTCAGGGTGATGAATAAAGTCTGGCTCAGTGCAATCAGAAAATCACATGGCCTCATGCCTAGTAACAGAGCAGGAGCTATTTTTCTATGCAGTGCTGTTTAAAAGAAAAAAAAAACGAAAAAAAAAAACGCGGAACACGAGGAAAGGACGGAGTGACTAAACCCTGGCTCTACACTATAACACATGTGGAATCGTTAAATATATCCGTCCTACATTATGTATTAGTGCTACGTTTTAGAATGAGCTCTTTACAAACAGCAAGATTTGACTACGTCAGCAGATCTAGGCTTCTCTCCTTCATTACATTCATGCATCATACATCCATAAGTCCATACCTAAGCAGTTTACATGGTCCATGACGGTACAGGTGGCGTTGTAGCGCTTGCGAGGGCAGGACACGGTCATGCAGGTGGTAGAAATGTTGCAGCGATACTCAGCTGGATCGAGCTGCCAGCAAAACCGGCAATCCACGGTCAGGTTAAAGACGGTCTGGTTTCGACCCGAGGCGTCCTGACGAGCACACACAGAGCACACAGAGATCTGTATCATAACGTATCACATACAGGATACATGTAAAGGAGTACTCCAGTAGTATTGAGAAATAATGGGCAAAACGGACTTATTAACGAAATATTAATAGCGATAACGGGGTGCCAATATTTTTTTTAAAAACACGTTTGATCGGAAAAAACCCCAAACAAACTGCACTCGTTAAGACCTTTTTGAAAACTGCACATTTTATGTATTGATATTAATGAAGGGTGTCAATAGTTATGAAATTGACAGCTATTAATTGCACGGCTCTCGTTCACTGATGTACTGCATATTTTTTATATTTAATTATAGAGACTATATTGAGCCCTGCTTTAGGACAAATAAACAGGTTGACTATTATGGTCTGTTAAGGCAAAAAAAAAAAAAAACAACAACAAAGAGCCAAGTACCTCTGCTGTGACTTGACAATAATTTACTGCACTCATTCACTTTTGGGAATCAAGAATTGAGCGATTTTCCGGCATACGCACCACGCAGTGAACTCGATCCTTGGTCTTGCAGGTGAAATTGGCCGGCCTGCCGTAGCTGCAGTTGTGATGGTACGCGCACGTGAAGCAGTCGGCTGGTAACTTATTGCACAGTCCTCTGCTGGGACACTTTGCCTCGTGATTCTCGACGTCAGCCAGAGACACTGAAAGAAATCGGGTCCATTTTTTATCGTCGGTTCCAGTACAGCATGTGCAGCGTGATACAGTCCTCTCCGAAACTACCGGAACGGCGAGGCCAGTTCATTTATTTGTGCTTTACACCAAAGGCGTCTGGGTTTGAGATCAGAAGATGGATATGAGACGAGAGTTTGGGATTTCAGCTTTTATTTCCTGGTATTTACATCTAGATGTGTTAAACAACATAAAACATAGAACCTTTTGTATCAGACTATTCAGTTTTCAGGTGAGCGAAAGTATAGGAACTACTGAGAAGTCTTAAAGTAAACAACACTTAATATTTGCTTGCATATCCCTGGCTTGATCCTTTCTTTCTTCACACTTTGGTCTTTCTTTGGTAGAGGTTCATCTTGGTTCCAGAACTTTTGTGGCTCGTCTCTGTATTTCTTTGTGAATTCTAATCTGAATTCTTGCTGCTGATGAGTGGTTTACATCTTGTGTTATGGCCTCTATATTTCTGTTCTCGAAGTCTTCTTCAAACAGTGGATTGCGATACCTTCACCCCTGCACTGTGGAGGTTGTTGGCGATGTCACTGCCTGTTGTTTTTGTGTTTTTCTTCTCAGCTCTCACAATGTTTCTCTCACCAGCTATTGTTGTTTTCCTTGGCCGACCCTTTCGGTTTCTATTGCTCACTACACCACTGACTTCTTTCTTTTTCAGCACATTCCAGATTGTTGTATTGGCCATGCCCGTTGCTTGTGCAATGCCTCGGATTGATTTTCCCTCTTTTCTCCCAGACACAGCTCTCTGACCTTCATGTTGGTTTATCCACTTTTAACAACAAATACAGTCTGCAATGACTAAATCCAAGAGTAGATATTCAGAGATATTTATTGTTTAAACAATCGATCTAACAGGACACACCTGCATAACATGAAACACCTGTCAGGTACGTGTTCCAATATTTTTGCTCGCATACAAATTTTGTGTCGACACAAATACCAGGAGGAAATAAAAGCTGAAAATCCTAAACTCTCCTCTCATATTCATCTTTTGAGCTTAAACCCAAACGTCTTCAGCAAAAAAAGAAAAAAAGAAAAAAAGATGTGGCCTTGAGTTCCAATAGTTCTCACATCACAAACACAACCTTTCAACATGAAAAGGCCCAGCCCTTTGTACTGTGACCTTTTATTTAACAATACCCTTTTCAAAAAGTACCGTCTGTATATTTATGACCCTGACTGACTGCATTTTTATTCAAATCCCTTCATAGCTGATTGGACGGTGAAATTTATTTTTGGTCACAGCTGTTTCATTTTCTCCAATTCTTCAATTATTTACATGGACGTTAAATAAAAATGTTATTTGTCTTTTTAGTTGATCCATAATTTTCAGGCACTATTTAAATCTGGCATTAGTCGGTCAGTGAAGCTAAATAATCAGAATACATATGCTAGAACTGGGCGATAAATGCCTTGAACTTGCCTATTACCTGATGATGATGATGATGAAGAGGAATGGGAAGAGGATGAGGAAGAGGAGGTGGCTGCTGCTGCTGCTGCTGCTGCTGGTGGTGGTGATGCTGATCTGACTGGACCTGGTACTGCTGGGCCGTGCTGAGGTGTGTATGCAGTATCTTGACCCACATGCGCGGAGCTCAGGTACCCTGTTAAACAGAGAGACATGCTGATCCCGGGGAAACAAGAGGGTTAAGAAATTCAGACACGGATAAATGTGTACAATCTAGGGATGGGCACGAGTACTCGGAAGAGACATCAATGACAACAACGTAGTTCTCCCGAATACTCGAGTAGACAAAATGACCAAAAAGCTGAGCACTAATGATAATTACACAGCAGCGTTTCTCATTTCTGATCCAGACATGCTCCTGTGATACCAGTGCTGGCAAATTAGTAACTCTGTCACTACCCCTTTACTGATGTAATTAAAAAGAAAAAGAGCCTACTGATAAATTGTGACTTTTGGAGCTGATGTTAGCAACTGACACTGCTCACAACGGCCAATCACCCCGTCGCCCCCCCCCAACGGCCGATCCCCTGTCGCCGACGTTCCCAACGCCCAATAACTTATCACCATCGTTCTTGAGGGTGTGCTACTTTTGAAAAATAATCAGCTTCAGTGTGCTAAACATTTATTATTATCCTACAACGGCTACAACAAGTGTTTAATTGCGTATACATACTGTTTTCTGGTTAAACTCTATTCTCAAGTTTTGATGTGCAAACCGTCATGACGATTCAATTAATAAGCTAATTCGCGCGTGACGTCATATGGCGACTTTTAGAGCATGTATTAGGTACAGTACTTTCCCCTGAAAATAGTTGAAAGCACTGCTGGGTGATGGACGTTTTTAGCATTTCCCTGTTTTTAACACAAACTGTAAGGGATGATTAACGATTCAGAGAGAGACCGAGAGAGAGAAAGAGAAGGACCAAGACTGAAATGACAAAAACTATTATAACAACAATCTTATATTTCACAATTAATACACTTGCAATTGCAAGCATCATTAGTTGCTAACTAGGCCTGCTCGTGCCATAGCTGACTAAATAAATTGTTTCTTTTTAGTCGGCTAATATTTTAAATGGTCATATTTGTGCACCTGGTTTGAGTCAAACAGTCATGTTGACAGAGACAATAACGTTAACTAGCATTACAACTAGCTACAGAGGTGTTTTGATGGCCAACCCCCAAATGACTCCTTGCTGCCTATACAAGTGCACTCCGTAAAATAAGAATTAATTGCTGCTGTACACTACCTAGTGAACTATATTAAAGAGGAGGGGGATTTGTAATTAGCCCATCTTAACGCTAGAGAGGTAAAGGGAACCTTAGCTTGCTAGCTTCCTCGTCAGGGATGACAAAAACAGAAGACGATAAACCTACTCCGTTTCTATTCTCAATCTTACCATTTGAGGATTTGAAGAAAACATCAGCGAGGAGCAGGAATAAAACGCCATATTTCCTCATGATGCCCCGTCCCCTTTGAAAAATCCACTTGAAGCCGTTAGCGACCATCTCTACCGACTGGGATTTTTCCCCCACCCGTTTTGTGGAAACTCACGCATTCTAAACTGTAATTGGCTAGCAGGACTTGCTACATGCGCAGCGATTGGCTCACAAATCGGTCGTGATCACGAGTCACTAGCCAATCATTGACAAGGAGGCGGGATTTTCCAGAATACGGGTGTGGAAAATGAAGCGAGCAATCAGTTAACCAACCATTATGATCTATCAAAAGTTGTACAATAATTACTTCTTTATTAAAGTTATACGACAAATTGTTGTAGAGTATAATCTGAAGTGAACGGATTTAAATAAATGTTGAAAATATAACTGCAATTTTTTTTTTAAAAATAAATCCAGTGGCGTGCATAAGTATTGACACCCCCCGAACCTGGGACAGAAATGGACTTAACTGAGATTTTTGTGATTAATCTTTACAAAATAACTTATAATACTGCTGTTGGGGGTGGGGATTAGTATAGATTGCAAAATCATTTACAAATAAAATGGTAAAAGTTGTAATTGCATAAGTATTCACCCCTCTATTGCTGTGAAACATAGGCTAGTTCTGGTGCAAGTGGCATCATTAGTTGAATGAAGTTCACCTGTGTCCAATTAACAGGTCATGTGATCTCAATATAAATACACCTGCTCCAAGCTTTGGAGCTTTTTAGAGAATATACCAGGGTGGAAAAAAAGACAGCATCCTGGAGAGCAACGGGCTACCAGAACAAATCTGGGATGAAGTTCTGCAAAAGCATTTTTCATTTTTAATGTCTAAAACAGTCAGAACTATTTAGTCTGGAAGTACTACATGATTATGAAGGCATGCCACGATGAATTAATACACATTCATTCTCTCACACACCTGAATACTGAATCAAGATTAAATCATGAGTCTCTGAAAATGGTTTATTCTTCATTATTCCCAGCAGTCATCAAAGCTTTACGCCCCCCCCCCCCCCCCATCATCACATATCACTCCATTGAACCTTCCCTTTAACAGAACACAATTTACCACATGAACAGTCTGGGTGAAATTTACAATCTGCGTTCTTACATTCAGTGCAATTGACAGAAGAAAAAAAAAAAGCATCATTGCAATGACGTTTTGTCGAAACGATTTTCTGTATTCACGAGTGTTCAAGCCAAATGTCACCCCTACCAACTGCTTCCCACGTGTCCACAGAACTGTTCGGATTTCATACGACGCACTGAAAAATAACCTCTCTTTGATCGTAAATTACTTTCACTAATACGTTCCATCTAAAGCCGTTTTCCTCTTTGTCCAACACCGTACATCATCACGTCCCACTTTCTAGAACCGCGACTGCATTTCCCATTACGGTTTGTCCTGGTTTTATCGGTTACGCCTGACGACCTGATCCCAATCCAAAAGATCCAAACATAAAGCCTTTTCTAATGTTTAATAATCGAGTCTAGGGGTGTTACGGTCTGAAATGTGAACAGTCTTATAACCTAATCTTTATTTAAAAAATAAAATAAAATAAAAATCACAGTGTCACAGTTAATCAACCATTAAACAACAACAAAAAAATCTAAATCGAGTAATTATTGTTCATTATTAGAAATATATTTTTGAGAAATGACTTCTCCGTCACGGTCGGTATTTATCACTCGGGTGTTATAAACTGAAAGAGCGAGCGGTTTCCGAGAAAAAGCCAAAAGAATAGGTAGTTTGGTTTAGTTCTGGTCAGCAATGTTGTGTTCTTCTAGGTGTTGTATATATTAAAGGAACATGCTAGAAGTGTGACAGAGATAGCAACGTAACGTGTTTACAGCTAAAGGGTTTTCAGCATAGCTGCGTTCTCTAATTAATTAAGCTTGGGCTCGGGGCACAAGGTAGGGCACACCCTGGACGGGGTGCCAACCCATCGCAAGCCAAAATCGCACGCATGACGGACAATTTGGAAAACGCCAATCAACCTACAATGCATGTTTATGCACTGGTGGAGGAAACCGGAGTACCCGGAGGAAACCCCTGAAGCACGAGGAGAACATACGAAGTCCACGCACACAGGGCGGAGACGGCGGAGGTGCAAGGCTAACCACTAAGCCACCGTGCCCTTGATTGGGTAAAAAAATCAAATAAAATAAACATAGGCAGTAAGAAATGGAAATGCAGTCAGCAATGAGGCAAGCATCCGATCATACACAGTGACTAACCGTGAAACCATGACACCGTAACACTCCTAGTCAAGTCATTATCTTCTTCCAAACAGCTGCTACTGACAGAAAAAAAAAAAAAAAAAAAAAAAAAAAAAAAAAACGTAGGAGGCTTTTTTTTTAAAATCCGAATTGGAATCAGGCCCATATATCTGTTCAGAAGACCTCCTCAGCATTCCTGCAGCGCGACTGTTTGAGCAGAGAGAGCCGAGCCAGGACCTCAGGCACTGTCAGCTCGCCGTGGACCTTGTTGTCCCTCGTGCGCACGTTGACGCCGTTAGTCATCTTCTCCTTCTCACCGACCACTGCCAAGGACAACATCAAAAGAGGGACACAACAACGCATAATCATTTCCATGTTAATTTCCGCAGCTGCTCTGCAAGGGCAACAGTTGGCATAACAGCATTGCATGTTTCTTTTGCAAACAGACCGAAGATTCATTCACAGTCAGAGAACGTACACACGTGTCAAAAACAATCACACACGACGAGTGAGTGGGGTGCTGTTGTACTTTTTCTAGACGTATAATATTACATCTAACGCAACAGATTTTTCTAGTTTCTAGGTTCATGTTCACATTCTTCCAGCCCTGAAATAAGCTCCGCCCCCCTCAGCTGCAGCTGTTCACTAAAGGACACTGCACAACGCATAACACGCACGCAGTTTTAACAGAGGACTGCGGACAGTGATTCACATCTACGTGATGATAAAAAACCCAAATTATAAAGAGCAATGCTGTTCCCGTTCTTCAACAACAAGCGTCTCCTGTTGGAGCTGTCCGTTGTTCCAGAACCATCTCTGATCTGATCTTTTCTTACCCAGAATGAAGTTGTATTGAGCCAGTTGAGCATTGCGGATTTTCTTGTTCAGAAGGCAGCCAGAGTCGAGGTCTGCGTCCGCCATGAAACCCGCCTCCACAAACTGCTTACACACCTACGGCGGAACAAAGTCCTCTGCAGTGACTCATGCTACGCTCAAACACACACAAAACAATCCGCACCCACCTTCATCAAGCATCTTACATCTTACAGTGGGTTTTTGGTACTTTTCATTTTGTTTTCCTTCGTTTTATTTATTTATTTTCATCTCAATGAAATATTTGGCAAAGGGAAGGGAGGAGAGAAGAGAAAAGGTAAATGAATCACATGTAAATGAATCACAATGAAAATGAATCACATGTAAATGAATCACATGAAAGCATCTTACAGTTCGAAACACTGATCTAGCATCAGCAGACCTTCCCTGAACATTTTTGTGCATTTATTAAACAATGTTATACACTAGCGTTGTCGAATTCTCAAATCTGATTGGTCAGAAAGTGTTGATTTATTGCTTGTGTTCGTTCGAATACGTTATCATTTCTGTAACAGCAGCTGGTTCACAGGGAAGGAAGCTCCACAGAATCTAAAAAAAATGCCCAACTGTCGATATGGTGAGGTTTTCCTTCAAGAGATCAGTTTAACGTTTATGGAAGGAGTCTCCGGTGTCAGTGCTTTGTATTAAATAAATAAATAAATAAATAAATAAATAAATAGATAGCATGTTTTCCACAACAGTTGTGTGTTTTTTTTAATCATTAGCTTCAAGAGAGTGTAAAAGCGAGGTCGGTAAGGGAACGACGGTTATAACACTTACGTACTTACTTGTTCTGTGAATGTTCCCTTACATTAAATGTAACCATAAATGGATAAAACAAATGATGTGCCATTCTGTCATTTGTAATGAATCATAACCTGTAATAAATAATGCAATCATTGGCAAAGTTCTGTGTTCAGAGAGGAATAAATCACTTCATGATGTTCTGTTATTCAATGTATTTCTGTTTGCTCTATGTGCCATTTGTGTGTCTATGTCAGTGGTGAGATGGGTTTTCTTTTGTCTCCTCCCCCTTCTCTAGGCCCCGCCTACTGCATGCGTCATATCAGTGATATCAGTGACTCTTCTTTAAATCAGGCAGCATCACACCATCCCATCACTGATTATTTTCCTGTTACAACACACCTCTGAGATGGCTAGACATGTCTATACCTCATGTTAGGAAAATGAGAAACTATATGAGCGCAGAATATTGCATTTCAACACATTATCCTGGATACAAAGGATTTTCTGAGCTTCAGTCTGAGATAAGAGTCAACGTCTTCAACGGACATGATAAAACAAATAAAAACATAAAAGACAGCGTAGCCTACCTCGCTGGCATATTCTTCGAGGGATGGATTAACAGGCACTACCATGACCTGGCGAGGAGATAACCAGAGCGGCCTGAGAAAACATTAACACCACGAGAGAGGTTAAGCGGTGTTCAGATATGCTTCAGGTTCCTGCTAGTTTACAAGGCATTTACAAGGCTGGAGAATTGCAAACACGCTCCTAACGCTAGCTAGACTCGTTTAATTGTTAACAGTTTTCTCTGAAAAAAAAAAAGAACAATTCTGCAAACACTTAATGATGCCTTTTGAGCTGAAACGCATTAGTGAAATATTTATAATAATAATAATAATAATAATAATAATAATATTAAAAAGAAGAAGAAAAGGAAGAGGGAAACGAAGAAGAAAGATAGGAAAAAGAAGGAAAGGAAAAAGAAGAAAAGGAAGAAAAAGGAAAGCAAAAAAGAAAAAAGGAAGAAGAAGCAAAAGAAGGAAAAAAGGAAGAAGAAGCAAAGGGAAGAAAAGGAAGAAAAAAAAGGAAGAAGAGGAAGAAGAGGAAGAAGAAGAAGAAAGGAAGAAGAGGAAGAAGAAGAAAAAGGAAGAAAAGGAAGAGGAAGCAAAGGGAAGAAGAAGAAAAGGAAGAGGAAGCAAAGGGAAGAAGGGGAAGAAGAAGAAAAGGAAGTAGGGGAAGAAGAAGAAAAGGAAGCAGGGGAAGAAGAAGAAAAGGAAGCAGGGGAAGAAGAAGAAAAGGAAGAAGAGGAAGAAGAAGAAAAGGAAGAAGAGGAAGAGGAAGAAGAGGAAGAAGAGGAAGAAGAAGAAAAGGAAATAGAAGAATAATAAGAAGGAAAGGAAGAAGAAAAAAGGAAGATGAAGAAAAGGAAGAAGCAGCAAAAGAAGAAAAAAGGAAGAAGAAAGAAAGGAGGAAGAAAAAGGAAGAAGAAGGAGAAGAGGAAGAAGAAGAAGGAGAATCATTATTTCACATATTTATCTGTATTTTACAGTGTGAGAAATAAATATAGAAAGAAATAAAGAAAAATAGGGAGTCAGAAATAAAAGCAAAAAAAAAAAAAAGAAGTCTAGAAACATTCAAAAATGATGCCTGTTAAACTGAACCGCATTAGTGAAATAGTATTATTATTATTAACAAAATAACAACAGTAATAAGAAGAAGAACAGGAAGAAAAAGACAAAGAAGAATTATTCATCAGCGCTTCCCAGTGTGAGATGGAAGAAAGAAAGTCAAAAATAAAACAGCAAAATAAGCAAATAAAAATGACACAAATAACAGCAGAAAATAATAATATGTAAACATGTCAGATAAAAATTGTATTAAAAAAAAAAATAGAAGTATAATAATACAAAGAATCTAATTCCGCTCAATTCAGTACATCTGTTTCTACAGAAATAACGTTATTACCATTTCCCAGCGTAGTTTTCTGTGAGAATGGCGATCATCCTCTCTACTGAGCCCAGGATAGCGCGGTGGATAATCACAGGCCTGGCTCTGTCGTCTCCATCTTTCCTATAAGGAGATTTGATCATAGCGTTGATGAGTGAGAACACACCGCCATTATAACACACTGTAAACCTACGAGAGGGTCAAACAGTGAATAATGTGAGATTCGTGTCATATTCCTCACCCCGTGTAAGTCAAGTTGAAGCGAAGAGGCAGCTGGAAGTCCAGCTGGATGGTGGCACACTGGTGATAACGCCCGATGGCGTCCTTGATCTTGATATCGATCTGTAGTGGCAAACAAAAGACGTTTAAAAAAAATAAATGGTATAAAGTCATTTGTGTTATTGTGTGATTTGTGAGGTCAGCACTGTCAAAGTCTCACCTTTGGCCCATAAAAAGCTCCATCGCCTGGGTCTAGCTTCCACGGTTCTCCAAACTCGTTCAGACTGTTCTCAAGTTGCTGCACAATACAGAGGTAAAGTCATCAGTACATTTGCTTGGAAGTGTTCTAGAGGAGAACTATCGCTTGACTTTTCTTTTTTTTTGTGGTAAAATTCACTGGTAATAATTCTAAAATCTAGCACCTTCTCAGCCTGGTCCCACACAGCGATGTCCCCCAGGAACTTCTCCGGCCGTGTGGACAGATGCAGCTGGAAGGAGAAGCCGAAGACGTCGTAGACGCAGCGCAGGAAGTCCAGACAGCCCTTCATCTCCGACTCAATCTGGAAGGAGAACAGTGTACAGGAAAGCCGCTTGATGACTCCACGGCTCTACGCGGAACAACGCTCGAGAACAGAAACCAAGGAAGTTAATATACAGCGTGTGTACAAATGAAAAGGTATACTCCGTGGGAATGTCCTGAAATGTATACACAGAAGGCCTTCTTTTTTTTCCCCTTTTCCATCTCTGAAGGAAGAGAATCCAGATGAAGTGAGTCTCTACGGTGTGACTCGAGGGCGGAGTACCGTACCTGCTCCATGGTGCAGAAGATGTGCGCGTCGTCCTGCTGGAAACGGCGGACGCGGGTGAGTCCCGTCAGTGTTCCTGAGAGTTCGTTACGATGCAGCACGCCAAAATCCGCCAGCCTCAGGGGAAGCTCCCTCCACGACCGGGGCCGGTGACAGAACATCAGACTGAGAGAGAGAGAGAGAGAGAGAGAGAAAAAGAAGACAGAGAGGTAGAGAGAGAGAGCAGAAGTAGAGAGAGGGAGATAAACAAGGAGAGACAGAAAAAGGCAGACAGAGGTAGAGAGAGAGATAGAAAAACAGATAGCAGAAGCAGAGGGAGAGAGTGACAGAAACAGACAGACAGACAGGTAGAGAGAGAGAGAGACAGAAACAGACATGTAGAGAGAGAGAGAAATAAATGTAGCAAGAGAGAGAGAGAGAGAGAGAGAGAGAGAGAGAGAGCAAAAGTAAAGGGGGACAGAGAAACAGACAGGTAGAGAGAGGGCGAGACAAATAAAAGTAGTGAGAGAAAGAGAGAGACAGATAGGTAGAGAGAGATAGCAAAAGTAGAGGGTGAGAGAGAGAGAGAGAAATAGACAGGTAGAGAGAGAGAGACAAAAAAGTAGCGAGAGAGAAAGAGAGAGACAGACAGGTAGGGAAAGATAGCAAAAGTAGAGGGGGGGAGAGAGAGAGACAAATAAAAGTAGTGAGATAGATAGAGATAGAGAGAGAGAGAGAGAGAGAGAGAGAGAGAGAGAGAGAGAGAGAGAGAGAAGGTTAAAGAAATGAGAGAACCCAGTAGAGAATTCTAGGAGCTTTATTATGATGACACTGTAATGTGTAAATAAAAGTTAAATTCGTAAGAACCATCCAGCATAATTATCAGCTGAAAAACTGTAATATCAGCTGTTCAGATAATAATAATAATAATAATAATAATAATAATAATAATAATGAACAGAAATCTCAAATATCACATCTGGGGCATGGGTTACAATCGTCAGGATCACCTCCCTACTGAAAAAATCACAGGCTGGTTTATTTCACAAATATCCGTGTACTATATCGGCTGTGTGGCTGGGCGGCTGTGGCTCAGGTGGTAGAGCGGGTTTTCCGCTAATCGTAGGGTTGGCGGTTCGACTCCCGGCCCACGTGACTCCACATACCGAAGTGTCCTTGGGCGAGACACTAAACCCCAAGTTGCTCCTGATGGCGAGTTAGAGCCTTGCATGGCAGCTCTGCTACCACTGGAGTGTGAGAGTGTGTGTGTGAATGGGACACAGTGTAAAGCGCTTTGGATAAAAGCGCTATATAAGTGCGCCCATTTAAATTCCAGTCTGAAGGCTGTGTTAGTGAATGAAGAACAGAGTTGTTTGTTTTTTTTACTCCACGCTGGTGTGTGTGTGTGTACGGTTTTACCAGTGTCCAGGGCAGTTCATGGGCTTGAGGGCGAAGATGTCCTGCTCCACGGGGAAGGAGAACATGTTCTCACTGTAGTGCTGCCAGTGGCCTGACGTCTCCCACAGTTTGCTGTTGTAGATGTTTGGAGATGCCACTTCCTGAAAACCTCTTCTCCAATACTCCTCCTGTATGGACAGAAATCCCACCCAGGTTAAATCCCACCCAGGTTAAATCCCACCCAGGATAAATCCCACCCAGGATAAATCCCACCCAGGATAAACCTCATCCAGGTTAAATCCCACCCAGGTTAAATCCCACCCAGGATAAATCTCACCCAGGATAAATCTCACCCAGGATAAATCTCACCCAGGTTAAATCCCACCCAGGTTAAATCCCACCCAGGTTAAATCCCACCCAGGATAAATACCACCCAGGTTAAATCCCACCCAGGATAAATACCACCCAGGATAAATCTCACCCAGGTTAAATCCCACCCAGGTTAAATCTCATCCAGGATAAATCTCACCCAGGATAAATCCCACCCAGGTTAAATCCCATCCAGGATAAATCCCACCCAGGATAAATCCCACCGAGGTTAAATCTCACCCAGGTTAAATCCCACCCAGGATAAATCTCACCCAGGATAAATCCCACCCAGGATAAATCCCACCCAGGATAAATCCCACCGAGGTTAAATCTCACCCAGGTTAAATCCCACCCAGGATAAATCTCACCCAGGTTAAATCCCACCCAGGATAAATCCCACCGAGGTTAAATCTCACCCAGGTTAAATCCCACCTAGGATAAATCTCACCCAGGATAAATCCCACCCAGGATAAATCCCACCCAGGTTAAAATGAAAGTTGAAATGGCTTTATTTTGCTTATTGTAATATTACCATTATTAATCTTATTAATATAATTTTGCACATTTCAAGCATTACTAGACAGAAGAGAAACCATCTGAAAATTAAAAGACATGCTTGAAACGAGGAAAATGTCAAACTGCTGTCTGTATTTAAAGCGTTTTCGCTTTCTCAGACCGGGACATTGATACTAATACACATTTTGAGCACGGAGATGCGGTTCGGCATCGTTACTGCGTTACTGAATAGAAAACGGCCTGCTATCTACAGAAGTTCCCAACGAACAGCTTCAGAGCTCATGAAGAAAAGCACATACAGACCTACATCCTGTGTAGACGAGAATCTGCCAGTCGTATGCAGGAACAGCGTTATGTAATGCATGCAGATGGTAATGGAGGAACGTGTGGAGCAGATTTACCCTGATGAACTCAGTGAGGGTGTTGTAGATGTAGGCTCCACGAGGGAGGAAAAAACAGCTGCCTGGACTCAGATCATGAAAGAAGAACAGCTCCTGATCCTGAATCATACCATCAGAGAGAGAGAGAGAGAGAGAGAGAGAGAGAGAGAGAGAGAGAGAGAGATGGTACATGAGAGAGAGCAGAGAAAGGATGGGGGTAGTGAGAGAAATAGGAGAATGGGGGGGGAAGAGAAAGCAGAAGTAGAGTGAGAGATGGGGAAGAAAACAGAGAGACACAGATAGTAGAGAGAGAGAGAGAGACAGGGAAAGACAGAAAGAGAATGAGAGAATGAGGAGATTGGGGAAGAGAGAGAGAGAGAGAGAGAGAGAGAGAGAGAGAGAAGCAGCGAGAGAGATAGAGGGATAGAGAGAGAAAGAGAGAGAACCAGCGAGAGAGATAGAGGGATAGAGAGAGAAAGAGAGAGAACCAGCGAGAGAGATAGAGGGATAGAGAGAGAAAGAAGCAGCAAGAGAGATAAAGGGATAGAGAGAGAGAGAGAGAGAGAGAGAGAGAGAGAAGCAACGAGAGAGATAGAGGGATAGAGAGAGAAAGAGAGAGAACCAGCGAGAGAGATAGAGGGATAGAGAGAGAAAGAAGCAGCAAGAGAGATAAAGGGATAGAGAGAGAGAGAGAGAGAGAGAGAAGCAGCGAGAGAGAGAGGGATAGAGCGAGAAGGAGAGAAGCAGCGAGAGAGATAGAGGGATAGAGAGAGAAAGAGAGAGAGAGAAGCAGCAAGAGAGATAGAGGGACAAAGAGAGAGAGAGAGAGAGAGAAACAGAGAGAGAGAAGCAGCAAGAGAGATAGAGGGAGGGAGAGAAAGAAGCAGCAAGAGAGATAAAGGGATAGAGAGAGAGAGAGAGAGAAGCAGCGAGAGAGAGAGGGATAGAGCGAGAAGGAGAGGAGCAGCGAGAGAGATAGAGGGATAGAGAGAGAAAGAGAGAGAGAAGCAGCGAGAGAGATAGAGGGACAAAGAGAGAGAGAGAGAGAAACAGAGAGAGAGAAGCAGCAAGAGAGATAGAGGGAGGGAGGGAGAGAGAGAGAGAGAGAGAGAGAGAGAGAGAGAGAGAGAGAGAGATAGCAGTAGAGTGAGAGATGGGGACAAAAACAGAGAGACACAGATTGGTAGAGGGAGAGAGACAGAAAGAGACAGTGAGAGAACAAGGAGATTGGGGGAAGAGAGAGACAGAGATAGTAGAAGTAGAGAGAGGGAGAGAGACAGAGAGACAGACAGAAAAAGACAGACAGAGGTAGAGAGACAGAGAATAGAAGTAAGATTAAAGAAATCATTCAACCCCAAGCACTTTCATTATGTTTCTACTGAGATATTTCTGATGTGTTTAGTGACTCTGGTGCTAATTGGTTGCTTGGTGCTGTCGTTTTTGTATTTTCATTATTCCTGTGAGCAGTTTTCTGTTGCGTCGCCATCACCGGGGGACATCGTTATTGCTGGCACAGTTATAAAAAAAACAAAAAGAGCAAGAAATTCTTCTCTCATTCACTTTTCATTTTCAAGATCATATTAAATAAACAATCCAGCGTAGAAGCAGCCAAGACGGCGAAGTCAAAGTCCCAGAATGCAATGCAGCTATACAACCTCTAGTCACGCCAGACACTCGGCTCGGCGAGCTGGAGAACCTGACTGCGTTGCTGACTGGAGTGAAAGTTGAAGCTGTGAGCAGGAGGTGAGAACGCCGGATAGCTCAAAGGACTAAAGCGCCGCTGCATCGCTCTCTTTAGATAGAGACCGAGTGAAGTCTAACGCTGCCGTCCACTAGAGATCGCGATCACTTTTTGCTAGCAAAAGACAAACACTGACACATCAGTGTTTTTCCTCTCACTCTGAGGCTCAAAAATGGCCCAATTCGGATCTCGTGTATAGAAGTTAATCGTACGGCATTATGGGTAACGTAGGACCTCGTCAGCCGAAGTGAAAACAGAGCAACGTGAATTTTTAAGAACCAACTAAGAAATGAATTCCATAATAAATCTAGGAATCAACTGAAGTTCAGATCTCGATTATAAAAGACTGATATGAAAATCGTTCGGGGTGGACGGCAAGAAAGAGGTCTCAGCGGCCACTTATGTTCAGTAGGAGGACACGCGGTGCCAAAGTTTTCCATCTCCACAGGGAATCGAGGGGACACATGGCATCAAATCTGCTCTCAACTCCCAAGACAAACTGTCCTCAGAGCCCTCCGACTTCACACTACTAGCGTATGGTAACAGGACACGACGTGACACGACATTAATTCATTCAAATCAACATTAAACCTGACCCTCCTACAGTTCCCCAGTCACGTACACCTCTATAAGCAGGAAGAAGGAACAGGAAGTCATCTCTTGAAGAACCAGCTGGCCATCTCGGGATCAGTGGGAAGCGTCGATCACACGCTAATCGAGAACGCGACATAAGCGGAGCCTTCGCTTTTCCCGGAGATGCGTAGGGGCGGCTGAACGAAAATTTATTCTGTGCATTTCCAAGACAACGTTGCTTTGAGCAGCTTTCTTCAAAGCAGGCGACATCGAGACCGTTAGATCCGATACCGCGGTTCTCTCCGTCGATCCGTCTGCACGCAAGCAAGCTTTTGCTTTTAGAGGACGAGCTGTCGTTCAGCTCAATTGGGTTTTGGTTGGCATTAGAAATAAAGCTACACCTAATGGTTCCACATGAAGCCGCACAACGTAAAACTAACGAGCTTGTCCGTCGTAATCCATGAACATCATTAAACTAAATAAATAAATAAATAAAAGCACTGCGCTACAGTCCGCAGTGTGCTTTTTTTCTCCCCGGGGTCATGCGCCGGCCAAGTGGAACAGAACATGGAAAGTTTGGATTGGAGTCAGGCCGGAGATGGAACTCATTTCGTCCGAACGTTCCCATGATACAGCACTACATAAACACCGAGACGATTCCACATGATTATAATGAGCAATAAGTGAGGGATTAAACCAAGGTCAGGTGTGCGTTACACGATTTTAATGCACAACGTGCAGGCAAAGAACCAGCCAACGCGAACAAGAGGTTGGTTGACATTAAAATGGCGTAACACACACTAAGCCTTGGATTAATCCCGCTTACACCATGTTAAAGCGGTCAGTGATGTTTGCAACGCAAAATTTGCCTGAAAAGATAAAAATAGCAGTTCATTTTCGTTAGTTATTTTATATACGGGTCGTTAGATCTAGAATTTCACCCACTCTAAATCAAGAGAGAGAGAGAGAGAGAGAGAGAGAATGAGAGAGAGAATGAGAGAGAGAGAGAGAGACAGAGAGCGAGTGTGAGGCTGTGCATGTGTGAATTACAGCGTCTGTCTACTAATAACGGAGCTGTGAGTTTAACTGTATGTTACCATGGTTACAGTTGTTTATAGGCAGTGCATTCGTTTCGGACGGCGATTAAACTGACCGGAACTACTTGTGGTATACATGGGTTTAACGCACACCTTCCAGCCAATCAGAATCGAGTATACACACAGAACATGGTATAAGTAAGGAATAAACCACTTGGGGGTGTGCAGTTATAGGAAAATAACCAGCAACGGTGTGGTGTGTTGAAGCGGAGTTACTGTTCCCATCCTGAACTTTATCACTTTCCTATAAGAGCATATCCCGAAGTGTTTTATTCCTCTTGTACCACAGCAGTTTGCCAGTCATGATAATGTATTCATAATTTAGCACAGCATGCTTTTTATCCGTTTATAAATACATTTAACATTGCGGAAAGTCCGATCACGCTTTTTATCCGTTTATAGCTACATTTAACGTCGTGGAACGTCCGATCACGCTTTTTATCCGTTTATAGCTACATTTAACATTGCGGTACGTCCGATGACACTTTTTATGCATTTATAGCTACATTTAACGTCGTGGAACGTTCGAGAACGCTTTTTATCCGTTTAAAGCTACATTTAAGGTCTTGGAACGTCCGATCACGCTTTTTATCCGTTTATAGCTACATTTAACATTGCGGTACGTCCGATGACACTTTTTATCCGTTTATAGCTACATTTAACGTCGTGGAACGTCCGAGGACGCTTTTTATTCCGTTTATAGCTACATTTAACGTCGTGGAACGTACGATGACGCTTTTTATCTGTTTAAAGCTACATCTAGTGTTGCGGAACGTCCGATCACACTTTTTATCCCTTTATAGCTACATTTAAGGTTGCGGAACATCCATTCATGTTTTTTTATCTGTTTATAGTTACATATAATGTTGTGGAATATTCATTCATGCTTTTGATCCGTTTACAGTTACATTTAATATTGCGGAACATCCGATCATGTTTCTATTTTGAATCCATTTAGGACTTGCATTTAATCTTGTGGAACGTCCAATCATGCTTTTTATCTGTTTATGGTTACATTTGATCTGGTGCAATGTCTAAGAGACAAATCCCTTTTATCACTTACATTGACTGCGTTTACATGGACAACAATAATCCACTCTTAATCTAATTAAGACCATAATTTGATTAAGAAACTACCATGTAAACAGCGACCTTAATCTAATTATGGTCATAATCTAATTAAGCTCTAATCGAATTAAGACAGGTGGAGTACTCCTGTCTTAATCGTATTATGGACGTGCATTACAGACACGTAAACACCTTAATCACATTATGAACGCCGTGTGAGCGTTTTCACCGCATTTTGCGACAGGACACGATCACACACGGCAGTTTTACGCTTTACGGCGAACAAGAGCGTTCGGCTGTGTCCCAAACTGCATACTTGCCTACTATAGGCCGGTAGTGGGGAACAATACATGCATCTCGGCTACTATACAGTAGGCAAGTATGCGATTTGAGACGCAGCCCACGGCTTCAAGCGGTCGTCTATTTGCACGTACAGCACGACTAATAATTAACCGCACTTGAAGCGTTCGTAAAAAATTTAAATAAAAACACCCAAAACTGTATACGGTACCATAACGAAGACGAACTGTATGTCGATACGTGAAATTCTGGAGGGACGTCGGACGGCGTGGCGCGGTGACGTAACGACGCGGGCTCTTAATCTAATTATGATCTATAACATGTAAAACGGGTACATGACTGGAGTATTCTAAAAGCGACTCATGTAAACACCTTAATCACATTATTACCTTACTCAGATTAAGGTTGATAATTAGATTATTGCTGTCCATGTAAACGTAGTCATTGTAGCAGCAATAACCCGTTGTTCGCTCAGCAGCCGTTCATTTTTACTTTCCCTTAAAATGAATACATGTAACTTATCATATTACTATGGTATCATCACATGCAAATCCTTTGCGTTCATGAACACTTGGCAGAAATCTTCAAACCTCTTCAAATGCAGACATGGACTGTTGTCCTTTTACATAACTGTTAAAAAAAATAAATAAATAAACGTCTTAAATTGAACATCTGCTATACAAGTCCTTGTGTGTGAGCTGTTGCTATTTTTGATTCCCCTTGCAGCCCGAGCTACCGTTAGATGAAAATGATCTATTTTTCTAATCATTAATATAATGTCAACATATTACCTTTATTCAGCACCCAGTTCTTTTAAACGGACCTCTAAAACACGATCCAAGCATTTTTAACTCTTAACGCTGCCTTACCTTTCCGATTTTCCGATGGTCTCGGTTCTTGGCCTCTTCCTGAAAGCGCTCCCACTCCTTCAGCATCTTAGTGTCGGGGAAAGATATCCCGTAGACTCTCTGGAGTGTCTCCATGTCCGAGCGGCCTTCCCAGTACGTGGAGGAGTTCTAGACGACAAGATTTGCCGTGAACGATCTGCGAAACTCACGCGTCTCTATACAAAACTACCATGCGACAATCTTACACATCATTTTAGATTTAACATTACACTTACAGGAATTATTCTACAAACGTCCTGCGGCGACGGAGTACAGAAATCTAATCTGGTTATTCAATGCAGTTGATTATTTTACAGAATCGCTCGACATCCTGACACACACCTTATAGATCTTCAGTGCTTTGATCTTGCCCGTATGCCGTACATGAGGGCCTCGGCACAGGTCAATGAGAGGGCCACATCTAAAAATACAAACCAATCAGAACCGGTTCAGACTGGATCAGAAAATATACAAAAATAAATAAATAAATAAATAAATAACACCAGTGGTTTCATTTACCTGTACACAGTAGTGGTAGGGGTGGTCACTTTTTCATTCAGGATACGACATTTAAACTTATTGTACTGTGAAACAAACACCACACAAAGATAAATCTTCAAACGCATTACAGGAAAATAATCCACGAGGGAGCGGCGTGACGACGTGGAGTTATTCGTTTTCCTCTAAGAGCATGTCCTGAAATGTTTTTATTCCTTTTATACTGCAGCAATTTGCCAAAAATGATTTTTTTTAAATATTAATTTAATTTTAGTATTAATATTTTAGTATTAATATTAATAATAATTTTAATTTTAGTGAATCAACACCTGAGAATTAAAAGTGTCTGAAATGTAACATCAGTGCACACTGGAGAGAGACAGAGAGACAGAGAGAGAAAAAACTAAACAAGCTCATTGAATTTACTTAAATTAAATGCGTACATCTGTTCCACGTAAATGAATTGGGTTACATGAACACAATTTGTTTGCGTACGTCCGACGTGACTTATCACGTTTTTTTTAAATCCCTGGAATAAAACCAAACTCTGCACTTTCTCCTGAGCTCAGGATCAAACCCAACAACGGTACTGTTTGATCATTTAATCCCACAGTTATTTCTTCCTGTTCGTGCCAACGTCCTAGAACGTAACGGTATTAACGCTATGACGTGAACGGATGACGCCCGCTCTACGGAACTCAAGCTAGTAATCAGAAACTTGTTTTAATGAAACGTTGTACAAGCAATGAGATCACGTTTTTCATGAGAAACTAAATTTCTTTTCATCGTAAACTATATACGTAATATGTTCTCTTAACACTTTGATGCATTGTTTTTATTTACTTATTTATTTATTTTTTATACACGTTCACGGACGGTCACTTTAAGGCTCTTTTTTTTTTTTTTTACGTATAAGGAAAATAGAAAATGTAAATCCCCTCCACATCACTTGAGGTCTTACTGTAATTACTGTAAATTAAAATAATCCTCAATAGCTGTGGAGTCTTTTTTTGTTGTTGTTGTTCTCATTCTTTGCTAACTTTCGACAGAAAAGAAAAAAAGAAAAATGCTAAATATATATACACATATATATTACATTTTTGTCTTCATTATGACAGATTTTAAGACCTGAATGTTTTATTTATTTATTTATTAATAATTCAGGAATACTGTTTAACATAAGTAATATTTCAACAGAATCATAATTCTCACATCATCCAGTTAAGTATATTAAAAACATGCGACGATATAAAAGAATCCGGTTATATGAATATGAAAGGGTGAAATGTGACTGAGCACATGCTCCCTTTTTATCAGTAGATCAGGGAAGGATTTTACCTTGAACATCTCCAGCAGGGTTTCCTTGCTAATCTCCAATCTCTCGAACGGCTGCTTGTCCTTCATGATGCCCTTACACAGTGTTTCCAGATCTCCAAACTCCGTGCTCGACACGCCTCTGATACAGACGAAACAACATCCACCGCTTACTTTTTTTTTTTAAAGGGTAAGAAAAAACTACCACTAAATCAGCGTCATATACAGTATACAGTACAAGTATCCACCAACGCCGGCTTATTAGGTATTTCAAAAGAAATGAAATGAATCCAAGTCATTCATTTGTGCTGTGATTGAGCTATAAATATTACAGTGTGTCCTGGTTTGATTATTAAATAAATGAATACATAAATAAATAATAAAATAAACGTGTGTGCTGTTTATACGGGGTCCATGCAAATGAAAACCTTAATTAGTATCATCATTTTTCCATTGTTTATTGCAAATAGGTGTCACAGAAGTGTATCGTTCTTCTACACAACCTCCATTTCATTCGACACAAGTGTTCCAGCACTTGACTGGATTCCTCTCGAAAAAAAAAAAAAGAAGTGAAGTTCTAATTAACGCTGCACTTTGAAGCTTTTTATCCGCCTCACCATCGTAGGAAGATCATTTGGATGATTATTACAGCATGTCCTCAGGCGCTCACGTGTTTTATTCCTCTTACACCAACATTTTACCGATTAGCAATTTAAAAAAAATAATTATTAAGGAATGAAACTCGGTGTGCATTTGATCCATTTCTAGTGATAGTTAATGCTGTGGAATGTCCACGAAAGACGTTAGTCCCTGTTAGGACTTCAATGACAGCCTTCCCTCACGTTCTACTGAAGTTAATAAGACTGTTATAAAGGCTCGAACACTGGAGACTCCTTCCAAAAAAAAAAAAAAAAAAACACTTCACCGTATCAACAATGATGTGCTTATTTGTTACATAACAGCATGTTTTTATTGTTAATATTAAAAAAATGGTAAATAAAATGTTATTTTTTTATTACATGGAATATCCATCATACAAGTTGCTGTGTTAGTTGTTACTATGGAAACGATGATATATTAGAGCGAGTGCACGAGTACTGTATATTACACGGTAATATTATTATGCCATCGTCCTACACCGACATAAATCGTGACTGGTGAAATGTCTCAAAAATCAAATCAGCACATAATATTCTTAAGGCACAATTTAAAAAAAAAAAAAAAGAAGAGTTTTCTTTTCTTTTGTATTTACATGCATGTTATAGAGTGTTATGATTTCGTCGGCCTTCGGAGCGTACTGTACTGTTTTACCCGAAGTGGTCCTGGGCTTCTGAAGCAAATTTGAAACAAATCCGATAAGCTGCTTGTTCTGAGGTAACATGATCCGCCTGGTTTGTAGCCCATCTGTTTGCCTGCACGATTCTCGTCTTTATCCTTTGACCCCTTCGATCCGCAAAGCTGTTCATCCGTACAACCGCTACTCACTGCCAGAGTTTTCCTTTTCACGCCATCCTCAATAAACCCTTCAAGCGCTCTGTGTGTGTGTGAAAAGCCCAAGCGGAGAGCGCTGAATATCACACAATGCCAAAAGCTTCCTAGTTTTATTCATTACAGCTCTTCACTAAACACCGAGTAATACTCAAAGCGCTATGGTCTGCCTTATTTACACCACACAGTCATGTGTTGTTGGTTCCAGACGTTGTTCGGATTTCTCGCTCGTTTTTAAATAACTCCACCGTGACAATAAAACGAAGTACGGAGAAGAAGAATGTCTACAGAAGTCAGGGGCGTAACAGAATATCTACTGTATATAAACCCGACAACCGAGTATATTCTAAAACGTGTTTTATCTTCGTGCGTGAAAACCTTGCGTACAATTTGTGTGAGGTGTACCTAATAAATTGACAACAACGTGAAGCGTTATTTATATAATGGACGTAAGGAAAAAAAACAGCATGGCAGTGTTTTGGTCCTCTTATACCACAGCAGTTTGTCATTGCTTACAATTTTTTAAAACAGTATTTGTATTTTTATCCAGTTTTAGTTACGTTTAATAATGTGGAGCGTCTGCGAAACAGGTCATCATTTACATACATTAAAGCAGCTATAAAAAAAAACGCTCCTTCATCAGCGTTTCTTTCTCTCTCTGACACCGGAGACTCCTTCCATGAAGGCTAAATAAACCCGCGTTTTGCCTGTAGGAAACGAATTGTCCAATCAGAACCCAGAATTCTGTTGTGTTATAACAAGTACACTCACTTCTGGCCATCCAGGAACATGTCGTAGTAGAAGCCGTTCTCGATGGGAGGCCCGTAACACAGGCAGCCTCCGTAAAAGCGCTCCATGGCTTCTCCTAGGATGTGGGCGCTGGAGTGCCAGTACACCTGCAGGTACAGAGAGCGAGACGTGACGGCCATCGATCACAGCAAGAAACAAACCACAGATTTCATTTACGATCCTAAATTAGATAAATACACACACACAAAAAAAAGTTACGCAGTTTAAACAGAGGTCACCTACTGCTTCTTCTATTATGAACTAAAAACCTTTTATTGTTAAAAAAAATAATAATAAAAAATCCCCCAGCTACTTGTATATTATCAGCAAGGAATTCCTTTATTTTCCCCCCTAAGTCTCATTGCTCCTTTATTATTATTATTATTATTATTATTATTATTATTATTATTACTACTATTATTTAGATCTGATCTTATTAGGCTCGGTCTGAGCCACCAACTCGTACATAAACTCATACGTATTGTAGCTGCGAGTTCGTTTAAGCTACGTTCATGCACGGCGACTCGCAGTGACCAGAGACCGTTCATTTTCAACGAGAGCAACCGTCCATGACGAGATGTGGGCGTGTCCAGAGACGCGACAAGGTCGAGAAAAGTTGAACTTTATGCGAATTTGGAGCGACTTTGTGTAGCGACTACCAATGAAACCGAAGACGGTAGAGCGCACGTGACCCCTGAGCCGCCGTGTCTGCCTGCGAGTCGGAATCGTTTCCTCGATCCGGACAGTCTGGTGCTTACGGTTTCGCCGCAGAGAGACGGCCACGATGGCAAAGAGCGCACACACACACTGCTTCTCCTTCATCTCGTAGGATATGATGCATATATAAACGCTGAAAACTTGAAAACTTGATTAGCGCCACCCAGTGATAACTCTTACTATAGCAACCTGTATTAGGAACACCTACTGGCGACTTCAAAGTACAGCGACTATGAAGATAAAATCACTGTGTGTGTGTTTGTGTGTGTGTGTGTGTGTGAATATACCTTTACTGATTATGCAGAAATCTAGATGTAGACTTAGATCCCTAAATGAGAAAGCCCCAGTGAGGAAAAACTCCAACCTGAAGGTAATACTCACGGCCTGGGCGTCTTCATCGTCGAAGCGCAGCAGTTTCAGAGAGCAGTCTTTCTCGAGCGGTCGATCCAAATCCCACAACTCGTCGTCCACCCGTGCGATCACACAGTTATCAGCCAGCCCCTGACTGCAGGAGCACAAACACCACCACAACACTCAGCACTGAAACATACTTTAAACTCGAAGTTCTTAAACACCACCACCACAACAACAACAACAACAACACGGTGTTAAACTGCATACATGGTCTAGTCAGCAATTCCTGCAGGAAGCTTTATGTAACACCATCTCAGTGCTTTATCTCTCAGAACCCTTTGTGCATGCTGTATCATAGAAGGTATTTACGTCATCCTGGCTAAAACAAACCCCAATGCAAGCCGATAACTACATACGCTAGAGTGTGCGAGTAAAAACAATTAACACCCAAAACACCTCCAGGTGATAAAGTACGGTTCTCATTTGTGTCAGGATCTCATTAAATTATTTTTTGTAAAAAAACAAAAATCCTCAGTAACTCCCTCTGTGCACACAAACACGGTTTTCTTCAGCTCCTGACAGATAGAATGAACTCTTCAGGAAAAGGTGCAGAATATAATTATTTTTAAAACTCTGTAAAACCTGCCATTTCGTTAGTTTTGCTTCTCACATCTCGACATCTTGTTACATTACGCAAGACTACGAGTGTACACATGAATATTGGATGAAAATCTACCCAGATAGCAGGAGAGCGATGACCTTGTTTGCTAATTGAGAAGATGTGGGCGCAGGGTTGTTACTCTCAGCCATCCTTACATGGGTGTTACAAGTGTTGTAAGACAGCACCCTCTCTTGGTGAAATATATAATTTAATATAACATAGCATATTTAAATCTCCAGATTCTCACTGTTGGTAAACTTACTCTTTTATATATATATATATATATATATATATATATATTTATAAAAAAAAAAATAATAAAAAAAAAAAATAAAAAAAATTAGATCACTTGACTCATCAATAAGAGTCGACTCTTTCAAATGACTCATTTCCATTTTTACCCCCTAGCCTAAGCGTGCAATATTTTAACCAGTCATTGTTCTTTTCTGACTAACTAACACTGAAACTGTGTCACAAATACACTATACCGCCAAAGTATGTGAACACCCGACCATCACACCCGTGTGCGGCTCTTCCCCAAACTGTTGGCAGAAAGTTAGAAGCATATAATTGGATAGAATGTCTTTTTATATGCCGTAGCTTTATAAATTCCTTCACTGGAACTAAGAGGCTCAAACATGTTTCAGCATGACAACGCCCCTGTGCACAAAGCGAGCGCCATGAAGATATGGCGTGTTGAGGTCGGAGTAGAGGAACTCGAGTGTCCTGCACAGAGCCCTGACCTCAACCCCGCCGCACGCCAGACCTCCTCACTTAACATCAGTGCCTGATCTTACTAACGCTTGTGTCTGAATGAACACAAATCCCCACAGCCACGCTCGAAAATCTAGTGGAAAGCCTTCGCAGAAGAGAAGAGTGGAGGTTAATACAGGGTGACGACAGATCTGGAGCCTATCTTAGGAATACTGGCCGTGAGGCGGATACACCCTGGATGGGACTCCGGTCCATCGCAGAGCATCATGATTAAACATAACTCCAAAGAAATGATGGTTATCTTTTGATGGTAGCTTTTGCTCTTGGATTAATATGGCGATTTGTAAATTTCCACTAAAAACTAAAAAGAAATCGAGACTCTGATTATCATTTGGCGTTTTGTGGTCCTTCAATTAAGATTCCTCTTAAAAGATATTTTGTGAATTGCTGTTCTTAGAAGCAAGATTGTATGTAAATGCCGAGATCGTCTGTTGCCATTATTAAGTTATTACTAATTTAGCTCCATTTGTAGATATCCAAAACTGAATTACGGATAGTCAGACGAAACCCATTATATAATAAATCTTGCTATAGTGTATGTGCGTTATCCGGATAAGCGCAGGAGTGGATCTAAAGAACACTTTGTGCCTTAATCGTGCTGTAAAACCAGACTGATCTCTACACTGACATCATTTGCAAATATGGCCTCTTACATTACACCCACAGTTGGACAACTCTAGGTCGCTATGCGGCCTTAAAAGGACTCCAGTGCACAGCTATAAGTGGAAAGATTCCTCCCAGCAGCCCACCTGACACCGCAGGCGAGTTGGTAAGGAGTAGTGACCCAGGATCGAGCCTCCACTCTTTGTCCATCGGGCAGCTGGACGGAGATGGGCTTGCTCTTAGCTGCCTGCTTGGCCAGGTTGCAGTCACTCTCCTTCTTCAGTCTCTCATAGAGCTCCAAGCGCTCTGATACGTAGCCGGGCCATGGTTTCAGCTGCTCCGGGACAAAAGACACGCATTAACATCAGGTTATATCATTCAACTTGCACTAGAACTCCTGCAGTGTCCTACAAGTCTATTTTATATAGAGTTAGAAGGTGTTAAGACTGTTGTGCATTTAATTTTGTACTCTGATCCAGGGCCAGTGCATCTCAGTGTGTTATAATAGATCTTGATAGGCTTCAGGCAGACAAAACTGGTTGCAGGTCTCTATAAACTATAAATATGACTCTTCTATATTCAGACGATGTTACTGATGCAACATCAGTGCAATAGTATTCTGGCAGTGCATCACCTGCTGGAGCTTTGTCAGCTATAATGATGATGCATGACGACCAGATGAGAGAGGGAAAAAATCTTTATTTTGAAATACCTCCCCTACTCCTCCCTGTCCTTTGGGTTTCTCCTTCTTCTTGCTCTTCTCTGTGGAGTTTTGGACCTCTGGAGGCTTCGTCGGTTCAGTGCTCTGGCGTGTGCGTGCCAAAATAAATATATTAAAATATTAGAGCAACATCAATGTGTGTGTTGATGCTTAATATATGTATTCTGGATCAGCTGCTTATAAGGGACTCTAACAGACAGAGAGAACGTGCACAGGTAGATTACTGCAATAATGGCAATATTTGCGTCATGGCTGGTGACGTCACACAATATTACTACTACTACTACTACTACTGCTACTGCTACTGCTAATAATGGGCCAACCTTTTGGGGTGCATTTACTTTCGGCGTTTCTCTCGCGCTCGTCTCGTGCTTCTTATGCACAGCGTTGCTCTTGCTCTCACGGCCTGTGCGCGCGCCGGCCTGGCCTTGTGTCTCGAGCTCGAGCTCGAGCTCCAGTTCGGCCCGGAGAGCGCGCTGTAGGTGCACGAGCCGGTACCGGAGCTTCTCATTCTCGCCCCGCAGGTCCTCGAGTTCGGAGCCGCTTGCGAGCTCGGCACTAAAGCAACCACCACTGACTGCGTCACGGAGGCGGCTGATTTCTTCACCGAGCACCTCGATTTGCCGTTCCTGTGCGGCCAAACGTGCGGCCACGCGCTCCGCCATGTTTAAAACCCCTGTGTGTGACAGCTGGAGACAGGTTTCCCCTCATCCGAGGGTCGTTTAATTGTTAAAAATAAAAACAGTGCAACACCGACCTCTTGTGTACATTTGTGGTGATTCAGCGTGCTGACACGGTGACGTCACGCTGTTGCCGGAAGTACATTCTCTCTTTCTCCCTGTCTCTCATGTATTTCAGATCATTTTAATAACTGTAAAGACATATCTAGTGTTTTATGGACGTATGATTTCGAATTAAATGCGAAATCTGTGGTATGTATTGTTTTACTAATTCGTTTTAAACAACTTTGGACGCAAGTTAATGAATACCGTAAGTAGTTCGTGAAAAGGACTACAAAAAGGTCTCTTCCGTTTAAAAAAATACATATATTTCTTGTGCCGAAAACTTATTGACACAATATATATATATATATATATATATATATATATATATATATATAAACTGTTATGGCTCTTGAAACAAATCTAAATTTATGTAACGTTTAATATAATTAATATATATCGTATATTAGGAGTTCGTTTCCGGCACTGGTGTGACGTCACCTCGTTTCCATGGCGGCCTCCTGTGGACATTCTAGTATACAGTCTAGTACTCACAGTAACAAAAATCCCGTACACAACATGCAGAAAATGCTCCCATTTGGTATATAATAATAATAATAATAATAATAATAATAATAATAATAATAATAATAATAAAATATTATTATTATATTGCATATCTGTACATTAACTTATTGTTTGATAATACTGGTTAAAATGATTTTTTTTGGTTTCTTTTTTCGACGACACAATAATTATTTTTCTCGCCTCTAGGTGGCAGTATTGGGTGTTTTGATCCGTCCGCCTTTGACGTCATTTTTAACTGACTGTAAACATGGCAGGAAAGAAAACACTGCACAGGAGTTACTCATAGAGCCATTGCGGCTACAAAATTTAGCTAAGGTAAGAAGAACGCTAACGAAAATAAATTTGTCGGGTTCAGAAGTCTCGGTTTAAAGCAGGGTCGTCGATATAAGAAATGACCTCGCATGTAGAGTTGCAGATGAACTTGAAGGGGAAATAAATAAATGTGCAGATTCACTTTGCAGGAGGGGAAAAACAAAACAAAACAAAACGTTTCCGCATTGCACCTGGCGAACACCTGCTGATTCGTTCCAGCATTGTGTCGACACATAAAGCCTGTTATTAAGACATCTTATGAACTGTTTCCCTTTAGGAAGTGTTGGATGTCACGCGCAGGGGTAACATGGCCTCGAGCTTTGCCCCGCCGAGGCTCGTGGACTTCCTGCTCACAGAGAAACTCGGAAGTGGCACCTATGCCACGGTGTACAAAGCCTACAGGAAGGTGAGACGCACAGAGCATCTCCATTTAGGGTTCCCTCAGTGCTGCTCCTTCAGGCTCCACCCTACTGCACATCTCTCTTTGAGTTCCTCCATCTCCTTTGAGTTCCTCCATCTCTCTTTGAGTTCCTCCATCTCTCTTTGAGTTCCTCCATCTCCTTTGAGTTCCCCCATCTCCTTGCTGCACTTTTGAGACCTCTGACCTCTTCTTCTCGTTCCTCGCTCCGCGTTTGCTTTTAGAGCTTTTAGGGTTCCATCGGTGCTGCTCCTTCAGGTTCGTTATACTCGTTTACTGTAATGATGCGTCGATCACAACCTTCTCCATTATGGGCTTAGCTTCACGTACAGATTAGTGATAATTTAAGTACAAACACGCCGGATACAAACCAGTAACACGTAGCAGTGCTGATTCTGATCGATAGTAGTCCTGAGTTTAGTAGAAATGGATGCTGTCCATTGATGCAGATGCAAAAACAAAAAAAAGTGTTTCAGTGGGCAGAACAATATTTTTCAACAACAACAAAAAAATACTCTAGCAGAGCCGAGAAATGTATTTTAAAGAGTTATTTATTTAGCTGAAGGAAGCTCATCAGACCAGAGACGGGCTGCACGGCTAGAGATATTAGATCAGAAAGAAAAGAGATTTCACGCAGTTTTCGTTTTAATTACCTTGGTTAAAGAAAAGTCAAGAATGAAAATAAACCGGTTAAAGATGAATAGACAGAGAAGGATGTGTTTATTCTCCTCGTGTCCAATTCAAAACCGATATCAGATCTCTTCGTGGCTCTTGACCAGGTCAAGTGGAAACGTGAAGCACTAGTATAATCGTTGCGAATTATCTTATTTATAGCTATTGATGGTTAAGAATGAAAAGGAATATCTGTTGTCACTGGACATTCAGCCGGAATTTTATAGCACTTGAACACCACCGCGTCGAATCGCTCCAGAGACGTCCAGGAGCAGGCTTAGGAACCCCGGAATGAGAAAACTGAGACCGTTCCTTCATGCTTTGTGAAGTACAGGATCGTGCGACACGTTGTCTGGTTACACTGTTCTAATCCTCACGCTGGACTGAAAGCGGACGAGGTTGTATTATTTGTTTGTGTTTGTCCGTTTAGACGGATAACAGGGAAGCCGTGGCCGTGAAGGTGGTCAGCAAGAAGAGCCTGAACAAGTCGTCGATGGAGAACCTGCTGACGGAGATCGAGATCCTGAAAACCGTGCGCCATCCGCATATCGTGCAGCTTAAGGACTTCCAGGTAGAGGCAGAAATGCTCAGTAGAACAACGTTTCCGGCGAGTGAGGTCCCACACGGTTTTGCGATTCACATTCACGCAAAGCGACTTCCGACGAGGCGGAATCGGACGGGCTCTAGCGAGAGGCAAATTCTCATCCAGTAACACTCCTGTTCACGCACAGCTGCAGGAAAAGCTCACATAGCACAAGGGCTGCGCAAGGAAATGTATTTTTTTTTTAATCGTTATTACGGTACGAGATCAGTGGAGTGATCGCGTCACGGCTCGGAAATAATCGAGCTGCTTAGAGTGCGTTACTCATGCACAGGGATGTTCGATCGGTCATTCAGTGCACAGAGGCGTTACGTCATACCCTACGTAGTGCGCATGAGTAGTGAATGGAAAGCCATTTGAAGTTTGGCCTTGCTGTCTTTAAAAAAACAAAAATAATTATAATTCATTTAGTAGGTGCTTTTATCCAAACGAGGAAATACAAGCAAAGCGATTTATCAAGCGGTGAACAATACAAGTAGTGCTACCATGCAAGATTTTACATTTTAAAAAGTTCTAGACAAGCAAAGTGTGCAGAATGTGTATTTTTAAAATACATAAATGTATAAGTGTTGCGGGGGGTTGGCAAGTTAGGGGTTAATTAAGTGTTCGCGGAAGAGGTGGGTCTTTAGCTGTTTTTTTTTTTTTTTTTTAAGATAGTGACGGATTCTGCGGTCCGGATTGAGGTTGGGAGTTCATTTCACTACTGAGGGACGGTCAGTTTGAAGGTTCTGGAAAGGGACATCGTGCCACGCTGAGTAGGCACTATTAAGTGTCGGTCGTTAACCGATCGCAGGTTACGTGAGGGAACATAAACCTCAAGGAGAGTGTTGAGGTAGGGCGGTGCTGTTCCAGACAAGGTCTTTACGTGCACTTGAACATCATCAAGGCCTTGGATTTGATTCGGGCAGCTACAGGAAGCCAGTGGAGAGAGATGAAGAGGGGTGTGATATGGGTTCTCGTGGGCTGGTTGAAGACGAGGCGTGCTGCTGCGGCATTCTGAATCATCTGAAAGGGTTTTGATGGAGCTGACTGGGAGGTCCAGGAGTAATGCGTTGCACTAGTCCAATTTTGAGATAACGAGAGCATGGACTAGTAGCTGTGTCGCCTGTTCGGCGAGATAGGGTATGATTTTCCTGCTGTTGTGTAGAATGAACCTACAGGATCGTCTTTTGACGGGACGTAATAACTGTCCGGGATTGTAGGGTTAATAGTTGCGAAAGTAACATTAGCAGTAAAATATATTGATATACTGTATCTATTCATGTCTTTCCTCAGTCTGTATTTTTGCTTGTATTTCCTCATTTGTAAGTCACTGTGGATAAAAGCGTCTGCTAAATGAATAAATGTAAATATATTTTGCTGCACGTTATTATACATATTACTCTTGCATAATTAGTATTTGTGTAAAATATACATATTTTATTTTAAAGCGCACCTATTATGGTTTTGAAACATGTCTAATTTTGTTTTAAAGGTCTCATGCGATAGATTTACACGCATCCGAGGACAAAAAACACTTTAACGTGCTCATTATTTAAACTGCAGAATTACCCTTTTCCCCCTAGTGTCACAAACGACTCGTTAAATGATTCGTTCTAAATGATTCACTATAAACTCCTCCTTTCAGAGAGCATACTCTGCTCTGATTGGTCAGATGTCCCAGTCTATTCTGATTGGTCTAGCGCTGTCAGCGTGTGTTGAAAAGGAAACGCCCACTACTGTAACGCGTTTCAGCTCCGTCTGTCAGCGAGCAGCCGATGAAGATCAGAGGCGGGGTTTATTGTTATAAACCTACGTACGTTAGTACAGGAAGTAAAGTCTGGAATCAGTAACGACTCGATTCAGCTGTTCAGAATCGATTCCTTCTTTTGGGAGTCGATAACTCTGTTTGTCGTGCGCTTTGATTTTTGAAACTTTGCAGATGTTGGACATTCACAAACAGCGACATATATAACACACTACATGAACGGGAATATTTGAAAAAAACATAATGGGTGCACTTAAAAAAAAAAAGATGAACGCTTGTTATGTAAATAAAAGGAATCTAAAATGACCAGTAGATATACAGTATAAACAGTGTAAACGTGTGTGTTGCAGTGGGACAGTGAGAATATCTACCTCATTCTGGAGTGGTGCTCTGGTGGAGATCTGTCACGCTTCATCCGGAGCCGGCGGATTCTCCCCGAGCGAGTGGCGCGTCTCTTCCTGCAGCAGATGGGTGAGGCTCACATGTGTGTACCCCAGCACACGGAAGCTCAGTTGAGCCAAGTGGCTTTCAGAGGGTTTGTACAGCAGTTGGTGCTGTTGTTCTGGTCGGTAAACAAGCAGTGTGACTCACTGCACTGAGCGCATAAGCTCCCGGTTAATATACTGTACGTCTGTGTTTAAAAAAAAAAAAAAATTATTTATTTTATATTACATTTCCAGCCTGTGCCCTGAAGTTCCTCCATGAAAGGAACATCTCTCATCTGGACCTGAAGCCCCAGAACATCCTGCTGAGTGGCAACGTCCTGAAACTAGCAGGTACACAGGACTAGAAGTGAAAACAAGGTTGCAGACCGATCACTAATTCCCGGGAAATAATTTCCACGTTCTAAGGAAGACTTTATATTAAGGATCGTTGGAATTTTAAGCGTTAAAAAAAATAAATAAAAAATCTCAGCCAGATTTTAATGCAGAGATTCAGAATTTAGGATTCAGGCTTTATCTCTGATAAGTGTAATAGTTATTTATTTATTTATTTTGAATCCCAGTCCTACTCACTTTTACAGTTATTTTTATTCGTGACATTTCCTAATGAATCGAGTTGGTTCTGTTTCCTAAAATATAAACCCATAAATAAGTCATTTGAACCAGAGCAACCCTGACCAGGATAAAGTTACAGGTACGATAGATAGATAGATAAATCTTCAGTAACGGCTTTATCTCGGCTATGATTACTGCGGTTTAAACTAATTATGAGAAAGGAAGTCGTTCTTTAAAATATAATTTCAAACTTCACCACGTTTATCGTATTTTAGAAAGTTCCAACAAACGAAAGCGTAGTCTTTACTGTAGTAGTGTACGGTATGGGGCATTGCTGTCTTAAATCTCACACCTTTACAACATGCTTTTTTTTTTTTTTTTTTAATAGAATTGACTGACGTATTTTGTATTTGTTATCTGTGCAGCGTTATTAGAAATGTCCCAGCCCTCATGCACATGTAAAGTGTGACCTGTTAGTTGTATGCTTCAGCTACTGAGAGAGAATCACTCACACTCGCACACACTCGGCGTAAAAGCCAAACTAAAATCAGTGCGGATACTTACAGCGGTGCATGAAAGACATTTCTGCATAAATACGACCTAAAACATCATCGGATTTTCACACGGGTCCTAAAAGTAGACGACGAGAACCCAAAAATCAGCCCGATGAGCGTCAACAGCTCTTTATCGTGAGGTCCAAGGAAATCTCCTTCGTTCGCGCCATGATAGACGTCCGCAGACTTGTGTTGTGACTGAAGATCAGACTCTGATAGTTCCCTGTTCTTTAAATAAAACAGGACGATCGCTCACTCACACCTGATCGTCATCGCACTGATTGAAAACACCTGACTAGATGTTCCTAGATGTTCACATACTTTTGCCACTCATGGCTATGCAATATTGGATCATTTTCATACCGACCAAGTATAATATTTGTGTCTCATTTGTTTAACTTGGTTCTCGTGGTCTACTTTTAGGACTTGTGTGAAAATCTGATGATGTATTAGGTCATGTTTACGTAGAAAATTCTCCGACTGGCCCGAGTATGTTGCACTCATGCTATTATTTCCGTATTAATCATTCAGAAGCTTCATCTTTACCTTCCTATTGCGTATATACTGTAAGCGCACCATCTAGGTATACAGTAAATTGCGAGTCACTTGGGATTCATCCAACACGGAAGTCATGTGACCTGAATCAACCTCCCCCGGTGTTAGCTGAGCACTACACAGAGCCCTGCTGGATCACGGTAGCGCTGAACGTCTGATATGAAATGAACTTTTATCTGAAAGTTAATCAGCAAATCTCAAAGCAACAGCCATGACCGAAGCGTGTCCTTGCTCATCGCTTTCTCTTTCAGCGTTCCCGTTATCTCTCCCCCTCATCTCTCGCTGTGTGTGCACTGTAGATTTCGGCTTCGCTCAGTACATGTCTCCGTGGGACGAGCAGAGCTCCCTGAGAGGTTCTCCCCTGTACATGGCTCCGGAGATCGTGTGTCGGCGGCAGTACGACGCCAGAGTCGACCTCTGGTCCGTCGGGGTCATCCTTTATGGTGAGAGAGCCTTGGGCGTGTTTTTTTTTTTTATTTATTTTTTTTATCTGGATCGCAAAACTACGGCAAACTTTCCTGTAATTAGACTGGAATTACAGGAAGTATCAACAGAAAGCCATACAGACTGATCTGATTAGTCATGAGCAAAGAGGAACCGTGCAGAACAGGAAAAATCCAGAGAACTTTTTTTTACGGCGAGGTTCTCAGTTTTTTTGGGGTTTTTTATTTTGTACGCTGTCGTAAAGAAAAGCTTATTCTTTTTAAAATGTGAAAATTATGTACAATAAAACCCCCCGACAACAACAACAGGTGGTATTGATTGTTTTCCAATAACAGCATGCCCTGAAATGATAACACAGCAATTTACCAACACTAATCATCTCCTATTCATTAAAGAACAAACGTCCATGAAACAACTTACTTCCTGTTATCGCTTACACTATAACGGCTCTAAACAGTCGTTCCCTCAACGTCCTCTCAACGTCCTCTCTTGTCACATTATTGAGAAATCCCAAAGCTTACAGCTCTGACTGTTTGCGAAGCGCCGGAACTGGAGACTCCTTCTGTAAATGTTAAACAAAAGTCTCTTTACAGAAAACGTCCAGACACCGTATCATCTAAGAGTCGCACACGTCTTTGAAATCTGTTTATTGGGAGCGTCCACCGCCCCGAGCCGTAACTACTGCTGTTAAAGAAAATGAACCCACACCTTCTGACCAATCAGAATTGAGAATGGAGTAGTACTGTGGTATAACTACTGTACTGTAGGAATAACGAAATCTGTTCTACTTTGTCTGAAGTGGTAGGTATCTGAATACTTAGTCTAAGTGTGTGAAATAGAATAAACATGCAAACCGGCTAGATTAGGTCTCACTCTTAACCTGCTTGTGTGTGTGTTTTTGTGTTTTCTACCTCAGAGGCGTTATTCGGTCGCGCCCCGTTTGCTTCTCGCTCTTACGCCGAACTGGAGGACAAAATCCGCAGCGATAAACCCATCGAGGTGAGGTTAAACGATCTTCCTGATCCACTATGGACGGGGTTTGAAGTATTAAACATCAGCTGTGAGGTCCACCGATGTGCCGTGCTCGCCTTAATTAAACCCAGAGAAAGACATGGAGCCTATTTAGTAGTTGCCGTTCGGTGTATTGAAGCAGTAAGCTCTGTAGTGAAGCAGAACAGATGCTGGACACACTGGATTGTACTTCTGGATTAGACACACTGGTGCATGTTTATTGTAGCGTGCAATGCTGAATCAGTGCAGATTGGTTTTTTGGGGTTTTTTTAGAATTAAAAAAAAAAGATTGAGATGGATATTCAAATCCGTGTTTGTGTGTGTGTGTGTGTGTGTGTGTGTGTGTGTGTGTGTGTGTGTGTGTGGTATTCAGCTGCCAGCCGGTGCCAGAGTATCCCGAGACTGTCGGGATTTGTTACTCAGGCTGCTAGAGAGAGATCCAGACTCACGCATCTCATTCGACGAGTTCTTTCTTCACCCGTTTGTGGACCTGGAACACATGGCCAGTTCTGAGAGTCTAGATAAGGCGGTAAGTGTGTGTGTGTGTGTGTGTGTGTGTGTGTGTGTGTGAGAGAGAGAGAGAAATTTTAAACGCTTTTGTATTCGGATTATTACTCAGAGTGCTATAATTTTATTCTCCCACAAACATTGTCAACACCTTCTGACCAATCAGAATTCTTAAGCGTTCCTATCACGTAAACTATCCAAGATGAAAAATTTAAAACCCTGACCTGGCGATTTCCCGACTCTAGAGAGAACGTTAATATTTCATAGTTTCTTTATCCTCGCGCAGTAATCCTAGGTCGAAACGTGTCTCGATTTTCTAATTTCGACTAAATCCCCAATGGCTTCCTGTCCGCTCTCCGTGCTCACTACTTCCTGTATGGTATGACCTACATAGTGTACTATATGTCCTAGAGAACTCCGTTTAAGATGAATAAATAAATAAACGCTCCTTAAATGCGTGTCGGAAACGATCTACTTACATGTAATATCTACAACGCTTTAAAAAGTTTATTTATTTATTTATTTATTTTTTAAAAATGTTACGCATAATTAAAGGTAAGAACTTTCTCCTTTACATGTTCTGACATGGGAAAGTCTTAATTCATGGAGGACTTTGGGATTTTTTTCACGGACGTTCCACAACATCAAATGTAACCATAAACGGGTAAAAAAAAAGCGTGTCATTCTTGAATAGTGATAGTGGTGGCAAATTGTTGTGGTATAAGAGGAATAAAACACTCATTTTTTTGAAGTTAGGAAAAGAATCAGTTTGTTTATATTTGTAAAACACGGACACCCGGTGCGTCCTGTGTTTCTTATTTCTTAGATAAACACGTGAAAAACGTATAGAACTACATTAGACATCTAATGTGTATATATAGAAATTCAAGACTTATTTGAACAAATTAATTCATTATGTGCGTGTGGTTGGATATTGGCAAGTGAGGGCACGTGTGTGTAAATATCTCAAAGACAGGGTGTGTTTGTTTGAGTGCGTGTTTTTAAAGCCTCTCCTCCGCTAACAGTCCTTCTCGTCTGCTGTAAGTCATTTACACGCTCTCACGGGTTTGTTTGAAACCACAACCGCTCCACTTGGATCTTGGAAAGCCTCGACACACTCTGGCGGACGATCATGGCGTTTTTACGATCCGTGTTTGTCTTGTTTGCTTACGCGATTGCAGCTCGGCGTAAACACGAGCGGCGTGATTAAATCCGTACACGTCTGCGCGAGCGCTCGTTGGATGTGAGCGGTGCCAGCGTGCTAAACACACATTTAGTTCTCTCTTCTTCTGTGCCTCTCTCAGAAGGAGCTGGTCCTGCGGGCGGTGCAGAAGGATCAGGAGGGGGAGAAGGCTGCCGCTCTGTCTCTCTACTGCAGCGCGCTGGAGCACTTTGTGCCTGCTATTCACTGTAACACACACACACACACACACACACCACATACTGTACTTCTAATGTAAATTCTTGTTAATAGAATTCCACCAACCTGAAGTTTGGCACTAATTAGAAGTATGATGATGAGGAAATACAAGAAATGTTATACCACAATCACAAAATCATTTCCAAAAGCATTAGGTCCATGCATGTTCCGTTCATTCGTTTTTTACGTACGACAGACACGTATGCAAATGAGATGTTCAAACATAAATGTTTTTGGCTCTAAAACAATGCATATTCCAAACATATTTGCTTGTTTTTCACAATTTCATTCACAGATTCATTCCGGGTTTGGAGACTGTTTGGGGGGCGGGTTAAAAATTAACGAAGGATTTTGAATGACTCAGATGTGTATCAGCGAGTACTGGGTAGCTTGTAGCTTGTTGCTAATGTACTGCTAAAATGGATTACTACGTAGCAGGACGGTGACGGTAAAGAAGGACGATATGATGGCTGAAAAAAACGCTTGCAGGTGCTGCCATTTCAGAAAATTCTAATCACCCAAACCACCCATTTATTAAATGATTTTTTTTTAAAAAAAGAATAATGTTCCAGAGTGCACATCGAGACAATAACCAGAGAAGAGTCTGTAGAATAGCTGACTACAAAAAATAAAATACAATTAATAAAATCTTGTTTTCCCAGTTTCATTCGAAATGAAAAGCGAACGAACGCAACGTGCACGGACCACGTTTCTATCCGTTTCTATCCGCTTCTATGTGTTTCTATCCGTTTCTATCTGTTTCTATCAGCTTCTATGTGTTTCTATCCGTTTCTATCCGCTTCTATGTGTTTCTATCCGTTTCTATCCGCTTCTATGTGTTTCTATCCGTTTCTATCCGCTTCTATGTGTTTCTATCCGTTTCTATCCGCTTCTATGCGTTTCTATCCATTTCTATCTGTTTCTATCAGCTTCTATCCATTTCTATCAGCTTCTATCCATTTCTATCCATTTCTGTCCATTTCTATCAGCTTCTATCCGTTTCTATCAGCTTCTTTGCATTTCTATCCATTTCTGTCCATTTCTATCAGCTTCTATCCGTTTCTATCAGCTTCTATCCGTTTCTATCAGCTTCTATGCGTTTCTATCCATTTCTATCAGCTTCTATGCGTTTCTATCCATTTCTATCAGCTTCTATCCATTTCTATCAGCTTCTATGCGTTTCTATCCATTTCTATCAGCTTCTATCCATTTCTATCAGCTTCTATCCATTTCTATCAGCTTCTATGCGTTTCTATCCATTTCTATCAGCTTCTATCCATTTCTATCAGCTTCTATGCGTTTCTATCCATTTCTATCTGTTTCTATCAGCTTCTATCCATTTCTATCAGCTTCTATGCATTTCTATCCATTTCTATCCATTTCTGTCAGCTTCTGTCCGTTTCTATCAGCTTCTATGCCGCTTCTATCCGTTTTAAGAAAACCGAAGACTTCAGAGCAGGACCGTTTTCCCAGAATCAATTGTTTAATTATTATAATTGAAGCGTTATATCATTTTCAAAGGGGCAGTTTAAAATATCTCCGCCTGTCGTTACAGTGATAACACTGACCAGCCTTTCCCTTCCTCCCGTTCCAATCTCACTTCCTCGTTCGAGACGAAATATTCCTCTTTTTTTTTTTTTTTTTTTTAAAATAAGAAAAAGAGACAGATCCGAGACCTGAGGCTGACCTGAGGGGTTGGAGATTGAAAACATAACCAGATCAATTTCTTCATGATAATATCACGAATATGACTTTCCTTTGAATTTTTTGTTGATATTCAGGAAGCTATCGGGAAGATCTGGAAATGTTCGCGTCCTAGTGAAAGCCTCACACAAAGAATATCGTCCTTGGGACATCCTGCTGAGGTTTACATACTGTAACAAAATAATATTTCTGACAAAAATAATACGCAGCAGAAATATATACTTATCGGTTATCATGCACCAGGTTAAAAGAGTAACAATCAATCAAATAAAATAAATAAATAAACGTAGGTGCAGACGTAACTCACCTGGCGATATTTGTAAAGAATTAACCGAGAGGTTAATTTGAGTCAGTGTTTAGAGTTTTCCTTGCTCTAAAACATCCGAGTCAGTTAATAACTGGATGTGAATCATAGTTTGATTGAATCACAGGATGAGCACATATGCACATTTCCACTCTTCATTACAGTACTTCCTGAATGCTAAACATGCTGAAATAAGCTCTCTAAATATATACGATAGGTATTTCCCAGCGGTGTTAATATATCGATCGTATCACCAAACTTTCCGTATGCACACACGTTTTAACGTGTGAAGGAGGAAACCCGCTGTAACGGTGTTGGTGATTGGTTGATTTTTATCTGTTTTGTTTGATTTGTTATATTTCTTTGCTCAGATGAAACAGACAGACAGAGGAAAGAGGCTCTGAGACAGAAGGTGAGTAAAACGTGATGGATGAGTAGATGATTAGCATCGTTTGTTTTTTTTTGTTTCCGTGCCTACAGAGTTAACCACGTTGCTGCTGATTAAGTGTAATCAACGATCGTATGAAATTTCTTACAGGTCAAGCAGTACGTTTCTCGAGCTGAAGAACTCAAAGCTCTGGTGGCGTCAGACAACAAAATCAGCTTTGAGAAAGCCCAGTCAGCCCGGGACATACTAAGAGGTAAATAGTGTTTCATCTAGCCAGTATAAAAGCACACACACACTGACCTCCCAATAAACGCAAACGTCTGGAATCAGTGAGCGGGTTTTAATCCGAATTGAAGCTGACATGGAAAATCTGAGCGGCGGAAATTCTCCGCTATTACGGCAGCTCTCTCTGAGCGAACGAGAAAGTGGCTTTATTCTTAAGATTTAGACCATTTCGTGGGTCATGGCTCTGATTGTCTTTCTTCTCCCTGTCAGAAATGTCCCGGGACCAGCCACGCTTACTCGCTGCACTGGAATTAGCTGCATCTGCTGTAGCGAAGGTGACGTTCTGTGTTCGCCAGTTCTAAATCGTTATAAATCTGTTGCGGTGCATTATGGGTACTGTACGTCTAACCTGCTGTATCGTACAGGAGGCGTGCGGGATGGAGGACTACGAAACACTGGATATGTATCAGCAGAGTTTGGGAGAGATGCTCTTGGCTCTGGCCGGTAAGACCCTCACTTTCTATAACTCACAACGATGTTCTAGAGAGAACTGACTGATCCTATGCCCCGCCCATGCACGGTTACCGTTGCTATCTGAATAACAGAGACCAGAGTCAAGCGGCTACCGCAAGACGTTATTTTGGAGAGCAGAAAGGTTTCGAGTAGACGCTGACAGGACATACTCGCGCCGATTTAATTTGTCTACTTAACAATACTAGTCAAAAAAGTATTTGAAATATTGACTCTGTCACTTCATATGCATTTACAGAAGTTAATAGAAGTCAATACAGCAGTTATTTTCCTGCTGAAGGACTCCCTGTTTACGCTATTACCATCGAAACTACAGACGAAATGCATCACCTCTGAATTGACGGAGCTGACTTTGATTATCTTAAGTCGTCCCGCTCTATCAGGGTGTCTGTTTAGGTCAGGTGTGTCTTTTGACCGTATTCGGAGCTTTTAAATCAGGCTTTAAGATACCCGACCGACATAACGACGGGTACCGTCGTTGCTAAGCAGTGACTGGACACTCCAAAACATAAAGCGGAGCTTGGGATTGGTCAGTCACGTCCGAGCAAGCCACGTAACCTCCGCTTAAAGGTTTGAATGAGCACACTGACAGGAAGATTGATTAATATCCTGTCTTAGCGTGTGCAGCCAGCCTGTTATTATAGTGCGACTCCGGCTGATGACCTCATGCTGGAGTTGGTCCTAAACGTAACGACAGATGGAGGAGGAGGAAAGAGATTTAAAAGAAGAAGAAGAAAAAAAACGGGAATCGGAGAATGAAAGAGAGAAGTAGAGCGAGTGAGACAAGGGGCGAAGTCGAGAGGAATAGACGAAGAGCGGAGGAAGATGCAGGAGACCGAATCGAGGTTAAATAGAATGATTCAGAAAGTGAATGTGGAAAAAAGAGGGCGAGTTGGAGAGAAAGTTTAAAAGCAGATGTGTGTGTGTGTGTGTGTGTGTGTGAGAGGGAGTGAGTGGTATGGAGGGAGCGAGGCCGTGCCGGTGCCAGGGCAGCGTGTGTGGTACCGCTGCTCTGCCATCTGGATCCCATTCAGCTCCCCTCTCCTCCACTCACACTGTTATTAAATACTGGAAACAAATGAAAACTGTTATCTCTGAGTGTACACTGAGCTCGCGCCAACGGCCCAGAGCACAAAATGAGCTGCACAGCACCCTGAGACCACCCAAACCCACAGAATTACAGCATGAGCAAAGGAATCATTCAAGCAAAAATGTTGGCAGGAACGAGTTCGGATCAGTTATCACTATGGCATTGAAATAAGACCGTGATGGATTCCCAAACCTTGTTAACAATTAAGAGGAGAGGAAAAGCTTGAAAGGTTTTTAAGATGCCGGTGACGCGGTCGGAAGACTAATTGGATTAGAATTGTAACGCTGTCGTGTTTAACACTATTTACCTTTTCGATACTTCCTGCAACGCGGATTTGAAATGAATCGTTGTTTGAGTGAATCAAACGACTCATCAGATGATTCATTATGAAGGAAGTGAAGTTTCGTCCTTAATCTGCTCTTAAAAGCTATACACAAGGTGTTTGACGTGTCAGAGGTGCTCGAAATGAGCTTTTTAGAATGTCAAATATCCCATTTGTTGGTTAAAATGACTGTAAAGGAATGACATTTGATTTGTAACATTTAAAAAAAAAAATTCTGTTAATGCCGTCTTTATCCACAGGCTTTGTAACCTTATAAAAACCTTTGTGATCATACTGAATATAGAGCCTTGTTTGAAAAGGAAAAAGTCTTGAAATAGACGGAGAGTTAAAACCTTAGCAGGAAATCTGTAGTTCTGGTGAAAATAAATTGGCACGATCAGTTATTTTGTTCTCTCGCTCTTTCCCTGCACGTGCAGCCGAGCCTCAAGGCCGCAGGAGAGAGCTGCTCCATAACGAGGTGAGTCAAGATGCTGCGCTGTCTAGCTATCGTGTGTTATGATACGCTTACCAGTCACTTTAATAGGAACACCTGCATCGGCGCATATTTCAAGAGCTTCGGTTAATCAGACATCAGAACGCGGGATAAACGTGATCTCGGTGAGAACCATGGCATGGTTGATCTCCTGCAGTTTTCACTTAGAACAGCCTCTTGAGTTTTTCGTACACAGAGTGTTATGAAAAACAAAGAACACATCCGGTGAGCGGCAGTTCTGTGGGCTGAGACACACTTTGTTGAGGAGAATGGACAGACCGGTTTGACAGAAAGGCTACAGCTACGAAACAGAACAGCTCTTCGGTTACCGTAACAACTCTTTACACACGTGGTGAGCAGAAAAGTATCTCAGAACGCAGAGAAACAGGAAGCCATGGTTCAGTGGCTGACAGGCTCACCGAAACGGGTCCAGCTCACATTTTCCCCCACTCTGATGTTTGATGTGAACATTATCTGAAGCGCCAGATCTGCATCTGCATGATGTAACGCACGCGCGATTAGCTAATTGGATAAATGCGTAAATGTGCGCCGTTACAGGTGTTCCTATTAAAATGACCGGCTAGTGCGTTAGTATCCGAAGCCCTGACGCACCTCAGGCCACATTATCGTGAGTCAGTAATGCCATGCAGCTCTGATACAGAACATTAGCGTGTGTTTAGATGTTATAATTTCACCTTTCTTTTGTAGAAACCACACTAGTTAAGAACTTTATTTGTTATGAGACTGGAGCCAGGAGGCAACACGCTGTCATTAGTTTGATTGTGTCTAGGTTTAGAGGCTGCAGAATGCAACACAAACACGGTTCTGTTCAACACAGAAGCTTCGTACGGAGGAGGCGCGCGAAAGAAAGATGATGAAAGAAAGTGTGGCTTTTAGAGTGTTCCCATCTGAAGTTTTATGAGACCTTAAATAAATTCAGATGTGGCCGCGTTAACCAAAAGCAGCGCTCTCTCTCTCTCTCCCTCACTCACGCTATCTCTCTCGCTCTCGCTTTCTCTCTCTCACTCTCGCTATCTCTCTCACTCTCTCGCTCTCGCTTTCTCTCTCTCACTCTCGCTATCTCTCTCACTCTCTCGCTCACGCTTTCTCTCTCTCACTCTCGCTATCTCTTTCTCACTCTCGCTATCTCGCTCTCGCTTTCTCTCTCTCTCTCTCGCTATCTCTCTCGCTCTCTCTCTCTCACTCTCGCTATCTCTCTCTCTCTCACTCTCGCTATCTCTCTCTCACTATCTCTCACTCTGTCTCTCTCTAACTCTCACACTATATCTCTCGCGCTCACTCTCGCTATCTCTCTCTCTCTCTCACTATCTATCTCTCTCTCTCTCACTCTCACTATCTCTCACTCTATCTCTCTCTACCTCTCTCACACTATATCTCTCTCGCTATCTCTCTCACTCTCTCGCTATCTCTCTCACTCTCTCACTATCAATCTCTCTCTCACTCTCACTATCTCTCACTCTATCTCTCTAACTCTCACACTATATCTCTCTCTCACTCTCTCGCTATCTCTCTCGCTATCTCTCACTCTATCGCTATCTCTCTCACTCTATCGCTCTCTCTCTCACTCTATCTCTCTCTAACTCTCTCTAACTCTCTCACACGATATCTCTAACGCTCACTCTCGCTATCTCACTCTCTCGCTCTATCTCACTCTCGCTATCTCTCTCTCTCTCACTCTATCTCTCTCTAACTCTCACACTATATCTCTCTCGCTATCTCTCTCACTCTCTCGCTCTCTCTCACTCTCGCTATCTCTCTCTCTCACTCTCTCTCTCTCTCTAACTCTCACACTATATCTCTCTCGCTATCTCTCTCACTCTCTCGCTCTCTCTCTCTTGCTATCTCTCTCTCTCTCTCCCTCTCCCTCACTATCTCTCTCTCCCTCTCCCTCACTATCTCTCTCTCACTATCTCTCTCACTCTCTCCCCCTCGTTCTCTCTCACTTTGTCTATCGCTATCTCTTTCTCACTATCTCTCTCGCTCTCTCTCTCACTCTTACTCTCTCTCTCTCACTCTCACTCTCACTATGTCTCTCTCGCTCTCTCTCACCGTACACCAAAAAGGACTAAATGTCCTCACAATAATATCAAACATCCTCACAAATCACCAGGTCTTCACACTATAGACATGTTTTTTTTTGTTTTAATAAAAAAATCTGTAGCTTTGAAAAACTTAAATGAGTCATAAGATTAACTTTTTGGCTACTAAGGTTAAAGTTTTAGGTTGAGGGTCTTTAAGTTTAGCGTTAATTATCTTCAAACAATGTATATGTCAACGAAAGATCTTCACCAAGAGGATCTTTGGAAGATAGTAAGATAATAAAAGTTTGGATGTGTAAAATCGCGGGCTTATAAATCGCTGTGGACTAAAAGATATCGGGACATGCCGCTGTAGTAAAATAATCCACTTCGGGATGCTAACAGTACAGTAACTGCTTCATTTGAAAGATCTTGTAGAATCTTTCAAACGGCACACGACGCCTGAAAACAATATTTGACGATACGTTATCAACATGGCGTCACGTTATCACTGAAACTATTTCCGATTTTCTCAGTCGTTCCTGTTTTCTCTTTCAGATCAAGAGTTTGATGAGTAGAGCCGAGTACCTTAAAAAACAGATCAAGGTAAACTCACGGTTTCCAGAAAGTCTCCTGTGGAAAGCTTGCTTTAGTCTCCAACGGGTTTCTGAAAGGAAAATCCACATAGAGAATCTAATTTAGTTCATTAATCGGTCTTACTCTTTTATGTTCTTTCTGTAATAAAAGACACAGCTCCTAATTCATGTCTGTTTAACTTCGTAGTCTTACACTCCTCACTCTCAGATCCACTCACCATTACTGAATAATAATAATGTGCTTTAAGTTTACTATCTACACAATAAGCCAAGAGATTAAGGGTTAAATCACTGGTGTTTGTGTGTGTGTGTGTGTAGATGCGAGAAACCCAGACAGATGTCTCGCTGGATAAAGATCCGGTTGCTGAATCTGTGCGAATGTGTAAGTGCACCACATTTAACACATTTTATATCACATCAGTGTCCTGCTTACACACCACGAACAGGTCGAATTAAAGAATGATCCATGAAAATGACACGCTGAGATGGATTTATGTTGTCGAGCGTCGAAGGATAAATAATCTCTGTTTACATGCTCGTTTCTTAATCAGATTTTCATCTTAATCGGATTATTGTTGTCTGTGTAAACGCACTGACTGACACTGGAGACTCCTTCCAAAAATGCTGGTTGGTTTGTGTTAAATAGCAGGTTTTAAAAAATCAAATAAACTCAGCTTATTGTTAGTCTGGGATATTGTGGTGCATCCATATTAATGAGTTGTTACTGTAGGAACGACAATGTATTATGAGAACGATCGCATTAATATAAACCTATCATTTGACTTAACACCAAGAACTAGTCAGAGCTGCTGTTCTAGAATATGAATCGACACCTTCTGAATTGAGAAATGAGCAACACTGCGGTGTAATAAAGTGTAACGCGTGCTCGTGTCTGTTTCCATCGAACCTAAACGATTCGCCATGAAGTCTGTGCAGAAAAACTAGTGAACTTAGTCACTGGAGACCCGTAACGCTTTGCTGTTTTGTGTGGCCACAGCCTGTTGCCTGCAGTAACCATGGGAACGTTCAGACTCAGCAGTCACATCACATGACCAGATGGGTGCCGTGATGGTGCACTTCGGATCCGGGACAATCCGATCGAATCCCCGTCAGACTGACTGACTGACTGACTCCGCCCTCGGACCGCGCGACAGCAGACACAAGCTGTTGCGTCGTTACTGTTCGTTTAGAAGTGAAAGTAGTCGGTTGGAGTGATATCTATACGGATTATTTCCACATTACTGTACTGTATGTGAGTTGTTTTTCCTCTTTCCTCTAGTCTGGAGTATAGGGCATTCTGAATATTCTGACATCTAAAAAAAAAAAAAAAACTGAAGAAAAGAAACCTAAATCTGCATCTACTGTACAGAAGTAAATGAATCATTAGAGCTATTCGTTTTCATTCACGCTGTATCACTTTGCTTTCACACACACACTCACACACACACACACACACACACACACCCCTCCCTCCTCTCCCCTCAGTGCAGTGGGGTTCACCGCAGCTCGTCCACATAACGAGTGCGCTGTGTGGTGGTGAACGTGGCTCTGGAACTATGTGGTTTCCTCCCCGCTCGTTCTGCTCTTACATTTACTTTGCGCCACCACACATCGAGTTACGTACCGTTTTCTCCGCCTGCCTCAGACACCGCCGGGTAACACTTTAGATTGGTGATGCAGCAGTAAAAAACCGAAGTGAAGCTCGGAAACTGGTAAACAGATCACTTAAAGCACTGGAGTGTTGTAAGAAAAATGTCTAAAGGGGTTTCTGTTGAGGCCTTTATATATATATATATATATATATATTTTTTTTTTTCTTCTTTTTTGCTGTAGTAATTTATTGTGTTTGATTACAGGAATAAATGAATCTTTCTGCAAATGCTGTTGCTGTGTGTGGACTTACTGAATTAAATTCTTTTTGGTTTCTATAACCCTCTAACACCTTCATCTACCAGGGGGGTGAATCTTCTTCCTAGATTAGACGTGTTAAATTCAAGTTCAGTAATGGACCCTGTTACACCTAATCCAATGTCCATCCTCAAACATGACTTGGACAGAACCGCCGGTTTTTCATTCTTAAAAAGCTATTCAACTCTACTCTCTTACTTACATTGCAAACATATCAAATGTAAATACAATAAAATCAATCCTAACAACAAAAACAATCATTGCAGCACAAAGATAGAGTGAGCATCACATTGAACACTCACTCTCTCTTTCTCTCTCTCTCTCTCTCCTAGTTAAGATGATTTTAAGTTTGTGACACTTTTGGGAAACTATACCCTGTTTACCTGCAGTCGACCTCGTAAGTAATTAATCGAGACCACTTCACCTTTCCGGATGCCTCTTAAAAGCCTTTCTTCTTCTGAAATGCATGGTGATTGCATCCAGAACATGTGATTATACCTATCTCGGTGTCGCACTGGTTCAGCTTGCAGGGAACGTCTGTGAGACTCTCCTACGTGGTCATACTGTCCGCTGGCACGCGTTGTGGCGTCCTGCCGCACACAAAAGGCAGCGCTGTAGTTGTAATTGGCTGCGTGTGGTGTATGGACTGTAATGTCCTCCAGAAGACAAAGCTAAAAGGGTTAAACCTTGGAATGGGTGAAAACCTCATCTCACTACACAGAGTATCCGTCTTACTTTGACGTCGCCGTCATGAATAGAACATTGTTCCCACGAGACAGTAAAATCTGAAACGACCATTTCTCAGGGACTCTAGAGCTGTGTGTATAAGGGGAAGGGTGATCTATTGGTCTGTCCCAGCATCTAGATAAATGAGACACCAAGGCCTAGGTCTTGAGTGCGAATAGCTCTCCTGCGTTTTGTTTGTTTTGATTTTGTTCCCAGAAGCAGACCGAGGGGGGAGAGGGCGGGAAGAGAGACCGAGATGTTTCTGCAGAGTTGTTTTCACAGCAAAATTGCACGCTTCATCACTTAGACTGCTGCAAACATGACAGAAGCACATACATAGAGAAGGGTGGAAAAAAAAACAACAACATAAAGTGTATTGGTAAGGCGTTGGACCACTACGAGCCAGCAGAACAGCTTCAATGTGCCTTGTAACGTGTGGATCCTGCACATCTGTGGAACTGCATCGCTTTTCTGATGGTGGTGATGGAGAGCGTGGTCTAACACATCACTCCAAAATCCCCTGGAGATGTTCAGCTGCGTTTAGTGCTAGTGAGTGTGAAGGCCATAGAGTATGATTCATATCATTTTCATCCTCAGACATTGTGCTCTGTGGATAGGGGCGGAGACATCCTGGAAGAGACCACGCCCATCAGGATAGAAATGTCCTTTTCTCCGTAGGATAAAAACGATGAAATTGCATTGACGTTTCCCTCAAAGGGGACACGTGGAGCCAAACCATACCAGATGAATAAATAAATGCCCCCCTGTTGCATAACATAGCCACCATTTTTTTTCCCTTTTAAGTGAAGAATATCTAAAGAATAAAATCTTCTTTACAATAAACCTGCTTTTATCTCTGCTCTATTTTAGTAGTTGTACTATTATTCTACTAATTAACTAAGATTTACAAAACGTTTCATATTCCTACTATATAAACCGACTGCGCAGCCAATTACTGGAATATCTCACATAAAAATTTATTACATCATAAGTCCAAAACATAAATATATTGCTTTCTGTACATAGAACATTTATGGCAATTTAACAAAAGTCATTTCAACAATACTTAAACTATAAAAGTTAACGCACCTAACGCGGTTACGTCTCGATTTAAAATGCTCATGACAAGGAGCTTCAAAATGTAGGAATTTTAAAAACAAAACAAAACAAAACAAAAACAAAAAAAAACCACACAGATAGGTGAGTTAAATCAAAGCATTTTGGGCCAAAAACAGACCTTCCGTCTTTCTGAAGACTACAAGCGGATGTGTAAGATATCGTTCGTTTGTGTGCCTTCTCGAAGAAACAAAACCAAAAATTCGGCAGACTCACAATCTTTACAAACAAACCGAGAGATACTACTGCTTTTACATTTTTAAAAGCAGAACGTGACTGTATTTTCTCACAAATCACAAGCAAAAGGGACAATGGCTTCTTACAAGACAGCTGTGCAAAAGAAATCCACATTATACCAGAAACAAAGGCCCAACTCAGAACCTAGAGAGAGAGAGAGAGCGTGCGCGAGAGAGAGCGTGAGATCAAGTATTTCCTCTAGGTTTGGGGGGAGGGAAGGAAAAAAAAAGGAGAAAAGGACAGAGGGAGAGAGGAAAAGGGTCACCCCGGGGGGATGATTCATTGAGCCGAGGCGAGACAGACAGACAGACAGAGAGTGAGAGTGTGTGTGTGTGTGTGTGAGAGAGAGAGAGAGACTGAGTGGAAGGGGATATTTATTAGCCTGTGAAGAGCCTCTCCACTTAATTTAACAACTCGATCCTGAAAGCTGCTCTTTTCTCCGGCCGTCCACTGCAAATATTTGAAGTGTAATCATCCCAACAATGAGTGAACAGGCACTGAGTGGTACTCAAACACACGGTGCTCGAGTTCTCTGTTTGTCTTAAGTCTTACTTCAAATAAAAATAAAAAAAAAGACACACTTCAGCAAGCACTTGGGTTAAACAAACCAGACAAGAAGTAAGGACAGAGAGTAAAGTCAGAGAAAGACCGTGTAGAGTATCGCTTGTGTTTTTATTCTCTCTCACGTTAGGTACTGAAGGCTCTGGGTCAGTGAATCGTGAAGCTGAAGGCGTTATGATAGTGGTCCAGGATTATAGCTTCACTCTTGGAACATTTCTTATGTTTCAAAACAAAATCCACAACAGACAGTACATCAGTTGCGAGTTGTTCTTTTGCGTGATTACCGGTCTTTGGCGTTAGAGATGCTCCGTAATTGCTTTATTGGATACTGATTTGTTTTTGTGCTTTTGGATGACCGACCCAGTACATGCAAATCCCAGTGAGAACAATGCAGGCCCATCATTAATCATGAACATAAAGGGTTCACCAATATATCGCAGTGCATATCGCGATACGGAACAATACTGTATAATCGCGGTTAACAGTGAGTTATTATGTTCTGGGCATGCGCAGAAGAACTTTTTCGCGTATCAAACCCCGATCAAGATCAGCGCGAGTGACCCGAGGAACAGGGCCAGATGACCCGAGGAATGCCAGGCACGTGAAGGCGAAACCACAGCACCGGTGTCCACCTCGCGCTCCACTTTTAGCTCGTAATCCTCGTCCTCGTAGACGTCATCGAGGACATCCTGGTCGGGGGCGAGCTCGCGGTCCGAGAGCGCGCACAGGCGGCTCATGTTGTCCTTGACCACCTCGCAGAAGGGTCGCTCCACGCCGTCGCACACGCAGCGCTCGAGCAGGGCGCCGTCCGGCAGCAGACGCAGCTGCTCGATGGTGCCTCTGCATCGCGCCGAGCACTTCCTCCCGTTGAACAACTGTCCACAGTGCGCCAGGTACGCGGACAGAGCCGCGCGGCAGACGGCGTCCTCCTCGCAGCGCTGACGCGCCTCCGTGCACCCGATACCGCCGGCCTCGCGAGTGTGCGTGCGCGGCAGGCACGGCTCGATGGCTCGCTTGGCGCGCCGGCACTCCGGGTCGACCCCGCAGTCGCACATCTCCAGATCCGGACCACGAGCCGTCTGGTTTAACCTCACGAGCGCGCCGACGCAGTGACTCGGGCAGCGGCGCAGCGCGCCCCGGATGTTCCCATCGCACGCGGCCATGTACTGCGTATAGGCGAGCTCGCACTCGCGCTCCTCATGGCACCGGAGCACGGCTTGCCAGCACGCGGGCTCAGCGTTCAGCGCCACCGCGAAACACAACAAGAACACCGCTGGGCCAGGCCAGGTGCCCATGCTCGCTCGCTCACGCGCGCGCGCTAGCCGTTACGTTACGTTGCGTTGCGTTTCACACACTCGCTTCCGGTCCACATTTATCAGAGTGTGGAGGTAGGTCTTCACTGCTCAAGAACGCGGTTAGACTGTAAACATTACAAATTAAACATCAACAACAACAAAGCGAAAAGGTCATTATCAGAATCGTTTAGCCCAGTGTTTACAACCGGTTTTCTTGATAGTTGCTTCCATAGAAACGCCTTCCCGGGTGTCCACAAACTTTCTAACAGGGGGGAAAAAAAGTTAGATTAGATCCACTTTACCGCTTGTGGGAGCGTCTTAAACCGCCGAAACGCTCTTTTGTTTGTGGGGTGCAGATATCTGTCCTCTCGCTCGAGTTTACACTTTCACCGCGTCACTTGTGACGAAGAGAGAGAGAGAAGAAAGAAAGAAGAAAGAGCCCCCTGTATCTCCCCCTTTCCCCATTACGCATTCTGTTTTACGATTGGTCGTAAAGGGAGACTCGTTTCCATAACAACGCAGTTCCCCCCCTCAGTCTCGAGCTGACATGCACGCGGAACAATTCAAATCTCAAAACCTAACGGTCACCGTGGCGAAAACCCAGATCAGATGTAATTAGGTTTAGGAAAAAATTCCCGCATGTAACCGTAGAGTAGGTGCTAGCGGTTTGAAAATGCTACCACACACACACACACACACACACACACTGTACTACTGTGTGTCAAATAAGTTCATGCTCATGGCAGTGTGTGATGTTTAGACATAGCTGATTTGTGATGAAATCTGTGTGGTCTGTGTGTTTGTGTTCCACCACAAATATTTCTGTTTTACCACCACACTCCTTTTACCAGACTGATTCCAAGCAGTCCAAAAAAAAAAAAAAAAACACAACAAAACCCCCCCTGTCCTCGTCCATCTCCTCCTGTCCCCTTTCCCCCATCGAGCGGTTTAATCTGGTATTGAAGAGGAAATGAATGGAGGACAATAGAGTTTTCTGGCCCGTTTCACCCTCTTTGTGTTAAACTGGCCATGCAGTGGACAGCAGGGCCTTTCAATGGGCCTCGGCAATAGGGAAAAGTTTTTTTTAGCATTAATATATTTTACGACGCACTCGAAAAACATTCAGACCCCAAAACCTCTCTGCTATTGAAATGGAAACTATAATGCCTGGGACGGGTTTGGGTTGGACTGCTTTTAAGAAAAGCTTGGGCTACACAATTGTTGGTGTTGTTTACAGTGTTTGTATTGTTTACGGGTTCTACGATGAAAATCAAGCAGCTATACTCAAAAATAAAAATGAACAAAACAATTGTATATTATTTTCAAATATACCTGTTCACTCTGGAGTTAGACCGTTAAAAAAATAAAAGGTTCTTTACAGCACCATAGGTTCTGTAAAGAACCTTCTTCTTGCCAAGAGCCATTTTCATTTGTATAGGGTTCTTGAGTTGAGCTATATGGTCATGAGTGCACATAACGGCTGCACGGGGTTAACTAGCTTAGACCGCTCATTTGTGTACCAATAGCTGTAAATGCACAGGACTGTGTTGGATCGACTAACTGTAACGCTGTGAGAGAGGTCCAAAAAAAAACAACAACTAACAGACATTAAGCAACGTCTTTGGCATTCCGCCAATCAGAAGAAACGTCAGATCGAGCCGATGGAAAGTACAGCGTTTTCTCAGAGAAGTGGATGGAAGAAGTGCCATGGCTTGAATCCGACGATAGCATAGCGCTGACTCTCAGTACGGATTTGAGAGAAAAGTTGAAATCAAATTTTGGGGTCTGCTTTTTGATGGAGGGCACACTTAGCTCAGTGGTTATTAGCACGTTTGCCTCACACCTCCATGGTCGGGGGTTCTATTCCTGCCACGCCCCTGACTGTGCGGAGTTTGCATGTTCTCCCCATGCTGCGTGGTACTCCGGTATTCCGGGTACTCCGGTTTCCTCATCAAGTCCAAAAACATGCATGGTAGGCTGATTGGCATGTCCAAAAGTGTCTGTAGTGTATGAATGGGTGTGTGATTGTGTCCTGCAATGGGTTGGCACCCCATCCAGGGTGTCTCTCACCTTGTGCCCAGAGTTCCCCCATGACCCTGTGTAGGATAAGCGGTACAGAAAATGGATGAATAGATGTTGTGGAACATCCAGAAAACAAGTTAGTTCCTGTTATCACTTACATTACATTACCAGCCTCTCTCTCTCTCTCTCTCTCTCTCTCTCTCTCTCTCTCTCTCTCTCTCTTTACAAAAAAATCTCTATTGATGTTAAAAAAAAGTAACCCGTCGTTGAAAGAGAAACACAAAGTGGCGTCCGCCATGTAAGTCCTGGAGTATGTTGTTACTATAGAAACAGTAACTTATTAAAACAAGTGCACAAATATTAACCTGTGATTTACCTGGTAGTTGGAGCTACTGTCAGTGCTGCTGTTATAGAAAATGAATCAACAGCTTCTGACCAATCAGAATTAAGCATTCAGCAGGAACGTGGTATTAATGCATAACATAACGCAAAGCAGGTCATATAAAAATCTATTTCATGAAAACAATCTGCCCAGATTCATCACGGGTGCTCAGTATCGTTTAGACTGCATCTTTGTGGGATTTCAGGAGTGTGGTGGATATTTTACCCTTATACCACAGCGCTCGAATTCTCAATTGGTTAGTGGGGCTTTGATTAATTTTCTATAACAGCAGTTCTGACAATAGTTCTATCTGTAACTCAAGTCACAGGTTTATATTAACGCACTCTTTCTATAACATTATCTTTTCGACCACAGGGACTGTATGACGGACGATCTACATAATCTAAGGCAAATGATAAATGATGAATAAAATATGCTTTTTTTAACAAAGAAAAAAAATGTAATATTGTTGATACGGCAAAGCTTTCTGCAAGGCAATGTTTGTTTAATCATGGAAGGAGTGTTCGGTTTCAGCACACTGGAACAGTCAGTAAGTTTTTCCCCCACAGGAAAGTCTTCAGGAGAGAGGTGTTTCCGGTTTCTCTTTACTTGTGCTTTCAGATGTGATTTAGGACATGATCGTGTCCACCCACACCCACATGAAAGAATAGCATAGTAGGTATTGTATTAAACATGGATATTTGATTTGAAATGTATATACAGTACACACACATATTCCTACATCCATCCATCCCACTTATCCTACACAGGGATCATGGGGAGCCTGGAGCGTATCTCAGGGAACTCGGGGCACAAGACGGGGGACAATCGCACACACACATTCGGACAATTTGGAAATGTCTGGCATATTTGGCATTTCTTTGGACTGGGGGTGGAAACCAGAGTACCCGGAGGAAACCGCGGAGACCATACAAGCTCCACACACACGCCTCCCTATAAGCGTGAGTACAGTAATTTTGTAGAAACAATGTATTAGAGACTGTTTCCCCCCCCAGTCAGTAATGTCTCCATCTGCTGGTCAAAGGTAGTATTGCAACACCAGGTTAACAGCTCAGATATAAAATAAAGTATGGGTTTGTAAATGAATCCCCAACACATAAAATTCATAAAAAATATGTTTATTATAGCTTCAACAGTGAAACTCATAAAATTAACATAATTCATAATTTAGGCTATAGAGTGGGGGGATTATTATACATTATTATATAATACACATTATTATACAGAGGAGAAAATCAAAAGAACATTTTGGGTTTTGGCTTTAATCACACTTTCATGACAAGTTATAATTAAATAAACAGAAAGACATTAACATGCTTCTTTCCTCATTATATATATATATATATATATATATATATATATATATATATATATATATATATATATATATATATATATATATATATATATATATTGCTGCATATACAGGGTTATATTGCACCCTTACTGATTACAAAAGCACAAAGACACACATTTTAAGACTCTTGGCAATGCTCTATGGCACTAGGTATTTGCACTGGAGCTTATAAAAATGGCAATTACACAAACTGTTTCAACCAACTGTCACAGCACGACTCGCACGAAGCACACGGCGCAAAACAAATGCTGGCGAAAATGAAAATATCTTCATCTGTGCTATTGCAAATCACACATTATCAACTTGGAGAACCAAGCTGTTCAGTAAAAGCCAGTTTTGTTATTTTATATATAATATTGAGTACAGTGATCCTAAAGGGGGAACAGTCAGAAAGAACAACACGTTGCAGCTGTTAGACAACACACAATCACCTGCACAAGACAGCACCACTGGTTGGGAAGTAAAAGATGATAAGGGTTAGGGGTCAGAGGTCAGATCAGGGTCAAATAACAATTAGTGGGGATCGGAATGGCCCAAACCAAGCCATCTCTGGTCTATAAAGACACGGGGACTGAACATGTTTTTCAAGTTTGACTCTATCTCCAAGTAGCTGCATGATATCTACATTATTGCTTTATCCTAAGCGTATCCTGGACACCGATTTAGCTGAAAGGCTCCCAAATAAAATTTACTTTCAGAAACACATAATTATTATTAAAGAAGCAGTATGTGATTTGTAGCACACTTTGCTGCCTTCGAAGGGAATTACAATCGCAGTCAAAACACTGACAAGCCTTTCACGTTCCCCTTAACCAAACTCACGTCCTCTGTTAAAATTTGTATATCTCAAGATTTGCCTTTCAAGGAAGAGTAGCAGAGCTGAACGGCTTTGTTAAAGCTGTGGGAGGAGCTTATTTCAGGGCCAGAAAAGTGTACAGAATCCTGCCTGAATGAATTAATTAGCTAGGGCAATTGCACTGCAGTATTGTGAACCACATTTTTGAAAAAAATAATAAAAAAAAGGGTTAGATTATTATGGATTTAGAAACACTTTAAAATATTACAAACGGCACCTTTAATTAATCCAGGTCTGGTCTTAAAGATATGTATGTTTGGTTAGTCACATGGCCTTCTTGAAACCAGTAGTGTACGAAGGAGGACATGGTGGTTTTAGGACGATCCTTAAAAATGAAACAATACTGTCATACTCGGACGTAACTACAGACTTAAGTGCTATTCAGAAGTTACGTGAGAGTCCTGTGCTCGGGCCAGGGTGGAGTCGGAGGAAGTTATCTGTGATTCTTAACTTGAAATTCTCACATGATATCAGCTCATAAAAGGAGCAGACCACTGTCTGACCGTTTGACGTAACCACTGAAATGTACATTTTGGGCTGGAAATACACATAAAAACGAATTATCTAACAGAAAGCTACTCAAAAATGAATGAACAGAGACTTTGCTTATCTAGACGACCAAATTCTTTACGGATGAAACGATATACAAATAACTTAGAGTGAGCTGTAAGTGGAACAGATGAGCACTTGGTCAGCTTATCCTTCGAAACATGGGCACGTTTCCTTTACAGGAGAGTGCAACAAATGAACAAAAACACTGGCGTTATTTGATTAATTTGACAAATCAATGTGATCATCCTGTGCATCCTGAGCATGACTTAAAAAATAAAATGCTATCTAATAGGATGTGTGCAATTTTTTAAGCTTCTGAACAGTTAAGATGGAAGCCATATTGTTAAATTAAATCGCATTTGCATGATTAATTATTATTATTATTATTATTATTATTATTATACAAGACTCTGTATATTACATGTTTATTTCAATATCTGCCATCTTCTCATTCTTTTATCATCATATTGAAAACATTTCCTTCTTCAGTCCGTATTATTTATCCCTGTTTTTTTCTTTTCTTTTTTCCCCCCAGACTTAAAAGCAACTGCTTGTGTTTGAAGGTGGCGGTCTAGACGCTCATGGTAAACCCCTGTCTCGGATGCTTCTACTCAAGAAAGATCTCGCATCCTTGGCAGATTGATTTGCATAATCTGAATGGAGAGACTTAAGCAAAATTACTAAAGAAGTTACTTTCCCCGTGTAAATATTGTCATAATCGGACTCGTTTCACCAGGTCTGAAAAGATTATTCACAAACAAGCGGCCGTGACGTAAAAGCTGAGAGGATTAGAACGCTGGCTCGGACACACAGATGGGAAGATGGATATGTGGGATGTGTGAGAGTCCGTACGTGTTGTACAGATCTGTCCGTGTGTGTGTGTGTGTGTGTAGGGGAGCTTTCACGGACTCGGCGTCAGACCTGGCAGCTGATACGATTGGCAGTGTATTGAGTTTTGCTCTCACTGTGTGTAAACGCAACGTAAGTGACGTGCGATGGAAAAGAAGAGAAATGAAAAGAACAGGATGGAGCGAGAGAGGGAGAGGGAAAGGGAGAGGACATTTTCTCCTTCGGCATGGCAATAAAGAGACAGACGTGTAGATGAATGCGTGTGCTTGGTGTGTTAATGTTAGACGAGAGAGAGAGAAAGGGAAGAGAGGAGGAAAAGACACTGGTAGAAAGAGAGACGTTCACATGAGCGAGCACTTCTCTGCCGAGTTTTTCAGCTCCTCCAGCGTAGCCTGTGCTTTGTCCTTCAGGTGATCGATGTCCACGTTCTGGATGCTGGACAGCTGCCCGAGTACCGAGAGCTTGCTCTCTTCCTCCTGGTTGTCCTCCGCTATCATCTTCGCTAGCTCTGTCGGCAGCTCCACGTCCTGCGACGCAGCCTGGATCTGCGTCTCATCCACCTCGTTCTGACACACACACACACACACACACACACACACACACACACACACACACACACACACACACACTTGAGTGCAAATGCTAAAGAATTATATGGTCCGGTCGTTAAAATCTGCTGATATGCTAATCATGCTAATACCGTCCCAAAGGTTCAAATCCTTTAAAGCATATCGCTGTTAAAATTCTTGAATCTGATTGGTCAGAAGCTGTTGATTCCTTTCCCGTAACAGCAGAACTTTCTGACGGAAGTTCTGTCTATCAGAGGTTTATATTAATGAGCTTGTTCGAATATATTAGGGTTTCTATAGTTAATTATAAACAGATAAAAAACAAAACAAAACAGTAATTGTAATAATTGTTGATATGGTAAAGATTTTTGTAGAGAGACCTTCGTTTAACATTTACGGAAGGAGACTCGGTGCGTCGTAACTGAAAGGTTAAGCTGTAAACTTCCAGAAACTTCCAGAAATGGAAGAAGATGGGGGAGATCACGGTCTCTCAGTAACAAGACAAACTGTGTATGTGTGTGTGTTCTTTTTGTCTTATTGAAAGGAAATTAAAAATAGAGGCTGGTGAGGGATCGACTGTTTATAGTAAGTGAACTGGTTTTGTGGCAGTTCTACAATATTAAATGTAACAGTAAATGGATCAAATGTATGACATTTTCTTATTTAACAAATACGAATTGTTTCTGTTGGCAAGCCGATCGTGTATAAGAGGAAGAGAACGATTTTGATACGCCGGACCGTATCACAACGGCCTGTTGTTGATTATTTTCCTATAATAGCACGCCCCCTAGTGTTTTATCCATCCATCCATCCATCTTCTATACCACTTATCCTTTTCTGGGTCACGGGGAAACCTGGGGCCTATCCCAGGGAGCATGGGGCACAAGGCGGGGTACACCCCGGACAGGGTTAGTGTTTTATTTCTTGCGTAAATTACTATAAAGAGACCCAAACGTAAATCACAGACATTAAGTAACCTTCTTATTTATTTACAATGACTAGAAAAGCATTTCTCAAAAGTTCAGCCATTTATTACATTTAATTCTAACAGTTAAATAATAATCGCTTGGGAATAATATTTTCTGGCCGTCTAAAACGATCAGCTGACGTTTAAAACAACAAAACAAAAATCCGTATTATATGAATCAGACTCGAGTAAAAATCTGCTTTTAGACGTAACTGAACATGCCGATGTATAAATTTGCCAGGCGTATGGAACTCGATTTATTCTCTGTCCTGACATCTGCAGCGAACAAAAATCGACATCAGCCCAGATTTTAAACTTTGAGATTTACTATGCGATGCTCTACCGGTCAAAAGTTTGTGGACGCTCGACTGGAACGTTTCTCACGATGTTAAGAAGCTTTTGATCTGAAGGTGTGTGATTAAACGTGTGAAATCGGTGCCGTGGACGAAAATGTAATCGTGCCGACGTATTCGTTTCTTTCATTAGACTGAAATAAACATTTTATTTACAAATAAATCTTTATCTGAACGGACGACTCGGAGCGGGATATTCCGAAAAGCAGGCGATAAGAGTCCGGCGTCGGTGTGAACTCCTTTAACACTGTTTAAAAATCATCTCGGGGAAATTCCTCAAGACATCGCTCGAGAAAACGCCAAGAATACATTTCCGGAAATTTCTAGGTGAAAAGCGTCTACGTTGAAGATGATCAAATGGTAAATAATTTGGATTTATTTTAGATTTTTCATCACGACATAATTCCCATAGTTCCATTTGTGTTACTCCAGAGTTTTGATGACTTTATTATTATTATAAAATGTGGTGAAAATAATAATAATAAAGGATGAGTGTGTTTAAACTTTTGACCGGTAGTGTGTGTGTATGTGTGTGTGTGTGTGTGTGTGTGTGTGTGACACCCATGTACCTTTGGGAGTCTGTACTTTTCCCTGAAGTGAGTTCTCACTGTGGCTCTTTCCGCCTTCTTTTGGGCAAAACTGGCATCTCGTTCTTGCCTGCAAGCAAAGCGCGACAGGTTTGACACACGCACACACACACACACACACACACAGAATCATTTATTCATGTTTGGAGCATAAGCATCTTGTATGTGAGTTCTCCACCCGGATTAGTGTTTGTAAGAAATAAAACACTTGGGGGTGTGCTGTTACAGGAAAACAATCAGTGTCCGGGTAATGTGATGCTGCCTGACACGATGTACATTACTGTTACTACCCTGAAGTTGATTATCATCCAATAGCAGCATGTCCCGTAGTGTCTTTTTCCTTTTAAAACCACACCAATTTGCCAACGATTCAAAATTTTTTAGAAATTTTTCCAACGAAAATTTTTCCATTCTTTTTTAAAATCCATTTTTATTTATATTACATGTGGTGGAACTTTCATTTCTTCCCCATCCTCTCTTTCTTCTCTCTCTCTCTCTCCTGAAGTTAATACATAATCGATTGGCATGAATGATTGCGGAATGCACACTCCCCTCTCCTGAAGAGTTTCTTTCTTTACTTCTTTACTTCTGACTGTTACAAAGCGCTAACACTGGAGACTCCTTCCTTAATGTTAAATAAATGTCTCTTGACAGAAAACTGTTACTACAGAAACGATATGATATTAGCTCGAGCACATTATTATAAAGCTGTGGTTTGCCTTGCAGCCGGAACTACAGTCAGACCTGCTGTCATAGAAAATGACTCCAAAACATTCTGACCAATCAGATTCAAGCATTCAACAGCACTGTGGTATAATTCATAATAATAATAATAATAATAATAATAATAATAATAAAGGGCGTGATAAAGTGTTTCTGCATCAGAGTCTAAAGCTTAGTAGTGAAATGAACAATTTGGTGCAATAAAGTAGAATAAAAAAGTGAAAATGTGTACAGGTAGAAGAAAAATCGGCAAAAGGAAAACACAGAATTAAAAAAAAAAAACAATTGATAAAATGGTGGAAGAAACGTTGTAACGACGCGTCAGTTAATGTTTTCCAATGTTGAAAACTCGGCCGATGTTTGAGAACTTGAGAACACGAGTCAAGCGGGACACAAGGTTGGAGTCCCAACATTGGCTGTATTACCGTACTTGGATTGGACACATGAATACTTTTCACATCAAGCTTGAACCTGTCTACTAGAACCTATCAATAAACATCTGCTGACTGATGCACTTGGCTGCTATCCAGGTTCCAGGATTCGAAGAAATCACTATAATCAAGTACTAAAAAAAGTCGTTTCTCGGGAAAGCAGTATTCATGAATTCATGCCCTCTTTGAGCACTTTATCTTACTGATTTGTTGTAATGTTATTTATAATTGTTAATTTGAGTGTGAGAAATTCATCAGCATGTCACTGAACCCCTGTAAAATTATTGGTGTCTGCCGAACATTTACCAAAATATAATAACATTATACTGTTGATTACAGGATTTATTTGGGATGAAAATTGGTACCATTATTGGTGACATAATTAGTACAAAGTAAACTGGATACATCTATATTATAAAACAAAACAACCAACTCACCAGATTTGGCACTAGAGCACCTCATTTAAACCTTGAATTTAAACAGGTTCAGGCTTTAGAAAACTCATAGTTAGTCCTGGAGCAGATGCTTTGTCCTTATGTGGTGCTAAAAGATCATAATCATTTAGCCCAGAGATGATGATGCAGTACTCCAGGAGACCTCCAGAGGGCAGACATGAGACAGAAATAGGACCAACAGAGGCACTCAGGTTTACATAAAAAGCAGCTGAAAACATAAAAAAATAATATACTTCAGCTTTTCTGTAGTTTTATATTTGTTGTATCGTTTATCTATCTATCTATCTATCTATCTATCTATCTATCTATCTATCTTTTTATTTATTTTAAAACAGCTATTTTTATTCACTATTTATGTATTTGTGTTAAATATTGAATTTTAATTTAAATTTTTTTTGGCTACAATTCCCTGTATTAGTATTAAAATGACTATTTATCTTATTTACTGATTTATTATTAATATCATTATTATTATTTTCTCAATTTTCTGATGCATATTCTCAATTCTGTTTTTTCATTTTATATGCCCCCCCCCCCCCCCCCCCGTCGTAAAGCACTTTGAACTCCATTTCAATATATGTAACGTTTTATCTAATGAAAGTTGATTATCGTTATTCTTCTTAATCTTATTACATTTAACAGATCATTGTTCATTTTTTTTTTGTCAACTTATGTAACAGTATTTTCCGACAAAGGAACTTAGAGCGTATGCTCTTAAAACATTCATTTGTTCAATTTAAATTGGGCAAATTTATAAAGCGCAGATGTGGCTGGGGAAAATGTATACTTTCACACAGGTTTCCGCTTAACACAACAAAGAATATTTATAACTCTGACCCTGTAAAATTGCAATAAAGTTCATGGTTTGCCAGGACAATTTTAAACATTTAAAAAGGTCTGTCTGGATACCGTGGAAATGGATGACTCCTAAAGTGTGATCTTTATAGGAACAATAAATAAAGACAAAAACAGGGAAATGATGTACATTACAGTTTAATTAATAATAAATGTTGGTCACATGACCCTCACATGTAAAAACGCAAACCAATATCCTATGACGTCCTTGCACCCACAACACGAGTGTTGTTTACTGAAGGTCATGTAACGCCTGCACTGGCTGATCTATGATCAGTGTTGGTCATAATTCATTTTCTCATCTCCTGTGTTATACACACTGGAGGCTGAACTGAACTGTAGCAGGATGAAGTGGCTCTTACTCACAATCCTGTCATACACGTGACCCTCTGACAGATGAGCCTGCTCGACTGAACTGATAAAACACCGAACTTTCAGGACCTCAAGAAAACACCAGCATGAAGAGGCTGAAAGGTTTTCTTTTGCAATTTATTTGATACAGTTATCCTGGATGGAGATTAGAAATGTCTTCTCTCTTTCAGTGGAAGGAAGGAGTCTATTTCCAGCAGCTCAATCCAAGCTTCACTGTGACTTTAATGGAAAGTTGTGATGCATGTTAAATCCCTATAGAGCTAACCCAGCACTGGAATTAGGGTACAGACCCGGATGAAAAGCCTGTTTGGATTTGGATGGACTCAACAGGGGTAGCTGTTTGGATTTGGACAGACCCTTATGAGGTAGCTGTTTGGATTTGAGCGTTGGTGAGATAGCTTTTTGGTTTTGGACAGACTCAAGTTGTTTGTATTTAGATGGACTCAGGCGAGGTAGCTATTTGGATTTGGATAGATTCAGGCGAGGTAGCTTTTTGGATTTAGATAGACTCAAGTGAGGTAGCTGTTTGGATTTGAACAGACTCAAATGAGGTAGCTGTTTGGATTTGGACGGACTCAGGTGAGGTAGCTGTTTGGATTTGAACAGACTCAAATGAGGTAGCTGTTTGGAGTTGGACAGATTCAAGTGAGGTAGCTGTTTGGAGTTGGACGGACTCAGATGAGGTAGCTGTTTGGATTTGAACAGACTCAAATGAGGTAGCTGTTTGGAGTTGGACAGATTCAAGTGAGGTAGCTGTTTGGATTTGAACAGACTCAAATGAGGTAGCTGTTTGGATTTGAACAGACTCAAATGAGGTAGCTGTTTGGATTTGAACAGACTCAAATGAGGTAGCTGTTTGGATTTGAACAGACTCAAATGAGGTAGCTGTTTGGAGTTGGACAGATTCAAGTGAGGTAGCTGTTTGGAGTTGGACGCACTCAGATGAGGTAGCTGTTTGGATTTGAACAGACTCAAATGAGGTAGCTGTTTGGAGTTGGACAGATTCAAGTGAGGTAGCTGTTTGGATTTGAACAGACTCAAATGAGGTAGCTGTTTGGATTTGAACAGACTCAAATGAGGTAGCTGTTTGGATTTGAACAGACTCAAATGAGGTAGCTGTTTGGAGTTGGACAGATTCAAGTGAGGTAGCTGTTTGGAGTTGGACGGACTCAGGTGAGGTAGCTGTTTGGATTTGAACAGACTCAAATGAGGTAGCTGTTTGGATTTGAACAGACTCAAATGAGGTAGCTGTTTGGAGTTGGACAGATTCAAGTGAGGTAGCTGTTTGGAGTTGGACGGACTCAGATGAGGTAGCTGTTTGGATTTGAACAGACTCAAATGAGGTAGCTGTTTGGAGTTGGACAGATTCAAGTGAGGTAGCTGTTTGGATTTGGACGGACTCAGATGAGGTAGCTGTTTGGATTCAGATGCTCTCAGATGAATTAGCTGTTTCAGACAGCCTTGAGTGTGGCAGCTACTTGGATTTGGACAGACCCAGGAGACGTAGCTGCTTTAATTTGGACAGACAATGGTGAGGTAGCTGTTTTGATCTGTGAGGTAGCTGCTTGGACTTGGACAAAACCAGGGACATTTCTTGACAAGATAGTCATTCAGACAGATTCGGAAGAGGTAACCATTTTCATCTAGATAGACTTGGGTGACATATTTGGGTACGGTGGCAGAAGTACACTCCCTATCTCGTCACCCTGCGCGTCGTCCAGGACAACTTGTGCTTTAAGCGAGTACTAATAAGCTCACGCATAACAAAGCATGAAAATGATGAAGTACCATATGGCCGCAGCTCCAGCATGGCCCACTCATTCCTATGTATAATTGACTGTGATGGAGTTTCCGTTCCAAGTGAACTAATAACAATTACAAAAAAAAAAAATCACTTTAATAACTGGTGCAACGTAATAACTTCAGCACTGATTAGCAGAATGTTTGCATATGTTTAAGAGTGCAATTTTAGCCATCTATTAATAACTCGAACACCTGGTGTTTGGCAGTGGAACCATGATAAATCGTAAGGAGAACCGTGTCGACAATCGTTCACACAAATTACTCACAGATTTTTTTCTCTCTCTCTCTCTCGAGGAACTCGATAGAGACTTCTGTATGAATAAATAAATGTCACTAAATGGAGAACGACAGGAGCTCAGTGAAAAGTGAAGACACGTGAACACGTGCAGGTCCAGATGGAGACAAATGTACACTATAGGTGTATGAGAAGTGTGAATAAATTTGATCTTGATGAGTGAATTGCCATTCTCTTACTGAGAAGGATACACACAATATATTCTGTTTAGTGTCTATATTAAACAAAACATACATCGCCAATATGTTTTTTATCATCTTCCTGAAATGCGCGCTCCTACCCTGTGGCAAAAAAAGGCAGGGAAATTATTAAAAGGTTAAAAAACAGGAAATATGGAGAGAATTTTTATTTATTTATTTATTTATTTGCATTTTTAAAAATATTATCTCTACGGATATTGCATGGGATTCTCTGGAACCCCAGGACGTAAAGAAAATCTCAACGTTAAGCATCAGATCGTTTGTTCATATGCTCACAAGCGAGACAGCAGACAGTTGAGATTGTCCATCCATAATGGAGACTTTTATTTATTATTTAGCTATATACCCCTGCATTTATTATTATCCAGTTTTGGGTACTAAGATGGTACTAAAATGTACCACTCCTTGTTGCGGTATCATCAAGCGTACACCTCGGTATTGCATTTTTCACTTAGAAAGCCACATGTAGTGTACCTTTGAAGCTTTACTCTAAAAGGTAATTATGCACCTTTAAAATAAATAAATAAATAAATAAAATTATAGTACAGTAAATACACATTTCCAAGGAAGTGCATAATTTAGTGCACCTTTCTGAGAGTGGATATTAGTATTTATTTCAGTACTTGTATTTGTTAGCATTTTTGCTTTTCATTGTACATTATACACTATACACGGCTAAAAGTATGTGGCCCCTTGACCTTCACACCCATATGTGCTTTTTCCTAATTTTGTGTTGCTACAAAATTAGAATCACACAATTGTATAGGATGTCGTTGTATAGCTAGGCTGTAGCGTGACAATTTCCCTTCGCTGGAACTAAAAGGCTTAAACCTCTTCCAGCATGACAATGCTTGTCTTCATGTGTGACCTCAACCCCATTGAACACCACTGGGATGAATTAGAATGCTGACTGCACCCCATGGACAAATCCCCAAAATCCACGCTTCAAAATCAAGTGGAAAGCCTTCCCAGAAGAGAAGAGTGGAGGTTATTACGACAGTAATGTAAAGGGGAATACATCTGCAATGGGATGCATATTCAAAAAGCACACACTGATGTGATGGTCACCAATCTTTGGATTACTTTCCATCTAAAACTGAGTCAATTCTTAAAGTAACTCATTTCTGGTTCATTCTGGTCTCAACTAATGTGCAGTTATGAGCTTGAAGACTCCCAAAGTGTGCAGAAAAGTGTGATTTTCTTACTTCTCCTCCTCCAGCTGCTGTTGGTATTGCTCAAACTCCTCTTCTGTCATGCCTTTAGCCGCCGCGTCGCCCTTTTCTCCATCAGATTTCTCCTCCGTTAATCCGCCGGTCAGGTCCTTCAGCTGGCCGCCGATCATGTGCTTCACCATAAAAGCCATCGCTGCTTATTTTCAGGATCCACTCAAGTTCTCCAAAACACAACCTTTGAAAGTACAGAATATCAAGATCAGTATCCGGGAATTACTTCTTTTTATTCCCCTCTATGCCGGTGACATGAATGATGGAGGGATACCGAGTACCGACTCTCTCTCTCTCTCTCTCTCTCTCTCTCCCTCTTTACCTCGTGCGCGCGCGTGTTGGAGTCGGAGCGGAATAACTGCGCGTCTGATTTCACGAGTTTTCACTGTTCACTCCAACCAATCAGACGCACGCTCCGAGTGCTCGCGTGCTAGTGTAGTCCAATCACATCTCACACCATTCTCCAAGAGCTTCATTCTCTCTCTCTCTCTCTCTCTCTCTCTCTCTCTCTCTGCCCTTCTCACCCGGGGTCACTTGGTCCTGAAGAACCTCCTTCCCTGTACATTTTAGTGTTTTATTGCTCAAACTTTTATTGCTCTAACGCGCACGCACACACACACACAAACACACGCGCGCGCGTTTGTTTGCACATGCTTGCACGTGCACTTTATGCAGAAATGTCTAATCTTATTGAATTCTGTGATGTCTCATGTGGTTAGTGGGTTGTTTTATGTAGCAACGTGGTCTTGGAGGAATGTTGTTTCCTTTCACTGTATACTGTACCACACACACACACACACACACACACACACACACACACACACACACACAAACAGTCTATCCCAGGGAGCATGGGGTACAAGGCGGGGTACACCCTAGACAGGGTGCACAATCCATCGCAGGGCACAATCACATGCACATTCACACACTACGGACACTGTGGACATGCCAATCAGCCTACCATGCATGTCTTTGGACTGGTGGAGGAAACCAGAGTACCCGGAGGAAACCCCTGCAGCACGTGTATATCATCAAGGCCTTGAATTTGATACGGACGGCTACAGGAAGTCAGTGGAACGAGATGAAGAGGAGTGCGACATGGGTTCTTTTGGGCTGGTTGAACACAAGGCGTGCTGCTGCATCATTCTGAAGCATCTGAAGGGTTTTGATGGAGTGATAAGTTTACTGTTAACACTTTTCCTCTTTGTTCCTTTGATGAACTCTTCCACCACTGCACGAAACCGGTCTTAACCAGGTGCAGACAGATAAAGCCCCTCAACATCTGCGCACGTTTCTTTGTCTCCCCGAATACCATTTGCGCGCATTTACATACCGCCCCGAATAACATTTGCTCGCAATGCATGACTTCCTGAAAACCATATATGGTGTTGTTCCTGTCTTACATTGATATGCTTCATGTTAAATGCAAATATGCCCTTTCGCCTAGCCAATCAATATTGTCTCTGTTGTGTGTCAAGCATGATATATAGATCTTGCCATTTGAATTTTGTGTGTCTGTGTGTCATTTGGCAAACTCTCCCAAGGCCTTGGTGTTGGAAGTGTGTAGCGGGGCATCTTTTCGTGTACTTTTGCTTTCCTTTTTCTTAAAAATCATAACCTGAAGATCACAATTCCTAACATGGAGCTGGCTGAGAGGCCCGGGAGTAGTGTGTAGCAACAGTCCAGTTTTGAGACAACAAGAACCTGGACTGTGTATTACATATTGTAAATCTCTTTGTGATTCCGGTGCTAATTTATTTGGTCTGATGTTGTATTTCCGTTACTCCTGTCAGATGTTAGGAGCTGAGCTGTCACTCTGACGTCACAGGGCAACGTTGTTATTGCTAGCACAGTTTTCGCGGAGAAAAAACAATCAGTGATCTTAAAAATAATGAAATATGTTCAGGTTTAGTTCGTAAAGCAGAAGAGCAATGGTGTCTTTTCTTAGCATTTTTTCCAGCAACGTTCAATGTCATAATATTATTAAGAAACCCAGCGTCGAAGCAAAAGTTGGACTCTATATCCGACAGTGCAATGCAGCTATACAATGCAATTGTCCTGATTCATGCGATTGTCCTTTCTTCCTTTGATGAACTCTTCCAGCACTGCATGAAACCAGTCTCAACCAGGTACAGACGGTGAAACGTCGGAAATCAGAATGACATCATTTTCAACCTCCGTGCGTCCATGCTACAAAATGATACAACACATATTTGTCTTTTGTTAGCAAAAATCCAGCCAGCTAACTGATGAGTGATGTATATTAAATATGTCTCAATGGTGATTGATTTCAAGCAAATACTTTAATAAAAGTATATGCGACACAACGTATTGAAAAATAAAGCAGTGCTACTTTTGTTTACTGTTAACGCTCTGAGCAGCCATGTCGATTTGATGTCACTTGCTCAACTCGGGGTTGAGTTGACGAGACCTTCACGGATTTCCAAATAGGAATTGCGAGTTGAGCGGACGTTTTATTAGGTGTTTTTTTTCTTTTCTTTCTCTAATCAGAGGTCAGAAACTCAGTTAGTTTCATTACATTATAAACCCTGGACGCTGCTGAAGATCACATTAATTATTAAGATTACAGTGCAAGTTGTTCAGGGTGGACTTCTCCTTTAATTAGCTGATTACCCCTACCTCTCCCCCCACCCCACGCATTGCTTTAATTACAGCCTTGGACTAAAATGGACCAAAATAAGTGACCACTACCAGGCTTTCCTCGCCGCCTGGCCACAAGCTACATGTTTGAATAACTGATATACTCTGTTGCCGTTTCTATCGCGGCTCATCAAATACTCAACGACCTCAAGTTTGTTCTTCGACATGCTTGATGTGCGTTTGTTCAATGGACAGTGCAATTATGTGTCAAAAGAACACTATTTGTCAGGTTAGATCCCAGATTCCCAACCCTGGCCCTGGAGTGTCCCTGCTCTAACACACACACTGCGGCACAAGAACGGTTGCTAATGACCTGATACTGGTTTATTTAGCATCTTTAGAAGGCGTCTCCACTGTCAGCACTTTGTAACAATTTGAGATAAAGCTGTAACTTAACATTTTTCCAACACAGTCTTCAGAATGGAGGATTTGGGGGTTTCGAGCTGAGTTTTTGTCTTATTAACTTTAAGAGAGGAGAACAAAAAAGAAGCTGGTGAAGGAATCCTTATAGCTGTTGTAACGCAAGTGAGAACAGGAACTAACTTGTTTGGTTAATGACGTTAAATGTAACAATAAATGGATAAAATGTATGTGAGTTTCGCATAAGTTACAACTTATTAGCATTGAAACATCGTGGTGGTGTAAGAGGAATAAAACAATTCAGAACATGCTGTTACTGGAGATGAATCACCTTTAGGAGATGAATCAACACCCTGTCGTGGATTATTTTCCTTTAACAGTATACCCCCAAAATGTTTTATTCCTTCCACGTTCAAACTTGGTTGTACTCCATTTACGGCTTCAAGATCTGGTTGATATCAAGCTGGCATAACTCGGGATAGAGTCTAAAATAAATGAAGCATGTAACTCTCCAAGGAACTCGCCACAACTGCGTTGCTCCCGCTGCCAAGGCCCAGTCCTTCTCCCCTGTGAGTTGTGGTCACTTGTATGACGTACTGTAGATGATGCGCGATTCTGAGTCATGAGGGGAAGTGCTGAAGAGACGAGGCCGTGCTTGAAAACAGTAATGAATGGGGCTCGGGCCGTGATGGGCGCACCGCGCTTGTCAGAAAGCGTCTCGCAGCTGTTTTTGTGCCTCCCACATCAGGCTGACGCTTAAATTGCAGCCACGGCGTGTTGAGATGAAGCACTAAGTCGGAGGAGATAGCTGTAGTCTATAAACTAAACATCTCTCATTATGGAGAAATAGCAAGCTGTCTGCAGCGTGTAGGACTGTAAGTGAGAAAGGAGGAGATGTGTGCTTGTAGAGAAAATAAAATGTCAAAGAAAGCCAAGCATATGCAGAGCTGTGAAAGCGGCTAACACACACACACACACACACACACACATTGTAAATTTGGATCTCAGTATTAGGACCTCTCACCTGCTCTATTAATACTGTCTCGTGATGGTCATTCTGACGCTGTAGGAGAATTCTGACTTTGTGAGGTGGATATTTTTTTATTCGCTAAGAAGACATGCTCTTAAGCTACGATGGAACGTATTTACCGAATAAACTCCTGGATGCGCATAAAAAAAACAACAAAAAAACAAAGGCATGTGACTTTGCCTCAACAAATCACGTGATTGGATAATTGGCTCAGAAAAGTAAACCGAAGGAGATGCAGCAGTTTCCCCGGAAGTGACGATTTTGTTCGGACACATGAGATGTAGACGGTGATTTATTCGCAAATTTCCGCATAATTTTTCGCATACATTAAAGTCGCAACTTGGATGGAAACATAGCTAATGCAACAAATAACTGTGCATATCAGTACAATAACCCGGGTCTAAATACCTTACACTAAATACCTGTTAGCCAGATAGACTCCATGGCAGCTCCTGAAACCAAATGACAAATGACATCAGAAAGATTCCTATCAATCATTCATGCTCATTAGAATGTTAGACCACGCCCACCAGGACAGTTTTTGCTGCGTTTTTTTTTTTTTTTGTTTAAACAAAAGATTTGTTTTTAAACAAGATATATTCATCAGGGCACACGGTAGTTCGCCTCACACCTCCAGGGTTGGGGGTTCGAATCCCGTCGCTGCACTGTGTGTGTGCAGAGTTTGCATGTTCTCCCCGCGCTGCGGGGGTTTCCTCCGGGTACTCCGGTTTCCTCCCCCAGTCCAAAGATATGCATGGTAGGCTGACTGGCGTGTCCAAAGTGTCCGTAGTGTATGAATGGGTGTGTGAGTGTGTATGTGATTGTGCCCTGCGATGGATTGGCACCCCGTCCAGGGTGTACCCCGCCTGCCTTGTGCCCGAAGCTCCTGGGGATAGGCTCCAGGTTCCCCGCGACCCTGTAGGATAAGCGGTTAATGGATGGATGAATGAGTATATGCATCCTGAATGTTAAAGTTATCATATCATTAAAGTTAGCTGGATAGCTTGTTGCTAGTCAGTGATCATTACGTTCCACTTTTCCATGTTTTTCCTCACTTTGCAGCACAAACATGACGTAATTCCAACATATGACCCACCTAAAATTAGAGTTAAATTTGAACACAGCATTACAGCACATTTAATTAGTACCCTGACTCCAATACCACATTGCAAACATCTCTAACTATTGAATATATGACTAATTTTTTTTGCTTCACATTTAAACTCGCGCACTCATTTTCAGAATTTTCCATTATGCCTCCATTATGATTATTTACAGAGTACGAAAACGACAGATAGATGCTGGTTTATTTGTTGCTTAAATTGCTTGGTCATCAAATAAACAATGAATTTATGGTGATTAGGTCAGACAGTCTGATTAAAGGATCAGGTATGTGAGATTGTCAGACTGGGCCAAAAGTAGGACAAATAAATGCAAATTTCTTATAACAACCTCTTATATAATAGTAACGCATGAATGCACCATCTCTTCACACGAACACTCACACACACTCACACATAAAGTGCTTGACTGAGGCCCCAGCTGTTTCTACTGCTGCCCAGCTTCATGAATATGTCACACACAGTATATGTGTGTGTGTGTGTGTGTGTGTGTGTGTGTGTATACAGATCACAGGACTCCCTGGGATTTTGCTTCTGTTTGCTCTCATGTCTCGTTCTGTTTCTGGATGACGAGGTTAGCAGGATGCAGACAGATAGCCAAACAAGCGTTTAGTAACGGTGTCACACGCTCCCCTTGTATACTGATACAACCCAAACAAAAACAGCTAAAAACCCATCATCGTGCTCAGAGGAACAGAGCGAGCGCTAGACAGCCAGAGATCAAAACGAAATCATCAACACAGCACATGCATGCACTACTGTCAGTCTATCATCGGGTTTATTAAACGTACGCGTGTGTGTGTGTGTGTGTGTTTGTGTTTGTGTATGAGAGACGGTAAACCCGAGAGCGAAGACCATGAGCTAAGCAGAACAGACAGCTGTTTAAGCTATGACAACCGGTTTGTCACAAGGTGCTGAAAAGGAAGAATATCGCTCCAGTCCACTTAACAGACACTGACAGAGGTCAATCTTCAGCACAGGGGGGATTAATCATTAGCAATCACTTTCCTCTGAACCATTTCTCACAAACACCTCGTGTCTTTGTCTGACATACTGTACAGCCTTAAATCGAATCAAAATGTAATTATACAGTGCATAAATGAACGCCTACAGGGTGAAACGCTTCTATATATTTATATTACATTCATATCCATGACTAATATAAGCACAATAACCCATATATAGGGATTGAAAAAAAAAAAAGCATTTTAACAGCATTCGGTCTCTGAATAAAAGGAGAAGGCTGATGAGAAAACGACTGTTTATGGCTGCTGTAACGTAAGAGAGAACAGGAACTGACATTTCGCAGATATTCCACAACATTAAACATAACTATAAATGTATAAAAAGTAAATGTGGGGGAGAAAAAAAAACACTTCCGGACATGCTTTATTTAAAAATAATCACCTTCGGGCTAGTAACAGTTCCACTTCCAGACAGTTGGGCTGCATTACATCATCCAGTTGTTGATTATTTTCCTATAAATGCACACCCAAGGGTTTTATTCATACTTAACAGACACTGACGGAGGTCGGTTTTTCAGCACAGGGGAATTAATCGATAGCAATAACTTCCCTCGGGACCTTTTCACACAAACGCCTCTTCGTATCTTCGTGTCATATTATTAAATCCAAATGTAATTATACAGTGCATAAATGAACACCTTCAGTGTGAAAGTGTTTGCAGTGCACTCTTTATATTTATACTGGCTAGGCTAGGTGGGAGGTGGCTAAAAATAATGTGTCCGGGATAACATAGACACAATAACCAACAGTAAGGACTGAACTCACTACACAGATGCTAGACATGTTCTTCACTGTCCTGGTTACCTGTATGCAAAGAATGTATAACGTAGAACATTTTAAAAGTGTCTATTTAAAAGTGCATTCCTACCACAGCAGTTATAGATCGAGCAGAACGTGTTGATTAAAGTCCGTTGATTAAAGTTCTGGCTCCGGTGGCGCTCGTCTTATCCGTTATCATTTAAATACTGTAGGAACGACCCCTTCACAGGGACCGAAAGCAAAACCTCCATATAATCTAAGACAAGTACTAAACAAAACTAACGACAACAACAACGTGTTGTTATTTCACAAAGAGACGTAGAGCTGTAATCGTAGAAATGGTGACGTGACGTGACAGTGTGTAGTTATGTGATGTAAGGAGTCTCCAGTGTCAGTGCTCTGGAAGTCTTTAGGACAGAGGAGCGTTTCGTGACGGTTTCTCAGTAAAGTGACAAGCTGTCATTTTGCTTTGTCTCCTAGTGACGAAACGCTCTCTTGTTTATAGGTGCTATAGCGTAAGTGACAACAGGAACTATCCTGTTTGACAGACGTTCTACAACATCGATCGTAACCGTAAACTGTAATTATTTACAAATTGCTGGAGAATTAGAGGAATAAAACACTTCAGGGTGGAAACAGTAACTCACACCACTACAATCACACTACAATGTCATTGTTTATTTTCCTTTAAGAGCACAGCAACGTAAAGTGTTTTATTCCTTATATATCACAGTAGCGCTTTACTCGCTTCACGCTAAATCGGTTCAGAAAATACATTTCTTAATAAGCATACTGAAGCTTTGGGTTTATTTTGAAAGTACAATTCGTACACTGACTGTATACTTATGAATGACTACTTTACTGGAACTACTTATTGACTTAAAAGTGACTAAATAAAGGAAAAACCAACATAAAGTGTTGGGCTACAACAAGTTATTGATTCTCCAAGTCTTCGCTATTGACTCGACAAGTCTCTGGAAGGGTAATCGAGCGACGAACGCCATTCTTCCAAAATATTTTCCCTCTGTTGGTGGGTGAAGCGCGCTGTCTAAAATCTTCTGTAGATGTTTAACTGGGTTGAGATCTGATGAGTGTGAAGACCATAACATGTAACTTACATCATTTTCATCCTCATCAAACCATTCAGTGGCGCCCTCGTGCCCGGTGGATGGGGGCGGAGTCATTCAGAAAAAGACCACACCCATCAGGAAAGAAATGTAAGGATAACGGTGATCAGTCTGAAGAACTCTGGACTGATTTACGGTGACTTTTCTCTCTAAAAGGGACACATAAACATCAAGTGTCCACCTGAGAACTGGAAGTAATAAACCCAGACCAGACTATAGAGTGTATATTTGAATGATAGGGAATAGAGAGTTGGAAATTTATATGAAAATTCCTTACAAATCCATACCAACCATCGGACCAATGAACCACTTAGGCACTGCTGCGTCCTAATTTAATTCCCCAGGAAACCCAAATCCCTGGTTGCTTTTTAATTAGGTTAATGTTAGTCTTGTGGGTGGCAACGCGCATTAATAATCAGACAGATCCCAATACTGATGTCACTCATCCCTCCTGCTTACCTTTATGAATTCAAGCTTGAACAGATTCTTTGAGTCTGCAAAGTAGCAAGTAAATGATTAAGTGACACGTACTTTTCCAGCCTTTTCTCACCCGCGTCCCAACTTTTTCGAGACGTGTTGCGGCCATCAAATTCAAAATGACCTTATTTCCCCCCCCCCCTCTTAAAATGGTACATTTACTCAGTTTAAACATTTGATATTTTTACTATGTTCTATTGTGAACAACATATGGGTTTATGAGATATGCAAATCATTACATTTTGTATTTATTTAAATTTGTTTACATAGCGTCCCAACTGTTTCAGAAATGGGGCTGTACAACGCGTTGTCCTTTAATGAAATAAATAAGTAAAAAAATAAAAAAATTGTCGGTATAAAAGGAATAAAACACTTCAGGACATCCACTTTGATGTGGTTACAATAACCCCTGTTCATGCTGGGTCACACCACGCCACGCCACGCAGTGGTTGATTATTTTCCTATAACAGCACACCCCAAGCATTTTATTCACACTTACCATTTTCACAAGGTTAAACAAAACAAAAAAGAAAATCCAGACAGAAACAAATCCCAGACATTTCCACTACGTCTTTCCAGAAAGCACGAGGATTAGTGTAGAAAATAAGGGAATGTTTCTTTCTTTCTGAAATATTTTCCTACCTAGATCTTTTTCAGACTTTTGTGACCCGAGAAGAACCCAGCTACAACACGGACCTTCACCACGGCTCTGTATGGACTCTCGGCTGATCCTGAGGCAGACGTGATGAGCTTTCAGCTTAAAGACTTCTTCATGTTGGCTAAATGTCACTGAAATGCGTTCTGAAAAGTGGACACATCGTCGATTCCTTCGTGCGATTGGAGCAAAAAAAAAAAGACCATCGTACAGGAAGGACACACACCTTCCCCGTGACTGCCAGAGGGGGAGAAGATTCGTCTCCATGGTAACGCACATTAATTACCTGTGAGTGCATTTCCACATCATGAAAGTGCCATAAGGTGGATTACACAACCGAGCACGAGACTGAGCTGCATGAGACTGTGATGAGCTCATCCTCTCTCCCTCACACACACAAACACACACACACGTTTCTCTCTCTCCTGCATCATCCGTCCTCTCATCTTACTCTCTTTTATTCCCTATTCACTCTCTTTCTTTATCTCTGTTTTTGCCTGAGAGAAAGAGAGAGTGCACAATAGGTTAGTGCGCTTGTGTCTAAATGGGATGCGAAAACCGGAAAATTTCCTTTCCAGCGACTTCTTGCAAACAATCGAAGGAGAAGATGAACAAGTGTGCTCGTGTATGTGTGTGAGTGTGTGATTTTATATCTCTGTGCTGACCAGATGTCCCCACGAGGATAGAAATATCCGACAGTTTTGACTTTGTGGGGACGTTTGGCCGTGTCCCACAAGTACAATGGATTTTTTTTTTTTTCTAACAAAAACTTGCTGAAATGAAGGTTAGGGTTAGATGTTAGGTGTAGCATAGCATTCATTAGCTGCATTAGTAATTATGTTATTGGAAGGTCCTCACAAGTACAGTACGACAAGCACGAGTGGGTGTTTGTCAATTAATAACAAGTGGAGCTACACACAAGGAAACGAAATCCACGGAGGAGTGGAACATATGGGGGAAAATTAATTTACACGTCATTCCCACGTGATTCATCCAGAAGAACCCTTAAAAGATGCCCATCAGATATATGCGTAATATAATCAAACCTCTCTCGTGATTGACTAAATTAATGACATCGAAAATATATCAGGACAAAATTAGATCAGAATGCCCTGAATGTTAACACAAAAAAGAGAAAGAAAAAAACAGAAACTTTCATAGCATTTGTAATGGTCTTAATGGTTATAACGGGAGTTGTATTGGTTTTAATGGAAACTGTAATGGTCCCTGTGGGTCTCTACTGGGAATTCGTTGCCTTCTATTGGTGGCATGTTTTGTCTAGTGGATACCATTAAGGACCAATAATGGTAATGGTTTGAATGGTTAGGCGATGGTTTGTAATGGTATTTGTAGTGGAAACCATTAGAATTTCCGTGATGGTTTCTATTAGGTTTTTTTTTTTACTTGCTTTAGGGAACCGCTTTAGGATGAACTTTCTTTTGGATGATAGCTAATCCACACACATGTTAGCATATATCCGTGTATAATAAAAATACCTAAAATACCTTCAATGTTATGAAGAAACTAAAAATAAAACCTATATTATGTAAATATATTCGTAGAAATGTATAATAGGGACAAAGAGCAATGTTCAGGGGCGGACTTGGCACTAGGCATAGGTATAGACAACAGCCTTGGGCCCCTAGAAGCCAAGGGCCAGCTAAAAATGCTAATTATATATATTTTAAATGATTAATGCTAAATAAGGTATGCTGAAAAACTGAATATCAATCCTAACACACTGGGCCCTTTTGCCTAGGGCCCACTAAACCACTAAATCCGCCCCGGTAATGTTAGCGGTAATGTCTTTACGATGATTGCTAATGCTAACGCTACTGTAATGATCTTTCAGAAACCATACATGGTGGTCTGTGAAAAATCAATCAGTTATACTGTATACTACTGTTTGTACTGTTTATATACTGTTTACTGTTCTGCTGTGTTTTAGCACGAGCTAAAAAAATAGCTAGAAGAACATAGCAGCTTTGCTAGCCAACACTCAGCTCACTAGCTAGCTAGCTAGCTAACATGATGGATCATAAAGGGTATTAAAAAGCATGTGAAAAAGCATGCATATTCTTAAAAGATGCCGAAACACATTATGACAACAGTTATGGCTGGATACAAGCGAGTCACATCGCTAATAATATGACTGCTAATGTGTTAGAACTATCTGTCCCCTCATGAAACACTGACACGTGTGTGTAAAAGTGGCAGGAGATGATTTCCAGGATTAAGAGAGGAGAGGAGTGGAGAGGCTTTCTAACACTTCTAAAAAGAGCACAACGCATCAGTGCACTGACCCAAGCAGTCTCAATACACACACACACACACACACACACACACACACACACACACACACACACACACACACACACACACACACACAGTGCCAGGCAGCCAGGAATGACTGGGCGCGTTTAAACACGGATTTGTGCACTTCATATGTTTGACATTTCCACAGAGTAATGAAACACGTGTTAGGTGTTAGTCATACGTATATACCGCTCCGGTCAAAAGTTTACACACCCTTGTCTGAACATAAAGTAATCTTAAGTGCAATTTGATCGAATGCTGGAAATAGGTTTCTGCGATAACTTTGATGTATGAATTTATTTCCAGAACAAAAATCTTACACTAAAACACACACACACACACACACACACACACACACACACACACACACACACACACACACATATGTATATATATATATGTTAGGACTTAGAAGTGCTGAAGATGTGAGTGTCTTCACATGACAGCTGGAATAAACCCCAAGTGGCTATTTCATAAAACATGTCAATTAAATATCTATATTTAAATATCTAAAATATTAGATTCGCTGTGGTTTACAAATGATGTTTTTCTCACTACATAATTCTGTGTGCTTTAAAAAAAAAAAAAAAAACATTTTTATTTTCTTGGTTTAAATTTTTTAGTCAGAGAAAACCCCTGTACGAGTATTTTGTCCAAACCTTGGACTTGTATTGTATTGTATTGTATTGTATTGTATTGTATGTACAGTATGTTCCATATTTTTTTAATGAATACTGAGTTCACATCCAGGTTCCACTTTCACACAGAGAAGTCATTTAGGAGGATGGATTAGGATTAGTTTGTATTTCATATATTCATCTTATACATTTCCCGGAAAAGTGATTATAGAGCGCTTGCATCCAGTGAGTAAGCAAGAACAATAGTAAGTAAGCCTACTTTAAAAGAGAACAAAGATAGAACAAACAATGAAAACATTCCTATGAATTGTGAACAACGAGTGCAGGGATTTTATTAGAAGGAATAAGGAATATTTAATAAGGAATAAACGTTCCTCAGTCTCGCAGTGTATGGGATTTATTCGTTTGAATTTGAGATCAAATGCGACAGAACCGGGAAGCCCTGAGGAGGAAGTGTCTCATCTTATCTGCAAAAGCTGAAAATTTTCATTCCAACCATGTAAAAACACACCTGATTCCTCCGTTTAATCAATCTGTCTCGATCTTCAAGTGATTTAATAAGTTGTGTGGATCCCGCTCGGTTGGAACGAAACCTGCAGAAACGGGCTCTTTGAGGTAAAACAAATGTACACTGAAGGTCAATTGTGAAGGATGCACATGTAGTAATTCAATTTCGTTTGTTTGTTTGTTTGAAACAGTGTTCGTCTGCATTCGCTGTAGCGTATATAAAGCATACAGCTTCTAAAGCTAACCGGTTTTACACAAAGAAAATAGTACACTAACCACTAACCAATACACTAACCGTATTGGTTGTCAGCAGACACGTAGACACGTACACTCGATGGGGAACTGAAGAAATGTCAGACCACACACACGACCACACACAAGAGTGAAGCACAACCTCTACAGAAATACTTTAAAATCACAATTTCTACGTACGGTATTTGAAATCATAATCTACAAAGACGGCATGATTGTGCAAGCTGTATATGTGTAGAAAAGCGTTTGGCTGCCATTAAAAAAATGGTGTTTATTCACTGCCCCGCTGTCTCACGTCTTTATCGAGCTGTGTTTCATTGACACGGTTATACGTTTGAATGTTAGTTTTCCTGATAACAATGAAGCTTGATGGCGTGGTGGTGGGACGTGTGGTGAATGGAATTATGGGTAAGGGTGACCAGTCTCGAGGTTTTCTCGAGCAAAACAATTCCCTGTTATGTATCTACGCAAGAGCGAGAGAGCGACTCGATTTCATTCAGTGCTTCTCTCTTTCTTCACTCTTTTCTTTCATAGCTCATAATCCTAGCTGTGTAATCCTCAATCCTCCTGCATGGAGTGTGAAAGTTCATCAGCTCGGTCTGAAGCGTGTAGAAGGCCAGTGATGGAGCTGCAGGCAGGGGGAAAGCAGTCGAGCAGTGCGGACGTACACGCGGATTTATGTGACAGGCTGCCTGAAGGTGTTAGCGTCGAGCGTGATGGGTCACGGCCTAGTGTCTCATGCAGACACGTGACCAGAGTCATACGCCTTCTCAGTTCCTGTGTTTGTCCTTCACACCACGTATCACAGTGTAGACAGCATGAGGAAGCCGTGATGAGATGGAGTGGGCTTCGTATGCAAGCACAGTCATGAGGTCATCTTCGCGAGCGCAAACTATCGTGTAACAAATTTACACTAAAAGTAAAATTATTATAGCCATCACTTCCGGCTTTCTGGTACAACTGTAAAAGTGAAACCGAATCGCGCTAAAAAACCAAAACGACGAATTCCAGTTATCCAAGATGGCTGATCCGTTGAGATCCGTCCATCAGCATGTCCATGAGACATCACCTAATATCTGGACAACACAAATTCGAACGCTTTTGTCTTCTGTGACGTGACTGCGACATTTAATCCATTAGAGTTCGGGTAGCTTGTTGAAAGTCAGGTCTAAATGCTTATTTCTTTCTGTTGTCATGACGATGGCAGAATCTGCTTCTCTCTTTGAACGAGAGAGGTGTATTTTGAGGTATATCTCGCTGCCTGGTGTATTATTTGTGCCGTCGTTTGGTATATAGGCCGGGTTTTTTTGTCAGCCATCTTTGTTAGTCATGTAAACAGCAATGATTTTGACTTGTTCCTGAGATTTTGCCTCTGGCAAAATGGCTCTGGTAGGGGGAAAAAAAAAAAAAAAACCAGTTTGTGTTGCATCTCAGTGTTTTGGCTCTATGTCAGTGAGAGGAGGTGGAGGTGAAACATGACACGTGATGATTGGTTATTATATACATTTCTATTCCGAGTTTGGAAAAACATCGCTGCGTGTTAGTACAAGATTAAAGACAAAGAACCATTTTGATTTTACAAATGATTAGTACAAATGGATTGTGCACAATCTGACAAATGACATTGGTAAAAACTAACAATGTAAAAAAAAAAAAAAAAAAAAAAAACCTTCAAAAGGTGATTTTGGGTGCTTCTGAAAAGCTTTAAGCTGACATAGATTTCCATTATATGTTAGCTACATTAGTGTCATACCTTCAGTGTAACACTAACTAAGCAAACATCAGGCAGCAAACGTGAACGCTCAGGTAAAATAGATTTTATCCCCAAAACATTGCTTTAAGGAAGTAGGTTTGCATTACCAATTGGAAAATGGGGAGGAAAGTGCATTACAGAGTTATGTAACTGAGTCATGGGTCCAATTATATTTAGCTTCCTCTGGATAAATTGTTCTTCACTTCTCATGGCTTCTGGAAATGTCTGAGCATGTTTTCACAAATGATATCCATCGCCTTTGGGCATTCACGAAAACTGAATTAAGACGGTACACAAGATGATCGGTTTTGCGTCATGCTTAGTGAGATACGCTGGACGCCCAGAGTCATTTAGCAGAAATGATTCATTTGCGTTTCATGTATGTGTCCTTTACACGTTCCAGAGATCAGCATTTAGTACTGTTACACGTTTCAAGATTCAAGATTTTTATTTGTCACATATACGATTATATACGGTATATAACTTGCAGTGAAATGAAAAGGCTATATTTATGGCAACATTAATAGGAATAAATTACGTCAAGGGCATCAGTAATGATTTTGTGAAGCGAACCTGCAGCCAGCATGGGCATGTCGTAATGTGCACATTTGGGTGAATATTTCCTTGGGTGACACAGTAGGATTGTGGGTAATGCTATGTTTTATTGATGCCTGTCACTCTATGGTGCGATTGCAGCACCACACTGACAGCTGCGTTGTCAGAGTCAGATGTAAATGACAGCTTTCGGGTTGGATCGTGTCACTTCCTACTTGTGTGCATCTCCATCCTGCTCCTGCCAAAGAGCTGAAGAAACACTAGTGCAGTTATTTAGCAGTCAGCAACGTGAGATGCAGGGAAAAGGCCATTCATTCACTGATTGCACACGAGATACAGGCTCGGATAAAAAAAATTCCCTAGAGCAATGGAATATAAGAGAGAGAGGAGGACAGATAGGATTTAATATGGACTAGAGAGAGAGAGAGAGAGAGATTGAGAGAGAGAGATCGAGTGAGAGAGAGAGATCAGGGTCTCACTTTTGTCATGGTGGCCAGCAGATTAAATCATGCTGAGCCGATCATTGGGAGACGACCGGAACCTTGTCAAAACGAGCACAAAACACATTCATATCACATAACAGGGGATGTGAATTGGTGTACCGTGGTCTGAACCATGGACTTAATAGAGTACCTGAACAAATACTGTAGCAGAGCTGATGAACGTAAAAAGCTTATCGGACCAGAGACAGGGCTAGAGACGCTAAATCCGAATGAGGAAAGTTTCCACAGATTTTTCATTTCATTTACTCTCTCTGGTCTGATTAGCGAAACCCACGAGTCAGACTGTTAAGCTAGTCACAAGGGGAACCGTGAAAAAACGCTACGAAGCAAAACATAACCACTTCAAATGGTCTTATTTCTGGCTATATTATTGATTAAGCATTAAAAGTAAGCTCTTGTCATCATTCAGTCATGTTATACAGATAGAAGTCCTTGCTGTGAAGTAGACCAGCTTGGAGATTCAGTGTTTGGTGAAGTGCTCTATTGACTTGAATCGGTTCTCCAGTGGTGGAATTATAATTTTGGATAATTTGACACCGTGATGCTTAAACATTCTGCTCGTTAAAAAAAAACAAAACAAACAAACCCAAAAAACTCATAGTATGTTAAAAGCTGAATATTAGGTCGAGGCCTCAAACGGTGTGCCATTCAGTCCTTGTAACTCTAGGTCAGGGGTGTCCAATCTTATCCGGAAAGGGCCGGTGTGGGTGCAGGTTTTCATTCCAACCAATCAGGAGCCACACCCGATTCCACCTGTTTAATCAGTTGATCTTGGCTTTCAGTAGACTCAGGTGTGGCTTCTGATTGGTGGGAATGAAACCCTGCACCCACACCGGCCTTTTCCGGATAAGATTGGACACCCCTGCTCTAGAAAATTAACATTTTGAAACTCATTTTCAACAGTGAATCTAAGAAAGCATGCACTTACCCATTTCAAACCCATCTCAGGCAACAATCTCATTTTCAAATCAGTAACAGGGTTCAGGTTTTTTTTTTTTTTTTTTTTTTTTTTAAAACATACAATTAGCAAATACTCAAATAACTAGCACCCATGCTAATAGCAAGATAACCTAGAAGACCATTGCTTAAAATGTATTTTTTAAAACGAATAATTTACTTTCGATCTGTAATTTGGGTAACAACGTTGTGTAACTTCAAAAGTGACCTCGTTAGGCAATATCATGATATTATTGAAAATAACGCAAAAAGGACGAGAAAAACGTACTGTTCTTCTTCCTGTCATCGTTTAGAAACTTGGACGACGCAACTTCCTGTCGAACCTTTGACTTGTGGATTATTCCAAACATTTCACCAGTGAAAGTGTTCAGGAAACAGGGTTGAGTGAATATTGCGCGACCGAATTGTACATTTTTTCACACCCTATGATAGACGACTCATTGAAAAGGACGGCTCAAGAACGATGATTTCAAATGAATCTGATATTAACTATCTTAATGATTACATTTCCAGGTAAAGTGTCGTTATAGTGGCTGAGGGAGACAGTCGGAGATGTTGGTTTCTAAGTGCTGTAGAGGTTTTATGAATGTTTTAAGTTATTTATCTGAAACATACACACGTGCAGCTATAAAGGACACTTTACTTGTCTTTAAAAATCTTACCTTTACATACAAATGTATAAATGTAATATCAGCGGGACACAAATAACACCCCAGTCGTGAAATCACCCATAACCCCTTGTCCCACTTATTGCTCTAAATCATAAAATCCATCTCAAAGAAGCTGTAATCTAAGTGTACACGTCTCAGTGTGGGGGTTTAAAAGTAAAGAACCAGGACACGCTGCATGACATCACATCCCGTCTTCTCTGGTTTATACAGCGCTCTGGTTTTGGGGTTAAGCTTTGAGCTTTGAGAAGAAATCAGACACACCTTAAGCTCTTGCTGACCCTGAAGGAAGTGTACTTTAGGACCACTAGGCTGTGAGGCTGAGAATTGGGCCGAGGCCACACATTTCTAAAGGTCATGACCCAGGGTGCAAACAAACACTGACACGGTGCCAAGAGCCAGCAGAGATGGAGTCGTGCCCCGGGCATCTGTGGCTCATATCGCAAGGTCGGTGGAGTCAGTGGAGTCAGCGTCATCGGTTTTTATTTATCTCATGGAAGGAAAGACTTTATACAGTTTACAGGCTATGAAAACTTGCATTATGTTAAATTGTGCTTACAAAATGAACACATGAATTTGTACTTTAAGCATGTGAAGGTAAACACGTGTTAAAGGAGTAAAAACACTTACTAGGTAACCAGAAAATACAGACACAGAGCATAAGCTAGCTAATGATTTAGCTAGCTAGCGCATAGCTATTATGTCTTCTATGCAAACAACATAAAGGCAGAATAGCAGTGAAAACTAGTCAAAACTGTCAGGAATATCAACATTTCTCTCAGATATGTTGGTAAATTTTAAAAAAATAATAATAAAAAAAAGATCACGTATGACTATGATTCTAGTGTAATTACACCTAGCATAAACCCTTAACACAACTGGGTAAAAATACTCATTTGTTTCCGCCTTCAAACTTTATTTAAAATCTTTTAACATACAAATAGTATGTCCACATAATGGTTTGAATTGGAAAATAATAATAATAATAATAATAATAATAATAATAATAAGCTATCATATAAATCATGGCACACATGCCCTACGTTATATAACATATGGGAGGGATATAATTAAATCACAGTACAGTGCTTCACAACTAGTGAGCTCTTTGAATATTTCTACTTCCAAAGGTAAACACCACGGGCCGTTTATATGGAGTTGTCTCGTAAATATAGCGGACGTGACTCCATAAACTGTAAATCCTGACCGTATTTGGAATTACGTAGAGATTTTTGCCGTTTCAGAGTGATCCTTGTTTTTTTTTTTCCGTATGTATTTTCATAAAAGCCAAACATGTGCTCTGACATCATCACCATACTGACCTTTTTAATTCCCGCACTAATATTTTCAAGCTCGAACAAGCATTTAAACTGCGGAGGAAGTTCTGCTCATAATGACTAACAACAAAGTCTGACAAAGGGCTGGTGATGCAGATCTGATTAGATTTTTGCTTGGGGTTTATTAGCATGTCTAAAAGACTGGGAAAAGCTAAATGTCAGGCTGAAACTGAGTGAATGAACTTTTTTTTTTGTTGTTGTTTTTTTTAAAGCATGGACGCATTTACTCCCCAGCTAAAAGTGACTGCAAAAATCTAAATAAAAGGCTGCAGCAAGGCTCAGAGTTTCGCATGTTCTCCGGTTTCCTCCCATCTCCTAAAACATGCTGGTGAGTGGATTGTCTTCTCTAGATTGCCCGTTGTGATAAACCAGTGTGTGAATGTGTGTGGATGGTGTTCTGTGATGTACTGGCGTCCCATCCATGAAGTTATAGAGTTGGTGCTTCATGAGATTATTATGTCTACATCATTTAGTGTCATTCTTCTGATGTAGAAATTACTTCATAGTATTTTTAAGATGAATAAAAACAGGCGCAATATTAATTATTTCATTCTTCTTCAGTAAGCAGGTTGGTCAGGGTCGCTGTGGATCCAGAGCCTATACCAGGAACACTGGGTGTGAAACGAGAATACACCGTGAATGGGATGTCTGTCCACCATGCTCACACACACATTCACACACTCATTCACACCTACGGGCGATGCAATTTAGCATCGCCAAGCAACCTGTTTTTGGGAGGTGGAGGAAACCCAAGCAGACATGTTGAGGATATGTGCAAATCCACAGAGACAGTATCTCGAGCTCGGGATCGAACTGGGGACCCTGGAGCTGTGAGGCAGCAGTGCTACTCCTAGATGGTTAGTACTTCCATGCAGCTCCTCTCTACATGGTTATTTTTGCATACATGCGCAGATGTAGAAAAATGAAACATTAAGGTCATATATTATGTGCTGTAGGATTTACTAGGCTGAAATCCAGGTCCCCATCAGACATCTTGAAACCCAGTAACAGCTATAATCTGATATAAGATATCGTAGTATGCTGTTATGACATGACGACTTGAATAATCACATTATAAGTGTGTATGGGACTGCAGCCAGGGAGGATGCGGAGAAAGCAGAACACCACATATAGTTCTGGTCCAGGGCTTTTTTTTTTTTAAATCACACTTTAGGTGTGTGGGTGGAGGCTGTGTGTGTGTGTGTGTAAGGCAAAGGATAATGTGAGCTGCTGCTGTGGATAATTTTGTCTGTTTAGTCTGCTATTACTACTATAAAGCCCCCTTTTTAAAAATGTTTTGCTCCGGCTTTTGACTAATTAGCTCTACTAAAAAGACCAGCGGTGAACTGATGACGGCAGATCTGACTGGACGTTGCTCGCGGTTTATTAGCGTGCCTAAATGACTGGCAATAACAAAATGCCAGGCTGAAACTAAGCAAATTAACCCAAGAGTTTAAGCATGGCCATACTGAATCCCAGCTAAAATGAGAAACTAGACACAGAAGGACACCATTATGGCTCTACTCCAGGATTTTCTATCAAAATGCTCTGAGAAAAATGAGGGCCTGGACGGATGTGTGTGTGTGTAAGGCTAGGTCTCACGTTGGCTTGGAAGCCCCCAAGATCCCTCAGTTGGCTCAGAGAGAGATCTCTGTTGGCATATTTTGTGACCCCCAAGGCTGGCACTGAGCAGGAGGGAAAAGCAGGGTCAGAGGAGTGAAATGTTACCGGGGGAAATGCAAATTGTCCCTGACAACTGGTGCAGAAAGCATGTTCTCCCTGACTCAATCTGGACCTTTGATATTTCACAAAGTCAAACGGAACTTGGCAGTTGCCACCCCAGGGCGAGTTTTGATTAGGTTATTTAAAGAGGTTTGGAATAAACACACCCACAAACACATGGTGTCTTGCTGTTACCGGATGGACTCACGACATGGATTTGCTTGGAAAGTTGTGGCACCGATATCTTTTTTTTTTTTTTAAAGCCTGGCTTGCCTCCCTCCTTCCTGGTTCACACTCCTCTGACCGCCTCCTTCTGTGAACAGAGAATTGGCCATCTGAGTTCACACGGCGGAACAGCACAACAGGCTGAGCAACACGCGTCCAGGCACTGTCACCGAGAGTCCTAGAAGGAGGAGCTCTGCTGTGCCACCTTCCTCTAAAAGTGGGCGTGCACTACAGCATTTTCAGCCTAATTTATCCTGACAAATTTTCAAGAGGGTCATTCCATCTCAAGTGGTCCAATACAGGTCGTGTGACCATTTTTAATTCTCCTATTTTTTTGAGTGATTACCTCTAGGTATTGGCATTGCAAAACCACATTTAAATTTTTTTTTTTCATTTTTGATTTACTTGGTTTAACTATGACAGGCTTCTGAGCTGTAGTCACTTACTGCTTGTACCACAGGAGAACAAACACCAGAGCTCTGTTTATGACACTGTTCATTTATAAAACTCAAAATTTTTACAGCAGAATGCTACTATAAAAGACTTATCTCTGTGAAAATTTCAGGTTTGTATCTGGTCCCTCAACCAGAGATATTCAACCCACAATATTGCCTTTTCTTGCCCCCAGGAAAACAAAACAAAACATGAGAAGTCTCAAATCTGAAATGTTCTGTATGGACATTATACTTACCTATCAACCCCCTAAAAAAATTAAGACTGAAACTTGAACCCTTCCCGTTATGAATTGGCCCTAAAAGTGGAACTATGAGCAATCTTGAGCATTACATTTGGACAAGTGTTAGGAACAAAATATTTATATTTGTCCATGTACCTCATAATGTGTTCTAGAGATCAGTTTATGTCCCAAGGAGCTTGGCTCTCCCTGAGCCGAGATATTGCGGTTTCTATAAACTGAAATGTACCGTGTGCCATGACGCAAAGACGGCCATTGTAGTCAAACAAAGAAACAAAGAAACAAACAAAAAAGTTGTAATCGCTCAAAAATTCTGTTTTAAAAATTGAAAAACCGTCAAGCAACCAACTTTACAATTATTAGACCACTTGAGATGGACTGTCCCAAAATCAAATGTGAATTTCCATACCAGGAACAGAACCTGTCTATCAGTATGGCTGATTTAGTGATGCGAGGCAGCAAATCAGTCTTTCTGATCCTCCCGATATCTTCAAATGTATATATATTTTTTGTAATAAGATTAAATAAAGACTTTGTAGTGTCAGATGGTCAGCAATCAAACTGGATGACCGATACTCCTGGATATCCAGTAACACCGCTAGGAGAAAAACAGTGAACACAATACAAAAAACAGTGAACACAATCACTGTGCACAACGGTCAGCAAACAATGGAGACGTGTTCTTCAGAGAGATACGGTAACTCAGAGAATGTTACTGGGAAACTCTGAGGATGTCCAAGATGAAGGACAGGGTTGTGGAGAACCAGTCTCAACCGCAGAGTGTCTGATATCTTTTGTACACTTTTCTGGCCACAAGCTTCAGGATCTTGAAGGCTGCAGTCTGACTGGCTCTCCACACTTTTCTGTATACAACCTTTCATGCACCGGTTTTGAACAGGACACGCTGTTACTATTCAAACTATTCAAGATATAGTCACTGAATTGAAAAACAAAAGGTCATGGCATTGTGCATTTGAATATTATTAAAGAGTTTAAAGCGGTCAGTGTTAAGTAAGGAAGACAAGAAAACATTTGTCCAACGTTTAGTACAAGAATCTCTTGCGAACGTGACCCTGGTTCTATCCTGAACCAAGGTTTCTGTCTGTCTGGAGTTTGGCATGGTTTCTCTGTGACATGTGGGTTTCCTCAAGGTTCTCTGGTTTCCACCTACCTCCCAAAAACATTTTGGTGGATTGCCTATGCTAAATTGCCTCTAGGGGGTGAATGTGTTTGTAGTGCCCTGCAATGGACTAGCGTCGGAGGGTGTATTCTTGCCTCACACCCAATGTCCACCATGACACTGACCAGGATAAAGCAATTACTTAAGACGAAGAAATGAATGAATTCACTGACAGTGTTTCTGCATCTAGCACTTATTTCCTGAACATATATTCAGTAGGAAAATAAGTTTAATCCCTACATGCAGATGCATCTGGATCTCCCTTGTTGCATAAATCCAAGCGTATAAATCCAGGATGAAGGACATTGTCATTTTTTACTGACTCCAGCTTTGTGTTATATATATATATATATAAAATGTATGGCGTGTATATGACGGCAATGGCATCACAGTCGAGGAACAGTCTGTCTGTTGACGGTTGTCTGTATATATATATATATATATCACCTGGACAGATGATGAGCTCTTGTCTCCGAGGTCAAGTGCTCCATGAACACATAGGGATGTGAATTTGGAGCAGGCATGCTGAGAGTTCCTCTACATATCCCACCAGGCATGGGGTACAGCTCAATACATTACACAAGCACACAACACAGTCGAAGGGTTTTTGAATGAAGGTTTGGAGAGCCCCTTTATGTGTAGATAAGAGGGAAATTAGCGAACCACTTCACGCCGAGCAAGGACAGTCCGTAAGAGCATTACATAAGACAATAACACTCAAGTGAACAAAACTGAGAGGCAAAGCAAATTGTCTGCTAAAATCTAGCCTAATGCACAGTGGATCTAACGCGATTGCTATTCAGAGAAAGTGTGTGCGTGCAAGAGAGATGGATAAAGACAAGAGATAGAGAGAGAGAGAGAGAGAGAGAGAGAGAGAGAGAGAGCTCAAGGGCATGGTGAAGAGAGAAAATACAACCCCAGGCGTAATTACTGCCACATCACCCACTCAACCCTTAATGAGACTCGAGGCCAGCGGGGAAAACTGGCCCTGCACTCAAGCAGAAAATAGACACAAAACTACACGATTAGACCAAATAACTGGCCTCATCCTGACCAAAATCACCGGGTGGTTAAACACACAAACACAGCCAGAAAGAGAGTTAAAATAATCACACCCGAATCACCCACACCTGCTGAGTCGAATTCTCAGCTGCGGCCTTTATTCCCTTCTTCTGTAGTGTTGCGTTGTGGTATGTTTCTTCAGCAAGCTGTTAACATCATTTAAAAACCAGTAAGTGACTACATGACTGATTCCTGTTCTCATTTTCAGCACTGCGGTGATGCTCAGGGCTGACGCCCATGTCGGAAATGCAAATCCAGCCGCCTGCGAGCGCACGTGGTAATTGTGAAGGCATCAGCTGAAACGCTGGATTATTTTTAGGGCCTCTTAGTGAAGTGGGAGCTCTGAGTGTGTGTGTAGAGTGGGAGCGAAGAAGCATGTCTGTCTGACGAGCAGGGGAGATAGGTAGGATGTGTGTGTAAGCGAGTGAGCGATGCGAGCGAGACAGACAGACAGAGATGTGAGCGACATGTCGAGTCTACCTTAGGCAGCAACACTTCACAATGACACTGTCAGTTCCTCAGCACTTCCTGGATTTTATGGGTTGAATGACAAGCTTTAGCTTTGCAATGCTCATTTTTAGCTTACACGTGTCAAAAAAAACCAAACGGTTCTATAGGACGCGTAGCTTTCTTTGAGGGTTCAGAAAAGGAAATGATAGGGTTCTACGTAGGGTTCTGCATTAGTCTTGAGGTAATATGACGCTGATATTTATCAGACTTACTAGTTTGGGCTAGATGTCTCTCGTGAATGTAAAAACATCATCATTTACGCAATTGATTGTAATTTGTCAAATCTGAAATTGACCTTGCACGTGCTCACGTGGAATCTTTTCTTCTATACTTCTTATATAAATCCTTCTTCTGTGGTAAGAGTGCAGGTTTTATTTATAGTAGTGTTTATAACGTTCACTAAGTCTACATACGGTGTGTTAACCCTTAAATGAATACTTCAGTGTGAGTAGTTTGTTCTCCTGGAAGTATTCCCGTTCTGAAGTGTTTTAATCCTTGCCAACGATTATACAGTCATTTTTTTTTTATTGATTAAAGAATTACACGATTTCTGTCCTTTCCTGGTGTGGTGGAACATCTCCAAAACGATTTAGTTCATGTTATCACTTAGGTCATAGCAGCTATAAACAGTCATCCAGCAACCTCTCTTCTTTCTCTTTAGAATTGAACGAGGCCGTGTTTACACTGGTGCGTTTTGGTTATGAAACGGCGTTATAAAATGAAAACGATCCTCGTCCACACTGGCGTTTCCGCTGCGTTTCAGAAACGATCTCCGTCCACGCGACACGACCGAACACGCACGTCACATGACCATTCGTGCACACTGGGCACGCGCGTACAAGTGTAAACAGGAAGTTGGTTGCTAATCCAAACCGTGCGTGTACGTGTAGGGCTTACGCCGCTTGAATTGAGATTTGTTGGCGATCGCTCTAATCGTAGCTCGCCCCTTGCGCATGTAGCAGCTGCGGTATTATAAAATACAGAATTGAACTGCACAACGGCTGCTAAGAATGACGACGAAGCCAGCAAAGCTTGCGGTTCAGTCTGCGTGTCGTTGCGTATATGATCAAGGTAGCGTAACGGTCATGTGTTTAGGGGCTTGACGAATCAGTGAAGGATACGCCATGATCCAGAAGACCCAATCAGGGGGCGGATGTGGACGGAGCCACGCCTTAGTTTTCAAAAGTCTTCGTTTTGGTCTGTTTACACTGAAACGCAAGCCGGGAGTGAGCCCCCTACTGGGCAAACAATTCACACCTCTACACAATAACACTGGTACTGTGATAAAACTGACAGCACTATTAAAGCTTGTTCGATAGTAAAACACTGTATACAACTGCCAGAATAAAATCGTAACATTTAAACCTTCATATGAGCCACGAACCATGACTGTGGAGTGTGACGTCACTAATACATTCAATCCTGAACAGGAGGAATTCCCCAGAAACTCTCAAACCCTGTGTTCGATCATTTAAGACCAGTTTCACTCCTGGCCTCCTAATAAACGCAAACCTACCAGCGTGTAGAAGCCTCACACACACACACACACACACACACACACACACACACACGCTTAGATGTTCAAGCAGCTCAAAGCTGATTAGAAGCTGCTGCTCAAGTTAACGAAGATTTAGGTGGCTGTCAGGATTATACAGTCTCATAAGACAGTTTAATGTAAACCCACTTAAAAAAAAGAGACCTGAACAGTTGCCTGGTTATTTATTTATTTATTTATTTGTTATTTTTAATACCCCCACATGGTGTTAAAATCTATACCAGATCTTTTGACACTCATAATGAGATGAGGCTAAAAATAAATCCCCATCAGGCAGGAGAACTGCTGTCTGATTCCAAGCTGTTCATTCCTCTTAAAACCTTCATGTATGGCAGCTTTCACAAGCCGGGATTAAGCAACACGCCGCTTCCATCTCACCGTCCAGCCAATCAAAGTGTTAGGTCTGCTTTACTTTCTGCCTCAGATTCCCAGTGACGAGCAGCTGTTGCGCCTTTAATCTTCACAGCTGTGTAAGATTACGCCTTGAGAGAGTGGTTCTGGCTCAGACTCAATCCTTTTCAGACACTCTCTCCTGTGATATCTGATTCACTGAAATAAATATGACGTCTTGAAGAAATCCTGAGGGTTTGGTTAAAGAAGTGGAAGGACGTCGTTGACCGTCTTGGGTTTCAGCAGCACTCGCTGATAGCTGGGCGTTTTTGAAACGACCTAGGTCATGACTTATATAGTCATAAGTTCAAGTGGCTGGGTTGATGAGAAACTGCCATTTTTGGTGGCTTTGACTAAATTCATGAGGATATCAGCAGGATAACAGCTGAGGTCATACGCTTACGTACGCCAGGCAGAATCGGCAAAATGTTCATAATTAAAAATAAATGAAAGAAGACGGATCATAAAGATTGCATTGTTTTTGTATTTCGTCCTGCCCTGTTTAAGCTCATCTTCACGTAACAGATGTTTACATATAATCCACAAGACCAGTTCAAAAGTCTACACACGCTCGATTATTAATCCTGTGTGTCGTTAACTGGATGATCGACCACATCCTGTTTTAACGTTCTGTGAGAGTTCTTCACGAGTCCCTTGTTTGTCCTGAGCAGTTAAACTGCCCGCCGTTTCCAGCATCTTCTGCAGATTTGATCCCTTTTCCGATAGCGGCTATATGATGTCGAGATCTGTCTTTTCACACTGAGGACGACTGAGACAACTGATTTATGAGCATCAACCCGGATATGCGCACCCTTTCGGCTCATATATGCGTTCGCCAAAGAGTTTTTGTCTTGTCTTTTATTCCAAAAGAGTTCCGATTTGTCTCGTGTGCTTGTTTGTTACGCAGAGGAGCTTTGAATGAGGTGCGGGAACGGAGATGATCGTGGTGCACTTCGTTGCTTATTGTTATCTCTGTGGAACTGTTGTTTCCTGCTGCTTTCAGGACATCCTGCAACTCTTTTCAACTCACTTCTGGCTTCTCTCGTACCTCCCTTATCATTAGTCTGAGAGCGCGGTGTGAAATCTCGCGTGGGACACGCGTCTGAGGACGATGAGTTGCTGTTCCATGAACTTTCAACTTGCGTACTGTATTATCGTAACAGTTGTACCGACGGTTGATGTTTAAGGTCTTTGCTACGGCTTTTTCCGCTCAAGTATTGTTCATTTACGTTGTGCCTGAGAACTTTAGGAAGCTCCTTCACCTTCACCATGAAATCCTCCCAACCGATGTCAGTGTCTTTTAAAATGACGCCAGGGGCAATTTGTATTTTCTGCCATTTTTTAAAAATGTGGAGCGTCAACCAAACGAGCCCCTGTGAATGAGCGGTTAGTATAGAAACAAAAAACCTTTATATAAACCTGTGATTTGAACTACTGTCAGACTAGTGACTGCTATTGTAGATCCTCTGCTTCATGACAGTTTAAGACATGGCTTTTCAGCGTAGTTAGCTTTAATGCTGTTATTAAACTAGCCATGCTAATGAAAAGAAAGAAAGAAAGAAAGAAAAGAAAAACGGGCGTGAACTGGGCACTCGTACGGCACTGGACTGGGCAGGAAATCCTTCAGTACATCATGTTTACTTTGTGTGAGGTTTGAATATAAGTAGTATGCATAGTGCGCCATTTCGAAGCAACATCTCATGCTTTGTCCAGTCAAGCGTGAGTCCATGCTAACCAGGGCAGCAGAGGACACAACTCAGGAACATCGGAATGGACATCAAGGATGCCACAAGACATAGCAGTCTGAATCAGAGTGCACGAACCAGACATCGAGACCGAGGACGGAAAAAAAAGCAAAGCATGTCATCTGGGTCAAAAAAAAAAAAAAAAGGGACAACAACGTTAACTGTAGACCCAACAATACAGTGAGTGATAGTCACCTTGATGAGGATGTGAGGAGGGTCTTCGGTGTTTTTCATCAAGCTGAAGTCTCGCCAGGCCTCGATGACTAAGTCAGACCCGGGTACAAGCCTCTCGGCTGAGCTGCCACTCTTACGTAACCGTGTCTTTGTTAGTGGCGCTCCAGGCTCATCACCGTCCTCGTGAGCACGAGCCAAACACAAACGAGGACAGATCGCTGAAAGCCAAATTCCAGAGCAGGAGAGATAAAAAGTTTAAAAGAAGAGCACTAATTAAGACAAATAAGCTTTACGGATCAGGGGGCGGTTCCTCTGAGTCAAATACGCTCCCGTTGTTCCGAGTCGAGCTCGTCTTACGGACGGTGACTCATCCGTTTAGTGTCAATCCTCTGCAAAGCTGAGGCTGCTAAAAGATCACACAAGAGGGGTGGGTGGGGTGGGGAGGCAGACACGATGATTTGTACCCCAAACAAGACAAATCTACACACAGCTCACGCTTTAATAGTGGTGCCTGAAACTGTATTCTAGTCTCAATGACTGACTGAAAATATTCCGCCTTTCGCACGTCTGGGACTCGTGGGTCGCACCAAATGAGAGGTTCGAAGTGTCACACGCTGATCTGATACATCCGATTCAATCATCAGCATCAGAGTTACAGGGAAGACAAACAGTACATGTCGACATGTTTAATTTACAGTGTTCCAGTTAGTGTAAATGTACAGTAGTGACATGTTCACCACCTCCGGGGTTGGAGGTCTGACTCCCGTCTCCGCCTTGTGTGCGTGGAGTTCGCACGTTCTCCCCGTGCTTCACGGGTTTCCTTCGGGTACTCCGGTTTCCTCCAAAGACGTGATTAGTATTTGCAAATCGTCTGTAGTGTGTGAATGTTTGCGAGGTTGTGCCCTGCGATGGGTTATCACACCGTCCAGGATGTCCCCTGCCTTGTGCTCCGAGTCCGCTAGGATAGGCTCCGAGTGGTATAGATCATGGATTGATGGATGGATGGAATATAAACCGAAAACGTGGTATAAGGGCTCAGTGGTTAAGATGTTAGGTTACTGATCAGAAGGTCTTGAGTTCAAACCCCAGCACTACCAATCTGCCACTGTTGGGCCCTTGGGCAAGGCCCAAGTGAGATTAATGTAAGCTGCTCTGGATAAGGGCGTCTACCAAATGCCAAAATGTAAATAAGGTTCTATATAAATTTGTGTATATAGTTAAAAAAAACCAAGTCATTCAGTGATTTGAGATCAATTCTGTCTTTTCCATACCCAAGTTTCCATTTTCTAAAGAAAGCAAATTTCATTCACACGTCATGGTTGATGTACTACGTTGGGAACGAGGGGAAACGTTCAGATAAACAAATGTTTAAAATGGGGCTTGAAATATCAAGGGGTCCATCCGAGAGGCGGTTAGATCAAAACCGCTCCAGTTCTGTCACATCGGGCGTGATGTAATGGACAGAAACATACATAACTTTCCTGAACATTGGACATTAGCAAACTAAAGAGTAAATTCTGAGCTCGTCCATTTCCATTCCTAACACGTTTACAGGCCGGTTCTGAGACTCCCGGTTCAGCTGATCTGGAGTCCCGGCGGCTGTTTGTCACCGCATCACACTTTCATCACACCTCACACGAGAAAATCAAGTGCGAGGACTTGTTCGGCGCCGAGCTCCCAGATATAGCTTCTCGCTAGACAAAACACAGCGTCTCTGCACCTGTCAGCCACAAAGCGTCCCGGCGCAGTGTGTGGGTGTTGCGAGGCAACCGAATCCCCATGAAACTTATTCCCATGAAAGTAATTCACGTCAGAACAGAGAGGCGTGGATCCTGCAGGGCTGGAGTGTACACTAATATCGTGAAAGCTGTTTTGATTGACAGCACAGTGGCCCAGTTTGGGTCGCCTCGAATGTGGGTCACAGATAATAACAAGCTGGAAGTCTTAAAGAATTTGGTTGTCATATAGTAAATTCATTTATAATGATGTGAGGCTATTAATTAACCTTTATTATTAATCATTAGCATCATTTTAATTAGGAGTATTGCAGGTTTTTCCTGAGGTAAAATCTAAAAAGGGGCACAGCTGTCATTCTAGTGAAGGAGAGGAGGCATGGCCTATGTACCTGTCAGTCCTTGTGCAGGAGGCGTGGCCTGTGTGCCTGTCAGTCCCGATTAAAGGAGGTTTGGCCTATGTCTTGGTGAAGGAGGCATGGCCTTTGTAAATGGTAAATGGTCTGCACTTATATAGCGCTTTTATCCAAAGCGCTTTACACTGTGTCTCATTCACCCATTCTCACACACACTCACACACCAGTGGTAGCAGAGCTGCCACGCAAGGCGCTAACTTGCCATCGGGAGCAACTTGGGGTTCGGCACTTCGGTATGTGGAGTCACGTGGGCCGGGAATCGAACCGCCAACCCCACGGTTAGTGGACAACCCGCTGAACCACAACCGCCCCAATTTGTAATTTGTGTATTACAGTCACATTAAAGGAGGTGTGGCCTTTGTGCATTATAGTCACACCAGAGGAGGCGTGGCCTTTGTGTATTACAGTCACATTAAAGGAGGCGTGGCCTCTGTGTATTATCGTTACATTGAAGAAGGTATGTCCTTTGTGTATAATAGTCACACTGAAGGAGGCGTGGCCTCTGTGTATTACAGGCATACTGAAGGAGGCGTGGCCTTTGTGTATTACTGTCACACTGAAGGAGGCGTGGCCTCTGTGTATTACAGGCATACTGAAGGAGGCGTGGCCTTTGTGTATTACTGTCACACTGAAGGAGGCGTGGCCTTTGTGTATTACTGTCACACTGAAGGAGGCGTGGCCTTTGCGTATTACTGTCACACTGAAGGAGGCGTGGCCTTTGCGTATTACTGTCACACTGAAGGAGGCGTGGCCTCTGTGTATTACAGGCATACTGAAGGAGGCGTGGCCTTTGTGTATTACTGTCACACTGAAGGAGGCGTGGCCTTTGTGTATTACTGTCACACTGAAGGAGGCGTGGCCTTTGTGTATTACTGTCACACTGAAGGAGGCGTGGCCGCTGTACCTGTTCGTCCTTGTGAAAGAGGCGTGGTCTCGATCAGTCCTCGTGAAGGAGATGCGACCTGTGTGATGGGCTGTTCCACTACATGGCCTATATGCCGGTCAAATACAAGTGAAGGAAGTGTGTCCTCCATCTCCTTAGACCAAAAAAATGATGGTTTTCAAAATCCTGTCACCTCATATAGGATCGAAACCAGATCATGTGAAATGATGGGCTGCTCCGAACGGATCTTTCAATCACTACATCATTCATCACCTATCGAGACCATCTCGCAAGCAGACACACATCTCTAGTGTTTTTATATCCATTTGTATGTGTTTTATTTAATGATGACGGAGGAAACTTACCAGCTTGCCAACTACCTCCTACTCTCTCTCTCTTTTCACTCTCACACGTACACACACACACACACACTCACAGAACCAAAACGCCATTCTCACTTCACTTATTTATTCAGGGTTTTTTCTTCAGATTTTTAGTTGAAAATTGCCCATAAAGCCATTCTACTCGTTTAGTTGGTTCCATAGATTGAGACGGGCGTTTCCCCTCCACCCAAAAGCGCACACAAACCACATCCCTGCTCCATGGTGATGTCAAGACTCAGACATGATGAAAATTCGAGATAAAACACCTCGTCACATGCGTTGCTCTTGAACAGAAACGAGTGGGAGATCATTTGCGGTCATACATTTAATGTTCAGAATTGCTAGAATAATTGTCCCCTGCGTGGCTAGCGGAGGGACGAGCCGGCTGACCTTTTGACAGATTTCAGCTTAAAGTTTTTTAATCTGCATATAATTGTACGTCTGGTGCTGTAATATTCCAGCGTATTGTTCCAGATACAGCAATTCATCAAGTCTTCTTGTTCTGGGCTCGACACTTTGCCAGACAGCATTAATAACCGCTGGGGGCGGGGCTTACTGAAGGGCCATTTGTACCCAAGCCTAAACAGCATTTTTGATTAATACTCTCACACCACATATAAATAACAGTATCATTAACCAAGGCCAAGAGTGTCATAAGGTCAATTTCTGAGTTTGTCCCCTCCCCTTTGACCACATACACACTCGTACTCTCGTCACGCTGGTCTGATGGAATGATTTATTCGTAATCATGGCAGCATAATCAAACAATGAACATTGAAAGCACTGACAGATTAACCCAAGGCCCCCTCTCTCTCTCTCTCTCTCTCTCTCTCTCTCGTCCATCGACCTCCGCACATCTCTGTCAGTTGAGTCGTCTTTGCCTTTTTTTCAGGTTTTCTTCTTATTTTAAGTCCTTTAAATACATTTTAATATAAAACAAGCTCACGCACGAAGAGTTCTACCGTATTCGGATCCACCCACCCCCGCATCCCGAGGGTTTATGGGCAAACTGCTTTGTGTGTCCTGTTTTGGCCGGCGCAGTTTGAGCTCTACTGGGAAATGCATGTGTAAATGTGTGTGCATGTGCACGTGTGTGTGTACGAATTTGTGCATCGTTCCAGCTCTTTGCACTTGTCCCAGGTCAGATGTCGAGTGACGTTGGGAGACAGCAAATAAACAGATAAATCAACAACAACAGAAAAAATGACGCTCGTTTAAAAAAAAAAAAAAAAAGCCTGATAAAAAAAAAAAAAACGTAATAAAAACAAAAATAAGCCTGTGTGTGGCAGAGGAGGGGGGACGTGAGAGGCATCAGTCCTGCCATCTGGAGGCACTCAGGCACAGAGTGAATGCCTCACACACTCGCACGTGAACACACACACACACACACCAAGGAGGAAGAGAGCATGCAGCTAGAACCCGTGCCACACGAGACAGGAGGAAGAGATGAAAAATCTGGAGAAAGAGAGACAGACGGTGTTAAGAACGGAGAGAGAGACAGAAAGCGAGACAGACAGAGAGCTAGAGAGAGAGAGAGAGAGAGAGAGAGAGAAAAAGAGAGCTAGAGCAAGATGTGCACCTGACAAAACAATGGAGAAAAGGCCAGCCTTGCTCCTGTTAATGTCACAGCAACACACACAGAGAGAGAGAGAGAGAGAGAGAGAGAGAGAGAGAGAGACTTTTATATTTAGCTGGCAGAATGAGGAAAATACTTTTAGGCAAAAGGATATCAGCATGGTATTAAAAAAAAAAAAAGACAAAGGCAGGACACCATTAGGACTCTACGTGCTTTCTCTCACTCACACACACACACACACACACACACACACACACACACACACACACACAAACATCTAATAAGCTTCCACTCCCCACAGAAACACAGCACGCGTGTGTCCAGATTAACAGTCCAAAAAAAAAAAAACATAAAAAAATAAAAGTCCCAAAGACGAATGAAAGGACAAGCCGGAGCCTGAGACGCTGCTTGATGAGGCAGACGCCCACCGCGTCTCTACCCGCCTCCCCACCTCCTCCTGTGTAAAAAGCTGTGGGCGTGGCCCTCCTCCGCTTCACAGGTAGAGTTCTTTAGATCTGATGTGCTGCAGCTTCTCGTGCAGCATGCGGAACGAAGGCCGCTTCACCGGGTCCAGGATCCAGCACTGCTTCATGAGGTCGTACACCACAGCGGGGCAACCGTCCGGTGCCTCCATCATGTAGCCCTTCTCTACCCGCGGCACTACCTCCTTCAGAGGCTAAACACACACACACACAATGCTCTAGTCATCACATTACACAAGGCAAACACACTGAAGACTTTAAAAGCAATCATCTTAATTTAGACTTTTCTTTTCTGTGTCTGACCAATCAGCAATCGGAATTCCATTATCATGTGACTATACTCAATATTTATGTGGAGGAACGGCTGCAGACCGGTGGTTATGTACCACGTGTTCAAATCTCCAAAGGTGCATCTCTACTTAGTATATTTTTTATCATTTTGTGCTTAATAGCGGTCGCCGTACCGTTTATATACAGCAGTGAAGGACGTTTTTTAAAATGACACGTGTGCCAACCAATCACAGTTCACGGCCATGCTATAAATAGCAAGCACTACGTCCGTCTAGAAAGATTAGGCCTCAGACTGAAAAGACATGACAATCTATCTACAAAAAGGATCTCGTTGTATACACAATATGGCCAAAAGTATGTGGACACCCATACGTACACTTCAGGAACTCTTTAGCCCGGTTTAAACAAGACGGACTTTTCACTCGGGTGAATTTGAAGTACTCGGGCTGAACTTCACCTCGGCTTAGTAGTAGTTTTCCCACTACAAACCTAAATATAACCGATTGATTACGTTTTTTTTTTTTTTTTTATTACATAGAATTTTAGGAGGGTAGTAATGTGGATCTGATGGTGTACGGATATCACAAAACTTTTAGGAAAGTAACATTTTCTGGTGAAAATACTTTAAATGATGTTGCTCCAGAGTCTGTTAGTTGGATAAAACCCCATAAGAACAGGTCTGGTAAAACTTTCTCTCATGTACGTCTCATCTTACAACCGTTATTGTTTGCTTGTGACGTTTGTAGATTTGAATTTGCGTTATACTTGAACAAATCCCTTTAGACACTGCGGACGTCATGGGTAGAGAGAAACTCAAAACCGTTACGGTATTCAATTAAAATGGAAAAACTAAAGAAAAGTTGGATAATTAAGGTTAGGAATTCAGGCTAGAGGTAATGTGTCATATCCTTGACGTGTTAGAGTTGTGTGTTTCGAAAATATTCGCTCTAGTGGCCTCTAGTGGCCAAAGCAAATACTGCGCAAATCCTACACCAGGCTTTACACTGAAACTTTCAGAAGAATTTTTTTTTTCTTGAATTTGAAACTCTGTCAGTCAGTCTAAACAACAGGATGAAGTCTCTTACAATTCTGGGGTAAGGCACACGGCCGAAGGAGTAGATCTCCCAGAGCAGGACGCCGTAACTCCACACGTCAGACTTGGTGGAAAACCTCTGTGAAAGAAAGAGATCAAGATGGAATATCAGACTGGACGGATTTGAATTTTTGAGTCTCTGGGCTCCTTTTTAAAAATATTTCAGTCCATATTTCAGTCACTAACCATGGGTACAGCACTGTCTGACACTCATTACTATCACAGCGAATAAAGTGGCCAATCACTTCTCCTGGAAGTAACGCGCTTACACATTAGCACAAGTGCATTTGATGAGCTCCCATTAGCATTTCCCCTTTTTTTTCCCCCCCGGAATCTCTCGAACCATCTCTGGAGCCTTTCTATTACTGTTAACGCAGACATGTCTGGATTCATAAGCACCTTATGAAATTATACAGCACTTATTAAACCGTCTCCAGCTGCAGAGAGATATTTACTGCTGATCGTCTGAGACTTGTGTGGAGATATTTGGTTATGTGCGTTTGGATATAACCTTCTCTCGAAGTGCCTCGGGCGACGTCCATTTAACAGGCAGCTTGGCCGTGTCCTGAGTGGACGACGCTTCCTTGGTCAGGCCGAAGTCGCTCACTTTGGCGATGTTGTCCTCAGATACCAGAACATTCCGTGCCGCGAGGTCCCTGTGCACAAAGTTATTGGCCTCGAGGTACTCCATCGCCTCACACACATCACTGAGAGAGAGAGAGAGAGAGAGAGAGAGAGAGGGAGAGGGAGAGAGAGAGAGAAAATGAATGAATGAAAAGAAAAGAAGGTTGTTCTGGATGGATCAACAATAACGGGGATGAAAATGAATTCAGTAAAACTTCTGCAACACTCACAGTGAGAATTTGAATAAGCACTCAACCCCAAGCACAGTGCGCCCTCGCGAGCGCAGGTAGTCCACTAGACTGCCCTGTTACAGAGAGAGAGGGAGAGAGAGACAGACAGAGAGAAATGACCAAGCTGCAGATAAAAAAAAAAAGAAGGTATTCACCCCCATGACACATTCTAAACAGATTTCAGTCTGACTGCTAAAACATTCTGACTGAGTCACCTTTAAGGTAACCCTCCTATCATGTTGGGAAAAAAATGACATCCATTATGTTATGGTTCAGAATAACTTCCACAGTTTAAATACA